>NW_026991331.1:0-307062 GCF_036370855.1 Dromaius novaehollandiae
CTATCAACCATTTTACTACAGATACCCCTTTGGGCAACTTATTTTACTGTGATCGACCTAACGGCAGCCTTTTTTAGTATACCGATAGCTGAAGATAGCCAAGATCTCTTGGCTTTCACTTGGAAGGGACAACAATTAACTTGGACGAGGCTGCCACAGGGATTTACTGGGTCTCCGACTATTTTTTCGCGTATACTCAAGAATGACCTCTCAGATATCGAACTTCCAGGACATTCTGTATTAATACAATATGTAGATGATTTGTTATTAGCAAGTAAAGATTAACACTCTTGCAGAAAAAGGGCATCGAGCATCTCTGTCTAAACTCCAGCTGTGTCAAAGAGAGGTAAAATATTTGGGTTTTATCTTAAAAGAAGGACACAGGTTAGTTGATCCAGAACGAGTAAAGACAACTCTTGATATGCCTCGTCCTGTAACAAAAAAAACAACACGGGATTTTTAGGAGCTGTAGGATTTTGCCAACCGTGGATTCCTGGGTTAGCAGAACTTACTAAGCCTTTAGTGCAGGCAACAAAAAAGGAGGAGATAGAGCCTGTGGCCTGGGGCCCAGAAAGGGAGAAAGCTTTTACATCTGTGAAAAAAGCGTTGGTTTCAGCCCCTGCTCTAGGGTGACCAGATTATAGCAAACCATTCGAATTGTTTGTCCATGAGTGACAGGGAGTAGCAAGTGGGGTACTCACCCAAAAACTAGGCCCTCACCACAGACCAGTGGCCTATTACTCCACGCAGCTAGATGAGGTAGCTAAAGGCACTCCAGGATGCATCAGAGCAATAGCAGCTACGGCAGCTCTTACTGAAAAAAACATGACCTGTAGTTTTGGGTCACTCATTGACTGTGTATGTGCCACATGAAGTAGAACTGTTAATGAAACAATACGCGACTCAAGCACTATCCCCACAGAGAGCTCACCGCTATGAACTGATAATATTAAGGTCACATTATCTGCATGTAAAGAGATGCAACATCCTAAATCCAGCAACACTATTGCCTCTACCTGAGGATGGAGAACCACATCATTCCTGTGAGCAGGTGATCGTCAGCTCGAGCAAGCCCCGGGAGGACCTTAAAGACAAACCTTTGGAAAACCCAGACTTAGTTCCGTTTACAGATGGATCATCCTATTATTTGGACGGAAGGCACCACTCCGGCTATGCTGTCACTAACCTCTTTGAGGTACTTGAGGCCAATCCTTTGTCTCTGTCTGTAAGTGCTCAAGGAGCAGAATTAATAGCATTGACCCAAGCAGCAAAAATCGGTAAGAACCTGCAGGTAAATATCTATACCGAGTCTAAATATGCATTTGGAGTATGTCATGTAACAGGGATGTTATGGAAAGAGCGAGGATTCTTTTCGTCATCAGGAAAGAAATTAGCTAATGGAGAAGAAATACGTAATTTGCTGGAAGCAGTCCAACTGCCCAAAGAAATTGCTGTAATACACTGCCCAGCCCATACTAAAGACACTACAGAAATTAGCAGAGGAAATGCTTTAGCCGACGCTGCTGCAAAAGCTGCAGCTCGACAACCTCTGAAAGAATGTATGGGGGCGGTTCCAAGGATGGACCAGAGTGAGTGGCCAAATTTAATAGACCCCAAAACTCTGTATGAAAAAGACTGCTCAGTGGAAGAGAAAAAACAATGGGAGCAGTGGGAAGCAAAACAAAGTGATGATGGAATATGGACAATTGGAGGAAAACCAATTCTACCAAAAAAAATAGTTAATTACTATAGCTAGGTGGTTTCATGATAAAGCTCATGGGGGAGCGGAGGCAATAGCTAAGCAGGTACAGAAAGTATGGGCTGCTCCAGGAATTTATGCAGCTGCTAAAAGAATAACAAACAGCTGCCTGACCTGCCAGAAGTTTTCAAATAACAAGCCAAGCTCAGAGTTCGGGTTGGGGGGCGCAACCATGGGCCTACTTCCCTTTCCAAAAGCTACAAATAGATTATGCGGATATGCCATCTGCCAATGGCTACAAACACTTGTTAGTGATAGTAGATCAGTTATCAGGCTGGGTAGAAGCTTTCCCAACAAGAAAGGCCGACACAGGGGGAGTGGTAAAAGCCTTACTGAAGGAAATCATACCCAGGTATGGGGTCCCAGAAGCCACTGATTCAGACAGGGGTGCCCATTTTACGGCAAGCATAATCACTCAGTTATATAAATCATGAGGAATAAAAAGAAACCTATTACCCCTTATCACCCACAATCTTCAGGACAAGTAGAAAGAATGAATAGAACACTAAAAGAAAAAACAGCAAGAATATGCACATGTCCTGGCCTAAAACGGCCAGAAACATTTAACTTAGCTCTATGGGATGTTTGAAATGTCCCATGGCAACCCATAGGACTAACACCAGCAGAAATTCTCTTTGGGAAACATTTAGCTGTACTAGGGACTTATTATTCCAGCTAAGACCAGCCTGTTAGACAGAGATGGACGACTAACCCAGTATGTTCTAAGTATGCAAAAAAGGTTTGAAAATCTTAAAAAATATATATATATGCGCTCAGTGATATCAATCCACACCACCTGAAATACAAGTGCTTGGTATACAGCCTGGGGATGAAGTTTTAGTTAAAGTATTTTCACAAAAATCCAAGTTAAAACCTAACTGCAACAGGCCATATACTGTCATACTATGTTCTTATTTTGCTGTTCAAGTTGAACTGTACTTGTATATGTTGCAAAAGAATGTGTATGTGTAAGAACACTTTGTAATCTTATATTCATAGATAACATTGGTGTAGATACAAGTAATCACTCAAATATTTGTATTTGTAACTTTACCAAAGATTATGGGATGCGACTTTAATTATTCAGCTCCTATTAGATCTTATCAATTGTTACAATCTAATTATACATTAATTCAAAATTTACTACCTAACCCCATTGGGATGAATCTCACCCTGGTATGGAAACTACTACAACATGATGATTTGAGTCGACTGCTAGAACGCATCCGAAACAATGGACAGAAAACTCTTAATCACCATTCATCATGAAGCGGGAGAGATGCACCACGTCTCAGAAAGGATAAAAAGGGATGGAGAACATCATGGCTGGGAAACTCTTCTAGGGTGGTCACCAACTACAACAGCGATTTATAATCACGTGTTGCACCCACTAGTAGTTGTGTTAACTTTAACTGTGTTATGCCTATTGCTTACGATCATATTATGCATAAGATTATGGAACGTGATAGCACGCCTTGAAAGGCTTCGAGAACTCTGTTTCAAGTATTAGCAGGGATGCTTCATAAAAACAAAGCGGGGAACTGTTAAAGAATAGCGAACTGAAACTGTCTAGAGGTAGCCGCTTAGCACAACTTCTCTAAAACTTGCTTAGCATGAGGAGCTAAATTTGCTGAAGCCTTAGGCCGCACTTAGCGAAAACAATGAACTTTTACTTAGTCCAGTAAGAAAAGGGCCTCAGAGCTGGTTCCAGCTGGGAAGATAAGGAAGTTACAAGCAGTCTGCATTCCTGCGTCTCACACTCCCAAAGGGAGGGTGTCAAGGCTTTGAAGTAAGACCAGTGCAGGGCATTAGGACCTTGAGGGGCAAAGCCTTAGCTCACTGCTGGGGCAGTGTTCATTGTTATGATTTAGAATCACCTCCTCCTCAGGACCTTGAGACACAACAGTAAGACCCCACAAAAACAGAGGTACAACCGTCAGCAGAGACTGCAAAAAACAAAAATAAGGAGAAAAACAGCTTACCTCAGAATGACAATGAGACACAATGAGGAGCAGGAGACCCCAGACCAAAAAATTACTATTGGTCTAACTACCACGTGAAGGGTGGGAAATGTACGTTGAAAAAACTATAATTGCCCAGGATTTGTTTATGTTAGGGTCCCTCTTCGGAGGCACCCAGCTCGAGCTGTAATTACTGCACGCACGTCATTAATATTTAATTCTTTAATTTGTTTTGATTTGGCTCTGAATTTTTCTGCGGAAACCTAGGGTCGAGCCCTCTTATGGTGGCCAACAAGCCTAATTTCCATATAATTTCCATAACAATAACTGGGCATGGGCGCGGGAGCATTTGAGCCAGGAGGGAGGGAGGAAAGAAACCTGCCGAACGTAACACTTGTGCTAGCAGATACTAGTACCCCGGACTGTGCTCCAAAAGTTTCTGCTCCACCTGATATACCTGATGATCTCTCTGTCATTGCTTCTCCTTCTCCTCCTCCTTCTCCCTCTACTCCATTGGCTGCCGGACTCTATCCTATGATCCCCAACGTGCTGACTAACCCTGCCGCTTTACAGCCGGGGGGAAAGGGAGGGGCCAGTCCCCCTCCTCCTGTGCTGCGGGTATTTACTAATCAGCCCTGGCACCCTGGCCATCTCGCCTTATGGGGGGGTAAAATGCAGAGATTAAGAAAAGATGCAGGGCGATGTGTCCAGTTATTTTCTAATATCTGCACTGGGCACAACCCAAACTGGAGTGATACCCAAATTCTTTTGAGGGAATTATTTCAACCAAATGAAGGGGATAAGATAATTAAAGATGCGGAAGAAGCGCAGCAAGCCGGGGGAAATAGAAACCTCTGGCTAGCAAATGATCCAAATTGGGATTATAATAATGCAGGAGATAGAGCTGTGTGTCCAACAGGACTTTGAAATTTAGTAGAAGTAATTAGAGCATGCAGAGAGTTAGGAGTAAATTGGACTAGAGTGCAAGAATGCAGACAGTGATTAGATGAACACCCCCATGACTTCTGGGGACTTTTGCGGTAAGCCCCGCTAAAATAGGGAGGAATGACCCCACAAAACTTCAATGATGCTCTCGCAATTAGTGTTTTTATAGATCAAGCAGCCCCTGATACACAAAAGTATTTTAAAGAGCATATGGCAGGCTGGCAAGGGGAGGGGCGCGGAAGAACCAGGGGAGATAGATGGAATCAAAGTGAAGGGGGTGTACAATTAAGAGTTAATGATGTTTGTCATTCTTGGGGGGAACAAGGACACTGGAAGCAGGAATGCCCAGTGAGGCCCTGTGCACTTGGGAATAGAGGGGCCAGCATGAGGCAATCAAATATTGAGAAGGAGACCAGGCAATTCCCAGGCAGTCCACAATGACAGGAGATAGGAGACTCAGAAAATACTGTGGAAATGGGGGTAAATTTATGGGATGTAGATTTGGATTTGAAGGGCAGGTAATGGCAAATATAGAAGGCTTAGAAGTTCCCTTTCTAGTGGATACTGGAGCCACCCTTTCCCTTTTAAAGTTTGAGCCTAAAGGATGCAAGTCACCAGATAAAATAATGATGCAAGGAATAGCGGGAAAAGGCGAACGAATGTTATCTAAGCCCTTATTGCTTCCTATTGGAGGTAAAAGAGCGTGGGGATGTATTATAATTTCCACAGACGCGCCCATGTGCCTTTTAGGGAGAGATCTCCTGCAAGCCTTGGATACTCAGATCTGCTTACAGCCAGAAGAGGTGGAATTAATAATTATGGGCTCATGTGTTCTGGCTAAGACACCAGAACCAGAGTCGACTAATCTGCAAATTCCAACAAGGTTAGAATCAGTTCCTAAACGGTTATGGAGCTCTTCAGGAATGGATGTGGGACTACTGAAATCAGCTAGTCCAGTCTGGATAAAAACAAAGGGGGGATTGCCTCCTGCAGTTAAGCAATACCCTATCCCAAAGGAAGCAGAGAAGAGCATCCAAAAACAAATCAATCATTATTTGAAACTGGGTATCCTTAGAGTCTGTGAATCCCCGTACAACACCCCAATTCTGCCAGTTAAAAAGAACAGGCAAGATTCTGATGGTGATCCAGAGTATCAGTTTATACAAGACTTAAGGGCTATAAACCAACAGGTAGTTGCTCCACATCCAGTAGTCCCTAACCCATCAACCATTTTACTACAGATACCCCTTTGGGCAACTTATTTTACTGTGATTGACCTAACGGCAGCTTTTTTTAGTATACCGATAGCTGAAGATAGCCAAGATCTCTTGGCTTTCACTTGGAAGGGACAACAATTAACTTGGACAAGGCTGCCACAGGGATTTACTGGGTCTCTGACTATTCTTTTGCGTATACTCAAAAATGACCTCTCAGATATCGAACTTCCAGGACATTCTGTAGTAATACAATATGTAGATGATATGTTATTAGCAAGTAAAGATTATGAGACATTTTTAAAAGACACTGTTTCTCCATGTAACGCTCTTGCAGAAAAAGGGCATCAGGCATCTCTGTCTAAACTCCAGCTGTGTCAAAGAGAGGTAAAATATTTGGGTTTTATCTTAAAAGAAGGACACAGGTTAGTTGATCCAGAACGAGTAAAGACAATTCTTGATATGCCTCGTCCTGTAACAAAAAAACAACACGGGATTTTTAGGAGCTGTAGGATTTTGCCAACCGTGGATTCCTGGGTTAGCAGAACTTACTAAGCCTTTAGTGCAGGCAACAAAAAAGGAGGAGATAGAGCCTGTGGCCTGGGGCCCAGAAAGGGAGAAAGCTTTTACATCTGTGAAAAAAGCGTTGGTTTCAGCCCCTGCTCTAGGGTTACCAGATTATAGCAAACCATTGGAATTATTTGTCCATGAACGACAGGGAGTAGCAAGTGGGGTACTCACCCAAAAACTAGGCCCTCACCATAGACCAGTGGCCTATTATTCCACGCAACTAGATGAGGTAGCTAAAGGCACTCCAGGATGCATCAGAGCAATAGCAGCTACGGCAGCTCTTACTGAAAAAAACATGACCTGTAGTTTTGGGTCACTCATTAACTGTGTATGTGCCACAGGGGTAAAAGCCTTACTGAAGGAAATCATACCCAGGTATAGAGTCCCAGAAGCCATGGATTCAGATAGGGGTGCCCATTTTATGGCAAGCATAATCACTCAATTATATAAATCATTAGGAATAAAAAGAAACCTATGTACCCCTTATCACCCACAATCTTCAGGACAAGTAGAAAGAACGAATAGCACATTAAAAGAAAAAATAGCAAGAATATGCAAACGTGCTAGCCTAAAATGGCCAGAAGCATTTAACTTGGCTCTATGGGATGTTTGAAATGTCCCACGGCAACCCATAGGACTAACACCAGCAGAAATTCTCTTTGGGAAACATTTAGCTGTACTAGGGACTTGTTATGCCAGCTAAGACTAGCCTGTTAGACGGGGATGAATGACTAACCCAGTATGTTCTAAGTATGCAAAAAAGGTTTGAAAATCTTTGAAATAAATAAATATATGCTCAATGATATCAATCCACACCACCTGAAATAGAAGTGCTTGGTATACAGCCTGGGGATGAAGTTTTAGTTAAGGTATTTTCACAAAAATCCAAGTTAAAACCTAAATGGAACGGGCCATATACTGTCATACTGTGTTCTTATTTTGCTGTTCAAGTTGAACTGTACTTGTACATGTTAAAAAAAGAATGTGTATGTGTAAGAACACTTTGTAATCTTACATTCATAGATGGCATTGTTGTAGATACAAGTAATTAATTACTCAAATATTTGTATTTGTAACATTACCCAAAATTATGGGATGCGACTTTAATCATTCAGCTCCTATTAGATCTTATCAATTGTTACAATCTAATTATACATTAATTCAAAATTTACTACCTAACCCCATTGGAAAGAATCTCACACTAGTGAAGAAACTACTACAACATGACAGCCTGCGTCGACTGCTAGAACGTACCCGAAACAATGGACAAAAAACCCTCTAATCACCATTCATCATGAAGCGGAAGAGATGCACCACGTCTCGGAAAGGATAAAAAGGGATGGAGAACATCATGGCTGGGAAATTCTTCTAGGGTGGTCACCAACTACAACAGCGATTTATAATCACGTGTTGCACCCACTAGTAGTTGTGTTAACTTTAACTGTGTTATGCCTATTGCTTACGATCATATTATGCATAAGATTATGGAACGTGATAGCACGCCTTGAAAGGCTTCGAGAACTCTGTTTCAAGTATTAGCAGGGATGCTTCATAAAAACAAAGCGGGGAACTGTTAAAGAATAGCGAACTGAAACTGTCTAGAGGTAGCCGCTTAGCACAACTTCTCTAAAACTTGCTTAGCATGAGGAGCTAAATTTGCTGAAGCCTTAGGCCGCACTTAGCGAAACTAATGAACTTTTACTTAGTCCAGTAAGAAAAGGGCCTCAGAGCTGGTTCCAGCTGGGAAGATAAGGAAGTTACAAGCAGTCTGCATTCCTGCATCTCACACTCCCAAAGGGAGGGTGTCTGCAGCAATGCGTCTCACACTCCCAAAGGGAGGGTGTCAAGGCTTTGAAGTAAGACCAGTGCAGGGCATTAGGACCTTGAGGGGCAAAGCCTTAGCTCACTGCTGGGGCAGTGTTCATTGTTATGATTTAGAATCACCTCCTCCTCAGGACCTTGAGACACAACAGTAAGACCCCACAAAAACAGAGGTACAACCGTCAGCAGAGACTGCAAAAAACAAAAATAAGGAGAAAAACAGCTTACCTCAGAATGACAATGAGACACAATGAGGACCAAAAAATTACTATTGGTCTAACTACCGCGTGAAGGGTGGGAAATGTACGTTGAAAAAACTATAATTGCCCAGGATTTGTTTATGTTAGGGTCCCTCTTCGGAGGCACCCAGCTCGAGCTGTAATTACTGCACGCGCGTCATTAATATTTAATTCTTTAATTTGTTTTGATTTGGCTCTGAATTTTTCTGCGGAAACCTAGGGTCGAGCCCTCTTATGGTGGCCAACAAGCCTAATTTCCATATAATTTCCATAACAATAACTGGGCATGGGCGCGGGAGCATTTGAGCCAGGAGGGAGGGAGGAAAGAAACCTGCCGAACGTAACACTTGTGCTAGCAGATACTAGTACCCCGGACTGTGCTCCAAAAGTTTCTGCTCCACCTGATATACCTGATGATCTCTGTCATTACTTCTCCTTCTCCTCCTCCTTCTCCCTCTACTCCATTGGCTGCCGGACTCTATCCTATGATCCCCAACGTGCTGACTAACCCTGCCGCTTTACAGCCGGGGGGAAAGGGAGGGGCCAGTCCCCCTCCTCCTGTGCTGCGGGTATTTACTAATCAGCCCTGGCACCCTGGCCATCTCGCCTTATGGGGGGGGAAAATGCAGAGATTAAGAAAAGATGCAGGGCGATGTGTCCAGTTATTTTCTAATATCTGCACTGGGCACAACCCAAACTGGAGTGATACCCAAATTCTTTTGAGGGAATTATTTCAACCAAATGAAGGGGATAAGATAATTAAAGATGCGGAAGAAGCGCAGCAAGCCGGGGGAAATAGAAACCTCTGGCTAGCAAATGATCCAAATTGGGATTATAATAATGCAGGAGATAGAGCTGTGTGTCCAACAGGACTTTGAAATTTAGTAGAAGTAATTAGAGCATGCAGAGAGTTAGGAGTAAATTGGACTAGAGTGCAAGAATGCAGACAGTGATTAGATGAACACCCCCAAGACTTCTGGGGACTTTTGCGGTAAGCCCCGCTAAAATAGGGAGGAATGACCCCACAAAACTTCAATGATGCTCTCGCAATTAGTGTTTTTATAGATCAAGCAGCCCCTGATACACAAAAGTATTTTAAAGAGCATATGGCAGGCTGGCAAGGGGAGGGGCGCGGAAGAACCAGGGGAGATAGATGGAATCAAAGTGAAGGGGGTGTACAATTAAGAGTTAATGATGTTTGTCATTATTGCGGGGAACAAGGACACTGGAAGCAGGAATGCCCAGTGAGGCCCTGTGCACTTGGGAATAGAGGGGCCAGCATGAGGCAATCAAATATTGAGAAGGAGACCAGGCAATTCCCAGGCAGTCCACAATGACAGGAGATAGGAGACTCAGAAAATACTGTGGAAATGGGGGTAAATTCATGGGATGTAGATTTGGATTTGAAGGGCAGGTAATGGCAAATATAGAAGGCTTAGAAGTTCCCTTTCTAGTGGATACTGGAGCCACCCTTTCCCTTTTAAAGTTTGAGCCTAAAGGATGCAAGTCACCAGATAAAATAATGATGCAAGGAGTAGCGGGAAAAGGCGAACGAATGTTATCTAAGCCCTTATTGCTTACTATTGGAGGTAAAAGAGCATGGGGATGTATTACAATTTCCACAGACGCGCCCATGTGCCTTTTAGGGAGAGATCTCCTGCAAGCCTTGGATACTCAGATCTGCTTACAGCCAGAAGAGGTGGAATTAATAATTATGGGCTCATGTGTTCTGGCTAAGACACCAGAACCAGAGTCGACTAATCTGCAAATTCCAACAAGGTTAGAATCAGTTCCTAAACGGTTATGGAGCTCTTCAGGAATGGATGTGGGACTACTGAAATCAGCTAGTCCAGTCTCGATAAAAACAAAGGGGGGATTGCCTCCTGCAGTTAAGCAATACCCTATCCCAAAGGAAGCAGAGAAGAGCATCCAAAAACAAACCGATCATTACCTGAAACTGGGTATCCTTAGAGTCTGTGAATCCCCATATAACACCCCAATTCTGCCAGTTAAAAAGAACAGACAAGACTCTGATGGTGATCCAGAGTATCGCTTTGTACAAGACTTGAGGGCTATAAACCAACAGGTAGTTGCTCCACATCCAGTAGTCCCCGACCCATCAACCATTTTACTACAGATACCCCTTTGGGCAACTTATTTTACTGTGATCGACCTAACAGCAGCCTTTTTTAGTATACCGATAGCTGAAGATAGCCAAGATCTCCTGGCTTTCACTTGGAAGGGACAACAATTAACTTGGACGAGGCTGCCACAGGGATTTACTGGGTCTCTGACTATTCTTTCGCACAAACTCAAAAATGACCTCTCAGATATCGAACTTCCAGGACATTCTGTAGTAATACAATATGTAGATGATTTGTTATTAGCAAGTAAAGATTAACACTCTTGCAGAAAAAGGGCATCGAGCATCTCTGTCTAAACTCCAGCTGTGTCAAAGAGAGGTAAAATATTTGGGTTTTATCTTAAAAGAAGGACACAGGTTAGTTGATCCAGAACGAGTAAAGACAACTCTTGATATGCCTCGTCCTGTAACAAAAAAACAACACGGGATTTTTAGGAGCTGTAGGATTTTGCCAACCGTGGATTCCTGGGTTAGCAGAACTTACTAAGCCTCTAGTGCAGGCAACAAAAAAGGAGGAGATAGAGCCTGTGGCCTGGGGCCCAGAAAGGGAGAAAGCTTTTACATCTGTGAAAAAAGCGTTGGTTTCAGCCCCTGCTCTAGGGTTACCAGATTATAGCAAACCATTGGAATTCTTTGTCCATGAACGACAGGGAGTAACAAGTGGGGTACTCACCCAAAAACTAGGTCCTCACCATAGACCAGTGGCCTATTACTCCACGCAGCTAGATGAGGTAGCTAAAGGCACTCCAGGATGCATCAGAGCAATAGCAGCTACGGCAGCTCTTACTGAAAAAAACATGACCTGTAGTTTTGGGTCACTCATTGACTGTGTATGTGCCACATGAAGTAGAACTGTCAATGAAACAATACGTGACTCAAGCACTATCCCCACAGAGAGCTCACCGCTATGAACTGATAATACTGCATGCAGATAATGGGACCTTAAAGAGATGCAACATCTTAAATCCAGCAACACTACTGCCTCTACCTGAGGATGGAGAGCCACATCATTCCTGTGAGCAGGTGATCATCAGCTCGAGCAAGCCCCGGGAGGACCTTAAAGACAAACCTTTGGAAAACCCAGACTTAGTTCCGTTTACAGATGGATCATCCTATTATTTGGACGGAAGGCACCACTCCGGCTATGCTGTCACTAACCTCTTTGAGGTACTTGAGGCCAATCCTTTGTCTCCGTCTGTAAGTGCTCAAGCAGCAGAATTAATAGCATTGACCCAAGCAGCAAAAATTGGTAAGAACCTGCAGGTAAATATCTATACCGAGTCTAAATATGCATTTGGAGTAGGTCATGTAACAGGGATGTTATGGAAAGAGCGAGGATTCTTTTCGTCATCAGGAAAGAAATTAGCTAATGGAGAAGAAATACGTAATTTGCTGGAAGCAGTCCAACTGCCCAAAGAAATTGCTGTAATACACTGCCCAGCCCATACTAAAGACACTACAGAAATTAGCAGAGGAAATGCTTTAGCCGACGCTGCTGCGAAGGCTGCAGCTCGACAACCTCTGAGAGAATGTATGGGTGTAGTTCCAAGGATGGACCAGAGTGAACGGCCAATTTTAATAGACCCCAAAACCATGTATGAAAAAGACTGCTCAGTGGAAGAGAAAAAACAATGGGAGCAGTGGGAAGCAAAACAAAGTGATGATGGAATATGGACACTTGGAAGAAAACCAATTCTACCAAAAAAAAAAATATTTAATTACTATAGCTAGGTGGTTTCACGATAAAGCTCTTGGGGGAGCGGAGGCAATAGCTAAGCAGGTACAGAAAGTATGGGCCGCTCCAGGAATCTACGCGGCTGCAAAAAGAATAACAAATAGCTGCCCGACCTGCCAGAAGTTTTCAAATAACAAGCCAAGCTCAGAGTTAGGGGGACGGTCATGGGCCTACTTCCCTTTCCAGAAGCTACAAATAGATTATGCGGATATGCCATCTGCCAATGGCTACAAACACTTGTTAGTGATAGTAGATCAGTTATCAGGCTGGGTAGAAGCTTTCCCAACAAGAAAGGCCGACACACGGGGAGTGGTAAAAGCCTTACTGAAGGAAATCATATCCAGGTATGGGGTCCCAGAAGCCACTGATTCAGACAGGGGTGCCCATTTTACGGCAAGCATAATCACTCAGTTATAGAAATCATTAGGCATAAAAAGAAACCTACAACCCCTTATCACCCACAATCTTCAGGACAAGTAGAAAGAATGAATAGAACACTAAAAGGAAAAATAGCAAGAATATGTGCACATGCTAGCCTAAAATGGCTGGGTAGGACCTTTCCCAACAAGAACGGCTGACGCAGGGCGGGTAGTAAAAGCCTTACTGAAAGAAATCATACCCAGGTATAGAGTCCCAGAAGCCATGGATTCAGACAGGGGTGTCCATTTTATGGCAAGCATAATCAGTCAGTTCTATAAATCATGAGGAATAAAAGGAAATCTATGTACCCCTTATCACCCACAATCTTCAGGACAAGTAGAAAGAATGAACAGCACATTAAAAGAAAAAATAGCAAGAAATGCACACATGCTAGCCTCAAATGGCCAGAAGCATTAAACTTAGCTCTATGGGATGTTTGAAATGTCCCATGGCAACCCATAGGACTAACACCAGCAGAAATTCTCTTTGGGAAACATTTAGCTGTACTAGGGACTTGTTATGCCAGCTAAGACTAGCCTGTTAGACGGGGATGAATGACTAACCCAGTATGTTCTAAGTATGCAAAAAAGGTTTGAAAATCTTTGAAATAAATAAATATATGCTCAATGATATCAATCCACACCACCTGAAATACAAGTGCCTGGTATACAGCCTGGGGATGAAGTTTTAGTTAAAGTATTTTCACAAAAAATCCAGGTTAAAACCTAAATGGAACGGGCCATATACTATCATACTGTGTTCTTATTTTGCTGTTCAAGTTGAACTGTACTTGTACATGTTAAAAAAAGAATGTGTATGTGTAAGAACACTTTGTAATCTTACATTCATAGATGGCATTGTTGTAGATACAAGTAATTAATTACTCAAATATTTGTATTTGTAACATTACCCAAAATTATGGGATGCGACTTTAATCATTCAGCTCCTATTAGATCTTATCAATTGTTACAATCTAATTATACACTAATTCAAAATTTACTACCTAACCCCATTGGAAAGAATCTCACACTAGTGAAGAAACTACTACAACATGACAACCTGCGTCGACTGCTAGAACGTACCCGAAACAATGGACAAAAAACCCTCTAATCACCATTCATCATGAAGCAGAAGAGATGCACCACATCTTGGAAAGGATAAAAAGGGATGGAGAACATCATGGCTGGGAAACTCTTCTAGGGTGGTCACCAACTACAACAGCGATTTATAATCACGTGTTGCACCCACTAGTAGTTGTGTTAACTTTAACTGTGTTATGCCTATTGCTTACGATCATATTATGCATAAGATTATGGAACGTGATAGCACACCTTGAAAGGCTTCGAGAACTCTGTTTCAAGTATTAGCAGGGATGCTTCATAAAAACAAAGCGGGGAACTGTTAAAGAATAGCGAACTGAAACTGTCTAGAGGTAGCCGCTTAGCACAACTTCTCTAAAACTTGCTTAGCATGAGGAGCTAAATTTGCTGAAGCCTTAGGCCGCACTTAGCGAAAACAATGAACTTTTACTTAGTCCAGTAAGAAAAGGGCCTCAGAGCTGGTTCCAGCTGGGAAGATAAGGAAGTTACAAGCAGTCTGCATTCCTGCGTCTCACACTCCCAAAGGGAGGGTGTCAAGGCTTTGAAGTAAGACCAGTGCAGGGCATTAGGACCTTGAGGGGCAAAGCCTTAGCTCACTGCTGGGGCAGTGTTCATTGTTATGATTTAGAATCACCTCCTCCTCAGGACCTTGAGACACAACAGTAAGACCCCACAAAAACAGAGGTACAACCGTCAGCAGAGACTGCAAAAAACAAAAATAAGGAGAAAAACAGCTTACCTCAGAATGACGATGAGACCCAATGAGGACCAAAAAATTACTATTGGTCTAACTACCACGTGAAGGGTGGGAAATGTACGTTGAAAAAACTATAATTGCCCAGGATTTGTTTATGTTAGGGTCCCTCTTCGGAGGCACCCAGCTCGAGCTGTAATTACTGCACGCACGTCATTAATATTTAATTCTTTAATTTGTTTTGATTTGGCTCTGAATTTTTCTGCGGAAACCTAGGGTCGAGCCCTCTTATGGTGGCCAACAAGCCTAATTTCCATATAATTTCCATAACAATAACTGGGCATGGGCGCGGGAGCATTTGAGCCAGGAGGGAGGGAGGAAAGAAACCTGCCGAACGTAACACTTGTGCTAGCAGATACTAGTACCCCGGACTGTGCTCCAAAAGTTTCTGCTCCACCTGATATACCTGATGATCTCTGTCATTACTTCTCCTTCTCCTCCTCCTTCTCCCTCTACTCCATTGGCTGCCGGACTCTATCCTAGGATCCCCAACGTGCTGACTAACCCTGCCGCTTTACAGCCGGGGGGAAAGGGAGGGGCCAGTCCCCCTCCTCCTGTGCTGCGGGTATTTACTAATCAGCCCTGGCACCCCGGCCATCTCGCCTTATGGGGGGGGAAAATGCAGAGATTAAGAAAAGATGCAGGGCGATGTGTCCAATTATTTTCTAATATCTGCACTGGGCACAACCCAAACTGGAGTGATACCCAAATTCTTTTGAGGGAATTATTTCAACCAAATGAAGGGGATAAGATAATTAAAGATGCGGAAGAAGCGCAGCAAGCCGGGGGAAATAGAAACCTCTGGCTAGCAAATGGTCCAAATTGGGATTGTAATAATGCAGGAGATAGAGCTGTGTGTCCAACAGGACTTTGAAATTTAGTAGAAGTAATTAGAGCATGCAGAGAGTTAGGAGTAAATTGGACTAGAGTGCAAGAATGCAGACAGTGATTAGATGAACACCCCCAAGACTTCTGGGGACTTTTGCGGTAAGCCCCGCTAAAATAGGGAGGAATGACCCCACAAAACTTCAATGATGCTCTCGCAATTAGTGTTTTTATAGATCAAGCAGCCCCTGATACACAAAAGTATTTTAAAGAGCATATGGCAGGCTGGCAAGGGGAGGGGCGCGGAAGAACCAGGGGAGATAGATGGAATCAAAGTGAAGGGGGTGTACAATTAAGAGTTAATGATGTTTGTCATTCTTGGGGGGAACAAGGACACTGGAAGCAGGAATGCCCAGTGAGGCCCTGTGCACTTGGGAATAGAGGGGCCAGCATGAGGCAATCAAATATTGAGAAGGAGACCAGGCAATTCCCAGGCAGTCCACAATGACAGGAGATAGGAGACTCAGAAAATACTGTGGAAATGGGGGTAAATTTATGGGATGTAGATTTGGATTTGAAGGGCAGGTAATGGCAAATATAGAAGGCTTAGAAGTTCCCTTTCTAGTGGATACTGGAGCCACCCTTTCCCTTTTAAAGTTTGAGCCTAAAGGATGCAAGTCACCAGATAAAATAATGATGCAAGGAGTAGCGGGAAAAGGCAAACGAATGTTATCTAAGCCCTTATTGCTTACTATTGGAGGTAAAAGAGCGTGGGGATGTATTATAATTTCCACAGACGCGCCCATGTGCCTTTTAGGGAGAGATCTCCTGCAAGCCTTGGATACTCAGATCTGCTTACAGCCAGAAGAGGTGGAATTAATAATTATGGGCTCATGTGTTCTGGCTAAGACACCAGAACCAGAGTCAACTAATCTGCAAATTCCAACAGGTTTAGAACCAGTTTCTAAAAAGTTATGGAGCTCTTCAGGAATGGATGTGGGACTACTGAAATCAGCTAGTCCAGTCTGGATAAAAACAAAGGGGGGATTGCCTCCTGCAGTTAAGCAATACCCTATCCCAAAGGAAGCAGAGAAGAGCATCCAAAAACAAACCGATCATTACCTGAAACTGGGTATCCTTAGAGTCTGTGAATCCCCATATAACACCCCAATTCTGCCAGTTAAAAAGAACAGACAAGACTCTGATGGTGATCCAGAGTATCGCTTTGTACAAGACTTGAGGACTATAAACCAACAGGTAGTTGCTCCACATCCAGTAGTCCCCGACCCATCAACCATTTTACTACAGATACCCCTTTGGGCAACTTATTTTACTGTGATCGACCTAACAGCAGCCTTTTTTAGTATACCGATAGCTGAAGATAGCCAAGATCTCCTGGCTTTCACTTGGAAGGGACAACAATTAACTTGGACAAGGCTGCCACAGGGATTTACTGGGTCTCTGACTATTCTTTCGCACAAACTCAAAAATGACCTCTCAGATATCGAACTTCCAGGACATTCTGTATTAATACAATATGTAGATGATTTGTTATTAGCAAGTAAAGATTAACACTCTTGCAGAAAAAGGGCATCGAGCATCTCTGTCTAAACTCCAGCTGTGTCAAAGAGAGGTAAAATATTTGGGTTTTATCTTAAAAGAAGGACACAGGTTAGTTGATCCAGAACGAGTAAAGACAACTCTTGATTTGCCTCGTCCTGTAACAAAAAAACAACACGGGATTTTTAGGAGCTGTAGGATTTTGCCAACCGTGGATTCCTGGGTTAGCAGAACTTACTAAGCCTCTAGTGCAGGCAACAAAAAAGGAGGAGATAGAGCCTGTGGCCTGGGGCCCAGAAAGGGAGAAAGCTTTTACATCTGTGAAAAAAGCGTTGGTTTCAGCCCCTGCTCTAGGGTTACCAGATTATAGCAAACCATTGGAATTCTTTGTCCATGAACGACAGGGAGTAGCAAGTGGGGTACTCACCCAAAAACTAGGCCCTCACCACAGACCAGTGGCCTATTACTCCACGCAGCTAGATGAGGGAGCTAAAGGCACTCCAGAGCAATAGCAGCTACGGCAGCTCTTACTGAAAAAAACATGACCTGTAGTTTTGGGTCACTCATTGACTGTGTATGTGCCACATGAAGTAGAACTGTCAATGAAACAATACGTGACTCAAGCACTATCCCCACAGAGAGCTCACCGCTATGAACTGATAATACTGCATGCAGATAATGGGACCTTAAAGAGATGCAACATCTTAAATCCAGCAACACTACTGCCTCTACCTGAGGATGGAGAGCCACATCATTCCTGTGAGCAGGTGATCATCAGCTCGAGCAAGCCCCGGGAGGACCTTAAAGACAAACCTTTGGAAAACCCAGACTTAGTTCCGTTTACAGATGGATCATCCTATTATTTGGACGGAAGGCACCACTCCGGCTATGCTGTCACTAACCTCTTTGAGGTACTTGAGGCCAATCCTTTGTCTCCGTCTGTAAGTGCTCAAGCAGCAGAATTAATAGCATTGACCCAAGCAGCAAAAATTGGTAAGAACCTGCAGGTAAATATCTATACCGAGTCTAAATATGCATTTGGAGTAGGTCATGTAACAGGGATGTTATGGAAAGAGCGAGGATTCTTTTCGTCATCAGGAAAGAAATTAGCTAATGGAGAAGAAATACGTAATTTGCTGGAAGCAGTCCAACTGCCCAAAGAAATTGCTGTAATACACTGCCCAGCCCATACTAAAGACACTACAGAAATTAGCAGAGGAAATGCTTTAGCCGACGCTGCTGCGAAGGCTGCAGCTCGACAACCTCTGAGAGAATGTATGGGTGTAGTTCCAAGGATGGACCAGAGTGAACGGCCAATTTTAATAGACCCCAAAACCATGTATGAAAAAGACTGCTCAGTGGAAGAGAAAAAACAATGGGAGCAGTGGGAAGCAAAACAAAGTGATGATGGAATATGGACACTTGGAAGAAAACCAATTCTACCAAAAAAAAAAATATTTAATTACTATAGCTAGGTGGTTTCACGATAAAGCTCTTGGGGGAGCGGAGGCAATAGCTAAGCAGGTACAGAAAGTATGGGCCGCTCCAGGAATCTACGCGGCTGCAAAAAGAATAACAAATAGCTGCCCGACCTGCCAGAAGTTTTCAAATAACAAGCCAAGCTCAGAGTTAGGGGGACGGTCATGGGCCTACTTCCCTTTCCAGAAGCTACAAATAGATTATGCGGATATGCCATCTGCCAATGGCTACAAACACTTGTTAGTGATAGTAGATCAGTTATCAGGCTGGGTAGAAGCTTTCCCAACAAGAAAGGCCGACACACGGGGAGTGGTAAAAGCCTTACTGAAAGAAATCATATCCAGGTATGGGGTCCCAGAAGCCACTGATTCAGACAGGGGTGCCCATTTTACAGCAAGCATAATCACTCAGTTATAGAAATCATTAGGCATAAAAAGAAACCTACAACCCCTTATCACCCACAATCTTCAGGACAAGTAGAAAGAATGAATAGAACACTAAAAGGAAAAATAGCAAGAATATGCGCACATGCTAGCCTAAAATGGCTGGGTAGGACCTTTCCCAACAAGAACGGCTGACGCAGGGCGGGTAGTAAAAGCCTTACTGAAAGAAATCATACCCAGGTATAGAGTCCCAGAAGCCATGGATTCAGACAGGGGTGCCCATTTTATGGCAAGCATAATCAGTCAGTTCTATAAATCATGAGGAATAAAAGGAAATCTATGTACCCCTTATCACCCACAATCTTCAGGACAAGTAGAAAGAATGAACAGCACATTAAAAGAAAAAATAGCAAGAAATGCACACATGCTAGCCTCAAATGGCCAGAAGCATTAAACTTAGCTCTATGGGATGTTTGAAATGTCCCATGGCAACCCATAGGACTAACACCAGCAGAAATTCTCTTTGGGAAACATTTAGCTGTACTAGGGACTTGTTATGCCAGCTAAGACTAGCCTGTTAGACGGGGATGAATGACTAACCCAGTATGTTCTAAGTATGCAAAAAAGGTTTGAAAATCTTTGAAATAAATAAATATATGCTCAATGATATCAATCCACACCACCTGAAATACAAGTGCCTGGTATACAGCCTGGGGATGAAGTTTTAGTTAAAGTATTTTCACAAAAAATCCAGGTTAAAACCTAAATGGAACGGGCCATATACTATCATACTGTGTTCTTATTTTGCTGTTCAAGTTGAACTGTACTTGTACATGTTAAAAAAAGAATGTGTATGTGTAAGAACACTTTGTAATCTTACATTCATAGATGGCATTGTTGTAGATACAAGTAATTAATTACTCAAATATTTGTATTTGTAACATTACCCAAAATTATGGGATGCGACTTTAATCATTCAGCTCCTATTAGATCTTATCAATTGTTACAATCTAATTATACACTAATTCAAAATTTACTACCTAACCCCATTGGAAAGAATCTCACACTAGTGAAGAAACTACTACAACATGACAACCTGCGTCGACTGCTAGAACGTACCCGAAACAATGGACAAAAAACCCTCTAATCACCATTCATCATGAAGCGGAAGAGATGCACCACGTCTTGGAAAGGATAAAAAGGGATGGAGAACATCATGGCTGGGAAACTCTTCTAGGGTGGTCACCAACTACAACAGCGATTTATAATCACGTGTTGCACCCACTAGTAGTTGTGTTAACTTTAACTGTGTTATGCCTATTGCTTACGATCATATTATGCATAAGATTATGGAACGTGATAGCACACCTTGAAAGGCTTCGAGAACTCTGTTTCAAGTATTAGCAGGGATGCTTCATAAAAACAAAGCGGGGAACTGTTAAAGAATAGCGAACTGAAACTGTCTAGAGGTAGCCGCTTAGCACAACTTCTCTAAAACTTGCTTAGCATGAGGAGCTAAATTTGCTGAAGCCTTAGGCCGCACTTAGCGAAAACAATGAACTTTTACTTAGTCCAGTAAGAAAAGGGCCTCAGAGCTGGTTCCAGCTGGGAAGATAAGGAAGTTACAAGCAGTCTGCATTCCTGCATCTCACACTCCCAAAGGGAGGGTGTCTGCAGCAATGCGTCTCACACTCCCAAAGGGAGGGTGTCAAGGCTTTGAAGTAAGACCAGTGCAGGGCATTAGGACCTTGAGGGGCAAAGCCTTAGCTCACTGCTGGGGCAGTGTTCATTGTTATGATTTAGAATCACCTCCTCCTCAGGACCTTGAGACACAACAGTAAGACCCCACAAAAACAGAGGTACAACCGTCAGCAGAGACTGCAAAAAACAAAAATAAGGAGAAAAACAGCTTACCTCAGAATGACAAGGAGACACAATGAGGAGCAGGAGACCCCAGACCAAAAAATTACTATTGGTCTAACTACCACGTGAAGGGTGGGAAATGTACGTTGAAAAAACTATAATTGCCCAGGATTTGTTTATGTTAGGGTCCCTCTTCGGAGGCACCCAGCTCGAGCTGTAATTACTGCACGCACGTCATTAATATTTAATTCTTTAATTTGTTTTGATTTGGCTCTGAATTTTTCTGCGGAAACCTAGGGTCGAGCCCTCTTATGGTGGCCAACAAGCCTAATTTCCATATAATTTCCATAACAATAACTGGGCATGGGCGCGGGAGCATTTGAGCCAGGAGGGAGGGAGGAAAGAAACCTGCCGAATGTAACACTTGTGCTAGCAGATACTAGTACCCCGGACTGTGCTCCAAAAGTTTCTGCTCCACCTGATATACCTGATGATCTCTCTGTCATTACTTCTCCTTCTCCTCCTCCTTCTCCCTCTACTCCATTGGCTGCCGGACTCTATCCTAGGATCCCCAACGTGCTGACTAACCCTGCCGCTTTACAGCCAGGGGGAAAGGGAGGGGCCAGTCCCCCTCCTCCTGTGCTGCGGGTATTTACTAATCAGCCCTGGCACCCCGGCCATCTCGCCTTATGGGGGGGTAAAATGCAGAGATTAAGAAAAGATGCAGGGCGATGTGTCCAATTATTTTCTAATATCTGCACTGGGCACAACCCAAACTGGAGTGATACCCAAATTCTTTTGAGGGAATTATTTCAACCAAATGAAGGGGATAAGATAATTAAAGATGCAGAAGAAGCGCAGCAAGCCGGGGGAAATAGAAACCTCTGGCTAGCAAATGGTCCAAATTGGGATTGTAATAATGCAGGAGATAGAGCTGTGTGTCCAACAGGACTTTGAAATTTAGTAGAAGTAATTAGAGCATGCAGAGAGTTAGGAGTAAATTGGACTAGAGTGCAAGAATGCAGACAGTGATTAGATGAACACCCCCAAGACTTCTGGGGACTTTTGCGGTAAGCCCCGCTAAAATAGGGAGGAATGACCCCACAAAACTTCAATGATGCTCTCGCAATTAGTGTTTTTATAGATCAAGCAGCCCCTGATACACAAAAGTATTTTAAAGAGCATATGGCAGGCTGGCAAGGGGAGGGGCGCGGAAGAACCAGGGGAGATAGATGGAATCAAAGTGAAGGGGGTGTACAATTAAGAGTTAATGATGTTTGTCATTCTTGGGGGGAACAAGGACACTGGAAGCAGGAATGCCCAGTGAGGCCCTGTGCACTTGGGAATAGAGGGGCCAGCATGAGGCAATCAAATATTGAGAAGGAGACCAGGCAATTCCCAGGCAGTCCACAATGACAGGAGATAGGAGACTCAGAAAATACTGTGGAAATGGGGGTAAATTTATGGGATGTAGATTTGGATTTGAAGGGCAGGTAATGGCAAATATAGAAGGCTTAGAAGTTCCCTTTCTAGTGGATACTGGAGCCACCCTTTCCCTTTTAAAGTTTGAGCCTAAAGGATGCAAGTCACCAGATAAAATAATGATGCAAGGAATAGCGGGAAAAGGCGAACGAATGTTATCTAAGCCCTTATTGCTTACTATTGGAGGTAAAAGAGCGTGGGGATGTATTATAATTTCCACAGACGCGCCCATGTGCCTTTTAGGGAGAGATCTCCTGCAAGCCTTGGATACTCAGATCTGCTTACAGCCAGAAGAGGTGGAATTAATAATTATGGGCTCATGTGTTCTGGCTAAGACACCAGAACCAGAGTCGACTAATCTGCAAATTCCAACAAGGTTAGAATCAGTTCCTAAACGGTTATGGAGCTCTTCAGGAATGGATGTGGGACTACTGAAATCAGCTAGTCCAGTCTCGATAAAAACAAAGGGGGGATTGCCTCCTGCAGTTAAGCAATACCCTATCCCAAAGGAAGCAGAGAAGAGCATCCAAAAACAAATCAATCATTATTTGAAACTGGGTATCCTTAGAGTCTGTGAATCCCCGTACAACACCCCAATTCTGCCAGTTAAAAAGAACAGGCAAGATTCTGATGGTGATCCAGAGTATCAGTTTATACAAGACTTAAGGGCTATAAACCAACAGGTAGTTGCTCCACATCCAGTAGTCCCTAACCCATCAACCATTTTACTACAGATACCCCTTTGGGCAACTTATTTTACTGTGATTGACCTAACGGCAGCTTTTTTTAGTATACCGATAGCTGAAGATAGCCAAGATCTCTTGGCTTTCACTTGGAAGGGACAACAATTAACTTGGACAAGGCTGCCACAGGGATTTACTGGGTCTCTGACTATTCTTTCGCGTATACTCAAAAATGACCTCTCAGATATCGAACTTCCAGGACATTCTGTAGTAATACAATATGTAGATGATATGTTATTAGCAAGTAAAGATTATGAGACATTTTTAAAAGACACTGTTTCTCCATGTAACGCTCTTGCAGAAAAAGGGCATCAGGCATCTCTGTCTAAACTCCAGCTGTGTCAAAGAGAGGTAAAATATTTGGGTTTTATCTTAAAAGAAGGACACAGGTTAGTTGATCCAGAACGAGTAAAGACAATTCTTGATATGCCTCGTCCTGTAACAAAAAAACAACATGGGATTTTTAGGAGCTGTAGGATTTTGCCAACCGTGGATTCCTGGGTTAGCAGAACTTACTAAGCCTTTAGTGCAGGCAACAAAAAAGGAGGAGATAGAGCCTGTGGCCTGGGGCCCAGAAAGGGAGAAAGCTTTTACATCTGTGAAAAAAGCGTTGGTTTCAGCCCCTGCTCTAGGGTTACCAGATTATAGCAAACCATTGGAATTATTTGTCCATGAACGACAGGGAGTAGCAAGTGGGGTACTCACCCAAAAACTAGGCCCTCACCACAGACCAGTGGCCTATTATTCCACGCAGCTAGATGAGGTAGCTAAAGGCACTCCAGGATGCATCAGAGCAATAGCAGCTATGGCAGCTCTTACTGAAAAAAACATGACCTGTAGTTTTGGGTCACTCATTGACTGTGTATGTGCCACATGAAGTAGAACTGTCAATGAAACAATACGTGACTCAAGCACTATCCCCACAGAGAGCTCACCGCTATGAACTGATAATACTGCATGCAGATAATGTGACCTTAAAGAGATGCAACATCTTAAATCCAGCAACACTATTGCCTCTACCTGAGGATGGAGAACCACATCATTCCTGTGAGCAGGTGATCGTCAGCTCGAGCAAGCCCCGGGAGGACCTTAAAGACGAACCTTTGGGAAACCCAGACTTAGTTCCGTTTACAGATGGATCATCCTAGTATTTGGACGGAAGGCACCACTCCGGCTATGCTGTCACTAACCTCTTTGAGGTACTTGAGGCCAATCCTTTGTCTCCGTCTGTAAGTGCTCAAGGAGCAGAATTAATAGCATTGACCCAAGCAGTAAAAATTGGTAAGAACCTGCAGGTAAATATCTATACCGATTCTAAATATGCATTTGGAGTAGGTCATGTAACAGGGATGTTATGGAAAGAGCGAGGATTCTTTTCGTCATCAGGAAAGAAATTAGCTAATGGAGAAGAAATACGTAATTTGCTGGAAGCAGTCCAACTGCCCAAAGAAATTGCTGTAATACACTGCCCAGCCCATACTAAAGACACTACAGAAATTAGCAGAGGAAATGCTTTAGCCGACGCTGCTGCGAAGGCTGCAGCTCGACAACCTCTGAGAGAATGTATGGGGGCAGTTCCAAGGATGGACCAGAGTGAATGGCCAATTTTAATAGACCCCAAAACCACGTATGAAAAAGACTGCTCAGTGGAAGAGAAAAAACAATGGGAGCAGTGGGAAGCAAAACAAAGTGATGATGGAATATGGACACTTGGAAGAAAACCAATTCTACCAAAAAAAAAAATTTAATTACTATAGCTAGGTGGTTTCACGATAAAGCTCATGGGGGAGCGGAGGCGGTGGCTAACCAGGTAGAGAAAGTATGGGCTGCTCCAGGAATCTACACGGCTGCAAAAAGAATAACAAATAGCTGCCCGACCTGCCAGAAGTTTTCAAATAACAAGCCAAGCTCAGTTAGGGGGACGGTCATGGGCCTACTTCCCTTTCCAAAAGCTACAAATAGATTATGCGGATATGCCATCTGCCAATGGCTACAAACACTTGTTAGTGATAGTAGATCAGTTATCAGGCTGGGTAGAAGCTTTCCCAACAAGAAAGGCCGACACACGGGGAGTGGTAAAAGCCTTACTGAAGGAAATCATATCCAGGTATGGGGTCCCAGAAGCCACTGATTCAGACAGGGGTGCCCATTTTACAGCAAGCATAATCACTCAGTTATAGAAATCATTAGGCATAAAAAGAAACCTACAACCCCTTATCACCCACAATCTTCAGGACAAGTAGAAAGAATGAATAGAACACTAAAAGGAAAAATAGCAAGAATATGCGCACATGCTAGCCTAAAATGGCTGGGTAGGACTTTTCCCAACAAGAACGGCTGACACAGGGCGGGTAGTAAAAGCCTTACTGAAAGAAATCATACCCAGGTACAGAGTCCCAGAAGCCACTGATTCAGACAGGGGTGTCCATTTTATGGCAAGCATAATCAGTCAGTTTTATAAATCATGAGGAATAATGAACTTTTACCTAGTTCAGTAAGAAAAGGGACTGAGAGCTGGTTCAAGCTGGAATGATAAGGGAGTTGCAAGCAGTTCGCATTCCTGTGCTTCACGCTCTGGGAGGGAGGATGTCAAGGCTTTGAAATAAGGCCTACTTGGGCACCAGGACCCTGGGAAACAAAGCCTCCTCTCATTGCTGAAACAGTGTTAATTAGGGGGTCTGGACTATCTCGGGGTCTGGATTATATCCCTTCATCAGGACCTTGGCAGATAACACCTATTGTCACTGCTGGGGCAGTGCTAATTGCTGGAACAACACCTCTTTGTCAGGGCCTGGAGAGACAAGGGCGGGACCCGAGGAACCAAGACACATCTGTCAACAAAAACCATAACAGTAAAGATAAACAGCCTGCCTAGGCACAGGGATGAGACCCAATAAGGAGCAGGAGACTCCAGGCCCAAATATTACTATTGGTCCAAACTACTGCCTGAGGGGTGGAGAGCTTACATTGGAAGGTATAATTGCCCAGGCATTTCTTTGTTTGGGGTCCCTCTTCGGAGACACCCAGCTCGAGCTGTAATTACCGCACGCGTGTCATTAAAATTTCATTATTTCATTTGCTTTGATTTGGCGCCAAACTTTTCTGCGGGAACCTAGGGTCGGGCCCTGTTATGGTGGCTGACAAGCCTCATTTCCATAACACCGAGCCCGGGGCCCGTCCCCGTGTCCGGGGGGTCCCGCCTCGCCCTCACCTCTCCTCTCCAGCGCAGCCCTCCTGTACTCCATGTATCTCCACTGCCACTCCATGCAGCTCTTCTCCAGGTAGTGCTTCAGCCTCTCAGGCTCATTCTCTGCCTCCCACTTCCTCTTGGTGATTAGCGCAGCAGCATACGCCATGACGAATGTCAGCGTGTCCTTGTCAAAGGCGATGAAATCCTTCCCGTCGTAGGCATCCCGCAGAAACCCCCAGATCCCACCGTCCTCCAGGAGCTCACAGCCGTACGTGCGCTGCACTGTGTGATACCCTGAGACACAAGCAGGGAGACGGGGGCTCAGGGGCAGCCCCGGCCCCGCACAGGGGCTTGGACACGGCACCCAGCGCAGGGCCGGGGGCACCCCAGACCCGCAGCCCCCAGCGCTGACAGCGAGCAGCTGCCGCTGGGAGCCCCGGCCCGCGCTCACCCCTGCTCTGGTTGTAGCGCTTCTGCAGTGTGTCCAGCTCCACTCAGTAAGACTAATGATTGCCATATGCGTTCTGGGGCTGCCTGTCCCAGTGGTCCTGACCCTCCTGCTCCATCCAGGCCGCACCCGGCACCGCCCTCTGCGTCTCGCTGTCGTAGCCATCGATGAGCTCTCCGTCCACGTAGCCCACGGAGACGAAGGCGGGCAGCCCCGGGCTGGGCTCCGTCACGGCGGTGTGGAAGTAGCGCAGGGAGTGGGGGCCTGCGGGGACACGGGGGGTGGTGAGGGGCCGGGGGGGGCACGTTGGGGGGCATCCGGGGGATCAAGATGTCCCGGGGGGAGAAGTCGGGGGGGTCGGGGGGGGCAGCACGTCCCGGGGGGCAGGTCAGGGGGGCAGCACGACACAGGGGGGGCACGTCGGGGGGGCAGCACATTCCGGGAGGGCAGGTCGGGGGGCTCCGGGGGGGCAGCACGTCCCGGGGGGAAGATCGGGGGGGCAGCACCTCCCGGGGGCGGTTGCAGGCCGGTCCGTGGGGCCGCTGACGGGGAGCCCGGCGCCGGGGGAGGGGCAGAGGGGGGCCCGGGGGCCCCGCCCGCACTCACCGCTCGCCACCGCCGCCGCCGCCGCCCAGCAGCAGCAGCCCCGGCCCCAGCGCCCGCCCCGCTACCGCCTCCTCGCTGCCAGCGCCCTCGCCCTCACCCGGCGCCGAAGCCCACGGCGGCCACGCCCCCGCGCCACCATTGGCTCCGCTGCGGCGCACCGCCATTGGCTGCCCCGCCCGCCAATAGCGGCTCTTGTCGGCTGAGGCGTCCCCAGGCGCTGGGCTGATCCCGGCGCGGCAGGTTGGGAGAAGCGACAGCGAGGGCGCTTGCGGAGGGCGCTGCGCAGCGCCGAGCCGCGGCTCCCGCTCCGCCTTGTCGCACGGCCATTGGCCCCGCCGGCGGCCGCCCGCCAATGGCGAGGCGCGGCAGCGGTGACGCCCCCGGGCGCCGGGCGGATCTCCGCGGAGCGCGTGGTGGGCGGGAGCGCGGAGGCGATGTGGGAGGCCGAGGCCGATGTGGGGACGGAGACGACGTGGGGATGGGGATGCCATGGGGATGGGGCCACTGGGGGGATGGGACGCCGTGGGGCTGGAGACGATGTGGGGATGGGGACACCGTGGGGCTGGAGATGGAGTTGGCTCTGTCACAGGGACAGGGGGACACTGTGGGGATGGGGATGATGGGGGGATGGGGACGATGTGGGGACGGGGACGCCATGGAGATGGGGACGATGTGGGGACGGGGACACCATTGGGATGGGGATGGAGTTGGCTCTGTCACAGGGGGGGACGCGGAGCCAGCAGTGGGAGCTCAGGGAGTGGCGCCCATCGAAGGCCGAGTGCTGGTAGGTGGTCCCCGGCCCACCCCGGCACCCATAGGTCTACTGGAAGATGTGGAAACCTGCCCAAGGTGGCACCCATGGGTGAGGAGCTGCCCAGGGCCCCAGGCGTCTAGCCCCGTTGCACCCCTGGAGCCAGGCATCCAATCCCATCAGCACCCACACCCATCCATGTGTTGTCCGAAAAGCGGATTCGTTGCCCGGTGTGCAATAAGCCAATAATTACACACTCAGGAGAGACATTTGTTTATTTATTTCAGAGTTGCGCAAGCCTGGGTGCTCGGTGGTTTCCCACAAATCGAGCACACACACCCCAACTTTTCAAGTAGCATTTATACAAACAAATTGCCAGATTTGCGACTTTCCCTTTTACACTGATTGGTTAGTGATTTCTTCATTCCCTGGGTCCCACCCCTGCTTCTCAAGGTCCTGATCAATTAACACTGCCCCAGCTAGGTCAGTAGATGTTATCTCCCAAGGTCCTGAGGAAGAGGACATAATCCAGACCCCTTAATTAACACAGTTTCAACAGTGAGAGGAGGCTTTGCTTCCCAAGGTCCTGGCGCCCAAACAGGCCTTATTTCACAGCCTTGACATCCTCCCTTTCGGAGAGTGGGGCACAGGAATGCAGACTGCTTGTAACTCCCTTATCTTTCCAGCCTGCACCAGCTCTGGGGCCCTTTCTTACCGAACTAGGAGCGTGGCCTAAGGCTTCAGCAAATTTAGCTACTCATGCTAAGCAAGTGTGTGGCTACTCATGCTAAGCAAATTCTGTCTAAGATAGAAGTTATCCAAATCTACCTACTTCAAACATTCTTTCTGAGCTTCTCAGGGTTGTCTTGTAACAATTGCACCCATGTTATCACCCATGGGCCCAGGTGGCCACCCATCAGCACCTGTGACCACCCATGGACCCAGGTGTCCAGCCCCATTGCACCCGTGTTATCACACATGGGCCCAGGTGGCGGCCCCATCAGCACCCACCACCACCCATGGACCCAGGTGTCGACCCCCTTTGCACCCATGGACTCAGGCGTGAGGTCACATCACCACCCCTGAACCCAGGCCCCCCACCCCATTGCACCCATGGTCCCAGCCCCCTGGCCCATTGCACCTGTGTCCCCAGCCCCCCACCCCATTGCACCCACGTCCCCAGGCCCCTGCCCCTGCCCCATTACGCCCATATCCGGAGCTTCCCCGACTCATTGCACCCATATCCCCAGCCCCCTGCCCCTTTGCGCCCATGTCCCCAGGCCCCTGCCAATTGCAACCACCTCCCCAGGCCCCCTGCCCCATTGCACCCACATCCCCAGGCCCCCGCCCTATTGCACCCATATCCCAGGCCCCCACCCCATTGCACCCTATCCCCAGCCCCCTGGCCCACGCAGACAGGGCCACACTGCAGCAAGCCCAGCGCAGGCCCCCAAGCTGCCTGGCAGCTGCAGCACAGCACACAGGAGCAGAGACCAAGGGTGCTGGCTTGGTGCAGCCGGCAGAAGAGAAGGCGTAGGGGGATCTCACTGCTGCCTGCAAGTGCCTAACAGGAGCGTGCAGAGAGCATGGAGCCAGAGACGTCCTGAGGGGCCTGGGGACAGGTTGAGGGCAACGGCACGGCTTGTGGCAGGGAAAAGTCCCCTCAGAGACTGCAAATGGCCTTGGAAGCCGAATGGTGGTGCAACACTGGAGCAGGGTGCCAGGGCCGTGCGGGAATCCATCGCCAGAGACAGTCAGAGCTCGACCCTGACAGGCCCTGCGAAACCTCCTCTGCTTGCCTCCACTTGCAGCAGGAGGTTGCAGCAGACACCTCCGGAAGACCCTTCCCACCCCAGCTGCTCTCTCACTCTGCGACTGCTTGTAGGGCTTTCTCTGCAGCCCTGACTGCCTTCCTTGGCAGCGCCTGCACTAGTCTTTCTCCTGACAGTTCCCTGACACCAAGTAACACAGCGGGAACAGCTGCCGAGGGTTTATTTGGAGCAGCACATGGGCTGTGGGACACGACGCAGTAGCATTGCTGTAGCAGCCAGGAGAGAGCCTCCGTCGCTCTGCCTCTTTGCTCTGCGCCATCTCCCATCTCGGGCCACCTGTCTGGCAGCTGCATCCTCGCGCTGTTCCTCTCACTGCCCTGAGTCACAGCGGCAGCTAAAAGCTCTGCGCAGAGCCCGAAGCGCTGCCCTGAGCCGCGATGGCCATCGCCTGGAAGGCGCAGCATGCGGGAGGGCGGTGATGCCTGTGGAGGAAGGAGAGCCGTGGGCGAGGGGCTGGGCAAGTGCAGGGCAAGCCTGAGGGTCTCTGGCTGCGGGGGAGGCCTCCGCCTTTGCTCCTGTGCTGGCTGCTGGGGCCAGAGGCACACTGTCCCCCGCATCCTGGCAGCCTCCCGCCAGAGCAGATGCCGCTGCCTCGGCTCCTCGGGGCACTGCTGGGGCCAGAGGCGTGCTCTGCAGGTCACCAGCTGCCTCCCTGGCAGCATCTCTGCCCTTCACAACGGGTGAGCAGGGCACCTCCTCAGGACACGGCTGTGGGTCTGCCAAGAGGCTCCTGAGGCTCGGTCTGACCCAGCTCATGACCAAGGCCATGTTTTCCTCCAGCTCCTCCCATTCCAAAGGCTCTTCATCAACATCCTCTTCCTCATCGCTCCACTCCACGCCAGCATCCTCTGGCACTTCCCAGACTCTCTTCCCAGCTCCCAGCTCCCGCGCCCTCCCGCAGGGCCGGAGGGAAGACGATGACTTGTGCTCCTCTTTGGGCTCACAGGCAACCTGCATGGGGAGAGCAGGAACACAGCCCTGTGTGATATCAGCTGGCCATGCTCAGCATCCTGGTGCCCTGGGATATAGGAGGGGGCAAAGGGTTTGGGGTGGGGGGATGCTGTGAGTGGCCGCGAGCCCCAAGGGGAGGCACATGCAGCTGGCTGGGCAATGGCACAAGGCTTGTCTTGGGGCCGTAGCAGCAGGGCTGGGCCGGGGGCCACGACGGGCAGCGGGGGATGGAGGTGGCCGGGTACGTGGCACAAGGGGGCTGGCTCGCTGGCTGTGGGAGGCGGCTGCTGCTGGGGCTGCCCCTGCCCTCCTTGCTCAGCATCCATGCCCCAGGGCTGGATGCTGTGCAGGCCGGGGAGGGCACGTCAGCCCTGGGCCTCTGGCACTTGGAAACACAGAGCACCAGGCATCTTCCCCAGGACAGAGAGTGCAGAGCGCAAAGGGCTGGGGGGACAGCTTCTCACCACGGCCGCGGGGGACCCATGCAATGGGGCAGCTCTTCTCACCCACCCTGCACACCCCAGACGCTGCTCACACCGCACCTCCCTTTGGTGGTGGGTGCCGACGCCATGCTCCTTGCTCACCTGGTGAGGAAGGCCTGCGGCCAGGGCAGAGCCTTCTGCTGCGCTTTCTTCGGGCAATGGTGGTTGGAGAGGCAGGCTGTTGCTCTCCCCACAAGGGCCTCCGCACAACTGGGAGGCCTTTGGCGCAGCCTCTGCGGGAAGCGATGGAGGCAGAGGAGCATTTTCCCCTGCATCCTCAGGGCCTCTGGCTGCAGGGGAGGCCTCTGCCTTTGCTCCTGTGCTGGCCAGTGGAGCCAGAGGCACACTGTCCCCCGCGTCCTGGCAGCCTCCTGCCAAAGGAGATGCCGCTGCCACGGCTCCTCGGGGCACTGCTGGGGCCAGAGGCGTGCTCTGCAGGTCACCAGCTGCCTCCCTGGCAGCATCTCTGCCCTTCACAACGGGTGAGCAGGGCACCTCCTCAGGACACGGCTGTGGGTCTGCCAAGAGGCTCCTGAGGCTCGGTCTGACCCAGCTCATGACCAAGGCTGTGTTTTTCTCCAGCTCCTCCCATTCCAAAGGTTCTTCTTCAACGTCCTCTTCCTCATCGCTCCACTCCACGCCAGCATCCTCTGGTGCTCCCCGGACTCTCTTCCCAGCTCCCATCTTGCGCTCCCTCCTGGGCGCATGGGCGTACAGCCGCTCCAGCACCTCCCACTTGGACCTCGCATCCTTCAGGAGCTCCACTCGCGTCACCTCCGGTTGCCACAGGTTATAGAAGGAGTTTCTGGCACAGAGCTGAAGCCAGAGAGGGAGATTTGTGAAGGCAGCTGCTTTTCCCACCAGCAATGCCCCCCGTGGCCCTGCCAGCACTGCCACCATCACACTGTTGCAGCAGGGCGCAGCGGCTGGCCCCAGCACACGGAGGGTCACCATCTGCCCTGGCCCACCCTTTGCACTCACCTCCTTGGGGCGAACATTGAGGCATCCCGATGCTGTCAGGGAGAAACGTTTCCCCTTGCCCTCCTCTTCCTCGACCTCCCTCTCCTTTGGCCTCGGCTCCTTCCTCTCCAGAAAGGCTTCTCGCAGCTGAGCCAAGCTCTGCCCGGTGCGCGCCACGCAGCTCCTGTCGAGCTCCTCCAGCGTCTCTGTTTTGATTGAGAGCACGGCGAGATACTGCGAGGGGTTGTCGGGGTGTATGCGCAGTGGCGTGCCTTGAAGGCGACAGATGATGCCCAGAGGCTGCTGTTTGGGCCTCTGCACTGCAAGTTGCCATCCTAGTGTGACCAGTCCATGGCCCCTGCCCGGGGAAGCTGGTGCACCGGCCCCCATGACCTTCCTTTTGCCCCCACGCCTGTTGCAATCTGGCCCTTGCAGAGCTGTGGCAGCTGTGTTTTTGCCACGCTCCCTGCTCTCCTTCTGCAATGCGCTTGCCAGGCCTGCTAGAGCAATGGTGTATGCCAAGGTCCTTTGTGGCCCGGCTGCCCTGAGCTCCCGGCCATGTCCCGCACTCACATCATCAGGACGGCTCAAGGCTGCAGACGCGAGCGCCAGCAGTGCGTGCATCAGAGGTGCGGCAGGCAGTGCGGGGCTGTGTGCAGCAGGTCTCTGGTCCTCAGCCCTCATTTCCATGCACACATCTGCAAGGATGTTCTCAACAGCTTGCAGCATCCTTGCTTTTCCCAGCGCGGAAGACCCAGGCCTGGCCTCAGGCAAATAGGAGACAGGAGCTTGAATTGCTCGGGGGAGAGCGCCAGCTTCCTGCTTAGCTTTTGGAGAGGCAGGCACTCTCCTTGCCACATCCTCCAGAGCCTCAGCAGTGGCCGTGCATCTCAAAGAAGATCTGCAGGATTTTTCTGGAGGTCGACATGCGGATGCCGCTCTTTGACCTGTAGAGGCCTCCAGGCCTCCACGTGCCTGCCTAGCTGCCTTGGTTGCGTGAGGCGCTAAGCCGGGCCGATGCGGTGTCTCTGCTCTTGCACAAGGCCTGCTGTGCAGTGTCTCCCGGCGCCCCGGAGGAGCCTTCTTCACAAGGCTGCTGGAGGCATGAAGAGCTTGCACCGAGTCGAGAACCTCCCTCACAGTGTCCTCCGCCATCTGCAATCAAAGCCCATGAGGAAGGCCAAGTTACTGCTGCCCTTTACCCCTCCCCCCCAGCCTTCCCACATGCACACTCCCTGTGGCCCCTGAAACCCTCCACAACAGCAGCACTCTCCCACGCAGCTGGCTCCCAAAGGCTGCGTGGGGAGAAGGCTGGTCACCACTGGGCAAGAGATGGGCAAAGGCAGCTCCCTCGGAAACCTCGAGCCATGTCCTTGCCAACTGCCATGCAGAGCAGGCGCTCCTCCTGCTCCCTCCCACCACTTCCCGCCTGCTGCTTGGCAGCTATGCACAGTCAGGCAGAGGCTTTGCCACCATCGCTGCTCAGCTCGCTACCTTCGCGATGACGTCTTCAGGGTCTTGCCAGCTCTGTGGGCCGGGCAGCAACGGCCGCCTGTCCCTTTGCTGCGATGAAGTCGGGGTCGGGATGCGTTGCGTCACTGCATGCGGCTCCCGCTGGCCCCCCTGCAGGGAGAAGGAAGCACATGATGGAGGCGGTTGCGTTCGTACAAGCGGCCCCTCAGGCACAGGAAAGCCCGGCCCCATGGCAAAGGGAAGCTCATGGCCTAGCACGACCCAGCTGTGCTAAGCCTGGAGATGCTCTCTGACCCTCAGCACAGCTCACAGGCTCCATTTGGGCCTTGCAGCACCCCAGTCGGTGTGCTTTGTGCACCAGAAAATCCCCAGCACCAGCAAGAAATACCCCCTGGCCAGAGAAGATCAGGCCTGGCTCGCTTGCCCCACCTCCTCTTCCCCACCGTCCTCATGCTTTCCGTGCGGCTCCCAGCCCTGCTGCCTGCCTCTCCCTCCAGCCCCACCGCTCACCTGGCTTCTGCGCTTCGGCCTCACAGAAAGCCCATCCACGGGCTGGGAGCCGGCATTCGCCTGCCGCCCCTTGTCCATCAGCAGGAGCTTCTCCTGCGCACCTGCCACTCTGGCACTCAAGAGAGCTGCTCCCTCCTCAGCGAGCTGCTCTCCTCAGAGGGCACAGCCAGGGGCTCTGCTCCCAGCATGGACTCGGTCACCACGGGCACCGCCCCATCACAATGGCCTTGGGGGCATGATGCCACCCCCATCACAAAGCCCTGCACGTTGCCATGGGGACCCCCGTGACCACCTCCTGCTGGCCACCAGGGGCACCCGCATCACAAGGCCTTGCTGGTGACCGTGCTAGCACCGACATCACAAGGCCTTGCTGCTCACCGGGGGCACCTCCGGCACCAGGGCTTTGCCTCCCAGCCTCTGGTGCCAGCTTCTGAGCCCAGCTCCGAGCTGCCATCTGTGCCGCAGCAGGAATTTTCCTCTCCCCACCTCTCTGCCTCCTACACCGTGCAGATGCTGCCCTTCTTCAGGCCCTCTAGAGCACACAGCCAGCCACTGCAAGACCACTCCTCTTGCTCCGGCCACTAAGCCTCACCCATATGCCTCACCGTCCAGCCCTAGGCAGAGCGTCCTGCATTCCCGCTGCTTTCTCACAGAAAGGCCAACTGCCCCTCCGCACCTTCCCAGACGGGCCTTCCCAAAGAGGCTGCAGCCATCCACCGCAGCGCTCCAGGCATGCCACGCTGCAGGCCCGCAGCTGCACACAGACTGCAAAGTGCTCCTGTCTGGTCCCCAGGCTGCAGGCATTAGCGGACGGACCCCTGAGACAGGTGCCCGCCTCTGCAGATTTCCCACAAAAGCTGTCAGAGATTCATTTCTCCAGACTGTTGCTCTCTAAGCACTTCCCTATTGGCGTGCACGCACTGCGCTGGGCCCCTCCAGGCTTTCTTTGCTCCACATCACCCTGCACCTTTGCCTTGCCCTCCCACACCATCGCTTCCTCACTCTTCCATGCATCCTCCTCTCCCCTCAGGGGCACCGACTTTTGGGCTCTCCTCACCACCTTGGCCACCGGCTTGAGCCTCACGGCAGCACACGGGCACACTCTCCTCCTGATGAAGCGTGACACCCCCCAGCCTTGGTGCCTCGCTGCTGGCTCGCCTTCGGGACGTCCAGCTGCTGGACCGCCAGGCCACCTGGGCAAGCAGGCCCTGCCCTCACCTGTGCACCTCTTCCTACTCACGGGGCTTGTGCTTTTCTTGCTTTTGCCCCCAGGGGGCACGTGGCGACCATCTCTCCACGCCAGCCTTCATGCACAAAGAGGGGCCCACGCTCATGAAAACAAAGCCCTGCTGCCAGCACCAGCTGCACACCCAGGGGCTGACCTGCTGGATCCAAGCACTGCTGCTCAAGCCCATTCCCCTCACTGGCAGCATGCAGGAAAAACCCCACCTGCCCTGCCAGGCCTACAGCCATGTCATCACACTTGGTACTTTCCAGGCAGGATCCTTGTGTTAAGGAAGAGCAAACTGAAACTGCCTACAGGCAGCCGCTTAGCACAACTTCTCTAAAACTTGCCTGGCATGAGGAGCTAAATTTGCTGAAGCCTTAGGCCGCACTTAGAGAAAATAATGAACTTTTACTTAGTCCAGTAAGAAAAGGGCCTCAGAGCTGGTTCCAGCTGGGAAGATAAGGCAGTTACAAGCAGTCTGCATTCCTTGCAATTACTGTTTTTATAGATCAAGCAGCCCCTGATACACAAAAGTATTTTAAAGAGCATATGCCAGGCTGGCAAGGGGAGGGGGCGCGGAAGAACCAGGGGAGATAGATGGAGTCAAAGTGAAGGTGGTGTACAATTAAGAGTTAATGATGTTTGTCATTCTTGGGGGGAACAAGGACACTGGAAGCAGGAATGCCCAGTGAGGCCCTGTGCACTTGGGAATAGAGGGGCCAGCATGAGGCAATCAAATCAGTCCACAATGACAGGAGATAGGAGACTCAGAAAATACTGTGGAAATGGGGGTAAATTCATGGGATGTAGATTTGGATTTGAAGGGCAGGTAATGGCAAATATAGAAGGCTTAGAAGTTCCCTTTCTAGTGGATACTGGAGCCACCCTTTCCCTTTTAAAGTTTGAGCCTAAAGGATGCAAGTCACCAGATAAAATAATGATGCAAGGAGTAGCGGGAAAAGGCAAACGAATGTTATCTAAGCCCTTAGTACTCACTATTGGGGGTAAAACAGTGTGGGGATGTATTATAATTTCCACAGACGCGCCCATGTGCCTTTTAGGGAGAGATCTCCTGCAAGCCTTGGATACTCAGATCTGCTTACAGCCAGAAGAGGTGGAATTAATAATTATGGGCTCATGTGTTCTGGCTAAGACACCAGAACCAGAGTCAACTAATCTGCAAATTCCAACAGGTTTAGAACCAGTTTCTAAAAAGTTATGGAGCTCTTCAGGAATGGATGTGGGACTACTGAAATCAGCTAGTCCAGTCTGGATAAAAACAAAGGGGGGATTGCCTCCTGCAGTTAAGCAATACCCTATCCCAAAGGAAGCAGAGAAGAGCATCCAAAAACAAATCAATCATTATTTGAAACTGGGTATCCTTAGAGTCTGTGAATCCCCGTACAACACCCCAATTCTGCCAGTTAAAAAGAACAGACAAGACTCTGATGGTGATCCAGAGTATCAGTTTGTACAAGACTTTAGGGCTATAAACCAACATGTAGTTGCTCCACATCCAGTAGTCCCCGACCTATCAACCATTTTACTACAGATACCCCTTTGGGCAACTTATTTTACTGTGATCGACCTAACGGCAGCCTTTTTTAGTATACCGATAGCTGAAGATAGCCAAGATCTCTTGGCTTTCACTTGGAAGGGACAACAATTAACTTGGACGAGGCTGCCACAGGGATTTACTGGGTCTCCGACTATTTTTTCGCGTATACTCAAAAATGACCTCTCAGATATCGAACTTCCAGGACATTCTGTATTAATACAATATGTAGATGATTTGTTATTAGCAAGTAAAGATTAACACTCTTGCAGAAAAAGGGCATCGAGCATCTCTGTCTAAACTCCAGCTGTGTCAAAGAGAGGTAAAATATTTGGGTTTTATCTTAAAAGAAGGACACAGGTTAGTTGATCCAGAACGAGTAAAGACAACTCTTGATATGCCTCGTCCTGTAACAAAAAAACAACACGGGATTTTTAGGAGCTGTAGGATTTTGCCAACCGTGGATTCCTGGGTTAGCAGAACTTACTAAGCCTTTAGTGCAGGCAACAAAAAAGGAGGAGATGGAGCCTGTGGCCTGGGGCCCAGAAAGGGAGAAAGCTTTTACATCTGTGAAAAAAGCGTTGGTTTCAGCCCCTGCTCTAGGGTGACCAGATTATAGCAAACCATTCGAATTGTTTGTCCATGAGTGACAGGGAGTAGCAAGTGGGGTACTCACCCAAAAACTAGGCCCTCACCACAGACCAGTGGCCTATTACTCCACGCAGCTAGATGAGGTAGCTAAAGGCACTCCAGGATGCATCAGAGCAATAGCAGCTACGGCAGCTCTTACTGAAAAAAACATGACCTGTAGTTTTGGGTCACTCATTGACTGTGTATGTGCCACATGAAGTAGAACTGTTAATGAAACAATACGCGACTCAAGCACTATCCCCACAGAGAGCTCACCGCTATGAACTGATAATATTAAGGTCACATTATCTGCATGTAAAGAGATGCAACATCTTAAATCCAGCAACACTATTGCCTCTACCTGAGGATGGAGAACCACATCATTCCTGTGAGCAGGTGATCGTCAGCTCGAGCAAGCCCCGGGAGGACCTTAAAGACAAACCTTTGGAAAACCCAGACTTAGTTCCGTTTACAGATGGATCATCCTATTATTTGGACGGAAGGCACCACTCCGGCTATGCTGTCACTAACCTCTTTGAGGTACTTGAGGCCAATCCTTTGTCTCCGTCTGTAAGTGCTCAAGCAGCAGAATTAATAGCATTGACCCAAGCAGCAAAAATTGGTAAGAACCTGCAGGTAAATATCTATACCGATTCTAAATATGCATTTGGAGTAGGTCATGTAACAGGGATGTTATGGAAAGAGCGAGGATTCTTTTCGTCATCAGGAAAGAAATTAGCTAATGGAGAAGAAATACGTAATTTGCTGGAAGCAGTCCAACTGCCCAAAGAAATTGCTGTAATACACTGCCCAGCCCATACTAAAGACACTACAGAAATTAGCAGAGGAAATGCTTTAGCCGACGCTGCTGCGAAGGCTGCAGCTCGACAACCTCTGAGAGAATGTATGGGTGTAGTTCCAAGGATGGACCAGAGTGAACGGCCAATTTTAATAGACCCCAAAACCATGTATGAAAAAGACTGCTCAGTGGAAGAGAAAAAACAATGGGAGCAGTGGGAAGCAAAACAAAGTGATGATGGAATATGGACACTTGGAAGAAAACCAATTCTACCAAAAAAAAAAATTTAATTACTATAGCTAGGTGGTTTCACGATAAAGCTCTTGGGGGAGCGGAGGCAATAGCTAAGCAGGTACAGAAAGTATGGGCCGCTCCAGGAATCTACGCGGCTGCAAAAAGAATAACAAATAGCTGCCCGACCTGCCAGAAGTTTTCAAATAACAAGCCAAGCTCAGAGTTAGGGGGACGGTCATGGGCCTACTTCCCTTTCCAGAAGCTACAAATAGATTATGCGGATATGCCATCTGCCAATGGCTACAAACACTTGTTAGTGATAGTAGATCAGTTATCAGGCTGGGTAGAAGCTTTCCCAACAAGAAAGGCCGACACACGGGGAGTGGTAAAAGCCTTACTGAAGGAAATCATATCCAGGTATGGGGTCCCAGAAGCCACTGATTCAGACAGGGGTGCCCATTTTACAGCAAGCATAATCACTCAGTTATAGAAATCATTAGGCATAAAAAGAAACCTACAACCCCTTATCACCCACAATCTTCAGGACAAGTAGAAAGAATGAATAGAACACTAAAAGGAAAAATAGCAAGAATATGCGCACATGCTAGCCTAAAATGGCTGGGTAGGACCTTTCCCAACAAGAACGGCTGACGCAGGGCGGGTAGTAAAAGCCTTACTGAAAGAAATCATACCCAGGTATAGAGTCCCAGAAGCCATGGATTCAGACAGGGGTGCCCATTTTATGGCAAGCATAATCAGTCAGTTCTATAAATCATGAGGAATAAAAGGAAATCTATGTACCCCTTATCACCCACAATCTTCAGGACAAGTAGAAAGAATGAACAGCACATTAAAAGAAAAAATAGCAAGAAATGCACACATGCTAGCCTCAAATGGCCAGAAGCATTAAACTTAGCTCTATGGGATGTTTGAAATGTCCCATGGCAACCCATAGGACTAACACCAGCAGAAATTCTCTTTGGGAAACATTTAGCTGTACTAGGGACTTGTTATGCCAGCTAAGACTAGCCTGTTAGACGGGGATGAATGACTAACCCAGTATGTTCTAAGTATGCAAAAAAGGTTTGAAAATCTTTGAAATAAATAAATATATGCTCAATGATATCAATCCACACCACCTGAAATACAAGTGCCTGGTATACAGCCTGGGGATGAAGTTTTAGTTAAAGTATTTTCACAAAAAATCCAGGTTAAAACCTAAATGGAACGGGCCATATACTATCATACTGTGTTCTTATTTTGCTGTTCAAGTTGAACTGTACTTGTACATGTTAAAAAAAGAATGTGTATGTGTAAGAACACTTTGTAATCTTACATTCATAGATGGCATTGGTGTAGATACAAGTAATTAATTACTCAAATATTTGTATTTGTAACATTACCCAAAATTATGGGATGCGACTTTAATCATTCAGCTCCTATTAGATCTTATCAATTGTTACAATCTAATTATACACTAATTCAAAATTTACTACCTAACCCCATTGGAAAGAATCTCACACTAGTGAAGAAACTACTACAACATGACAACCTGCGTCGACTGCTAGAACGTACCCGAAACAATGGACAAAAAACCCTCTAATCACCATTCATCATGAAGCAGAAGAGATGCACCACGTCTTGGAAAGGATAAAAAGGGATGGAGAACATCATGGCTGGGAAACTCTTCTAGGGTGGTCACCAACTACAACAGCGATTTATAATCACGTGTTGCACCCACTAGTAGTTGTGTTAACTTTAACTGTGTTATGCCTATTGCTTACGATCATATTATGCATAAGATTATGGAACGTGATAGCACACCTTGAAAGGCTTCGAGAACTCTGTTTCAAGTATTAGCAGGGATGCTTCATAAAAACAAAGCGGGGAACTGTTAAAGAATAGCGAACTGAAACTGTCTAGAGGTAGCCGCTTAGCACAACTTCTCTAAAACTTGCTTAGCATGAGGAGCTAAATTTGCTGAAGCCTTAGGCCGCACTTAGCGAAAACAATGAACTTTTACTTAGTCCAGTAAGAAAAGGGCCTCAGAGCTGGTTCCAGCTGGGAAGATAAGGAAGTTACAAGCAGTCTGCATTCCTGCATCTCACACTCCCAAAGGGAGGGTGTCTGCAGGAATGCGTCTCACACTCCCAAAGGGAGGGTGTCAAGGCTTTGAAGTAAGACCAGTGCAGGGCATTAGGACCTTGAGGGGCAAAGCCTTAGCTCACTGCTGGGGCAGTGTTCATTGTTATGATTTAGAATCACCTCCTCCTCAGGACCTTGAGACACAACAGTAAGACCCCACAAAAACAGAGGTACAACCGTCAGCAGAGACTGCAAAAAACAAAAATAAGGAGAAAAACAGCTTACCTCAGAATGACGATGAGACCCAATGAGGAGCAGGAGACCCCAGACCAAAAAATTACTATTGGTCTAACTACCACGTGAAGGGTGGGAAATGTACGTTGAAAAAACTATAATTGCCCAGAATTTGTTTATGTTAGGGTCCCTCTTCGGAGGCACCCAGCTCGAGCTGTAATTACTGCACGCACGTCATTAATATTTAATTCTTTAATTTGTTTTGATTTGGCTCTGAATTTTTCTGCGGAAACCTAGCGTCGAGCCCTCTTATGGTGGCCAACAAGCCTAATTTCCATATAATTTCCATAACAATAACTGGGCATGGGCGCGGGAGCATTTGAGCCAGGAGGGAGGGAGGAAAGAAACCTGCCGAACGTAACACTTGTGCTAGCAGATACTAGTACCCCGGACTGTGCTCCAAAAGTTTCTGCTCCACCTGATATACCTGATGATCTCTGTCATTACTTCTCCTTCTCCTCCTCCTTCTCCCTCTACTCCATTGGCTGCCGGACTCTATCCTATGATCCCCAACGTGCTGACTAACCCTGCCGCTTTACAGCCGGGGGGAAAGGGAGGGGCCAGTCCCCCTCCTCCTGTGCTGCGGGTATTTACTAATCAGCCCTGGCACCCCGGCCATCTCGCCTTATGGGGGGGGAAAATGCAGAGATTAAGAAAAGATGCAGGGCGATGTGTCCAATTATTTTCTAATATCTGCACTGGGCACAACCCAAACTGGAGTGATACCCAAATTCTTTTGAGGGAATTATTTCAACCAAATGAAGGGGATAAGATAATTAAAGATGCAGAAGAAGCGCAGCAAGCCGGGGGAAATAGAAACCTCTGGCTAGCAAATGGTCCAAATTGGGATTGTAATAATGCAGGAGAGAGAGCTGTGTGTCCAACAGGACTTTGAAATTTAGTAGAAGTAATTAGAGCATGCAGAGAGTTAGGAGTAAATTGGACTAGAGTGCAAGAATGCAGACAGTGATTAGATGAACACCCCCAAGACTTCTGGGGACTTTTGCGGTAAGCCCCGCTAAAATAGGGAGGAATGACCCCACAAAACTTCAATGATGCTCTCGCAATTAGTGTTTTTATAGATCAAGCAGCCCCTGATACACAAAAGTATTTTAAAGAGCATATGGCAGGCTGGCAAGGGGAGGGGCGCGGAAGAACCAGGGGAGATAGATGGAATCAAAGTGAAGGGGGTGTACAATTAAGAGTTAATGATGTTTGTCATTCTTGGGGGGAACAAGGACACTGGAAGCAGGAATGCCCAGTGAGGCCCTGTGCACTTGGGAATAGAGGGGCCAGCATGAGGCAATCAAATATTGAGAAGGAGACCAGGCAATTCCCAGGCAGTCCACAATGACAGGAGATAGGAGACTCAGAAAATACTGTGGAAATGGGGGTAAATTTATGGGATGTAGATTTGGATTTGAAGGGCAGGTAATGGCAAATATAGAAGGCTTAGAAGTTCCCTTTCTAGTGGATACTGGAGCCACCCTTTCCCTTTTAAAGTTTGAGCCTAAAGGATGCAAGTCACCAGATAAAATAATGATGCAAGGAATAGCGGGAAAAGGCGAACGAATGTTATCTAAGCCCTTATTGCTTACTATTGGAGGTAAAAGAGCGTGGGGATGTATTATAATTTCCACAGACGCGCCCATGTGCCTTTTAGGGAGAGATCTCCTGCAAGCCTTGGATACTCAGATCTGCTTACAGCCAGAAGAGGTGGAATTAATAATTATGGGCTCATGTGTTCTGGCTAAGACACCAGAACCAGAGTCAACTAATCTGCAAATTCCAACAAGGTTAGAATCAGTTCCTAAACGGTTATGGAGCTCTTCAGGAATGGATGTGGGACTACTGAAATCAGCTAGTCCAGTCTCGATAAAAACAAAGGGGGGATTGCCTCCTGCAGTTAAGCAATACCCTATCCCAAAGGAAGCAGAGAAGAGCATCCAAAAACAAATCAATCATTATTTGAAACTGGGTATCCTTAGAGTCTGTGAATCCCCGTACAACACCCCAATTCTGCCAGTTAAAAAGAACAGGCAAGATTCTGATGGTGATCCAGAGTATCAGTTTATACAAGACTTAGGGGCTATAAACCAACATGTAGTTGCTCCACATCCAGTAGTCCCTAACCCATCAACCATTTTACTACAGATACCCCTTTGGGCAACTTATTTTACTGTGATTGACCTAACGGCAGCTTTTTTTAGTATACCGATAGCTGAAGATAGCCAAGATCTCTTGGCTTTCACTTGGAAGGGACAACAATTAACTTGGACAAGGCTGCCACAGGGATTTACTGGGTCTCTGACTATTCTTTCGCACAAACTCAAAAATGACCTCTCAGATATCGAACTTCCAGGACATTCTGTAGTAATACAATATGTAGATGATATGTTATTAGCAAGTAAAGATTATGAGACATTTTTAAAAGACACTGTTTCTCCATGTAACGCTCTTGCAGAAAAAGGGCATCAGGCATCTCTGTCTAAACTCCAGCTGTGTCAAAGAGAGGTAAAATATTTGGGTTTTATCTTAAAAGAAGGACACAGGTTAGTTGATCCAGAACGAGTAAAGACAATTCTTGATATGCCTCGTCCTGTAACAAAAAAACAACACGGGATTTTTAGGAGCTGTAGGATTTTGCCAACCGTGGATTCCTGGGTTAGCAGAACTTACTAAGCCTTTAGTGCAGGCAACAAAAAAGGAGGAGATAGAGCCTGTGGCCTGGGGCCCAGAAAGGGAGAAAGCTTTTACATCTGTGAAAAAAGCGTTGGTTTCAGCCCCTGCTCTAGGGTTACCAGATTATAGCAAACCATTGGAATTATTTGTCCATGAGTGACAGGGAGTAGCAAGTGGGGTACTCACCCAAAAACTAGGCCCTCACCACAGACCAGTGGCCTATTATTCCACGCAGCTAGATGAGGTAGCTAAAGGCACTCCAGGATGCATCAGAGCAATAGCAGCTATGGCAGCTCTTACTGAAAAAAACATGACCTGTAGTTTTGGGTCACTCATTGACTGTGTATGTGCCACATGAAGTAGAACTGTCAATGAAACAATACGTGACTCAAGCACTATCCCCACAGAGAGCTCACCGCTATGAACTGATAATACTGCATGCAGATAATGGGACCTTAAAGAGATGCAACATCTTAAATCCAGCAACACTATTGCCTCTACCTGAGGATGGAGAACCACATCATTCCTGTGAGCAGGTGATCGTCAGCTCGAGCAAGCCCCGGGAGGACCTTAAAGACGAACCTTTGGGAAACCCAGACTTAGTTCCGTTTACAGATGGATCATCCTAGTATTTGGACGGAAGGCACCACTCCGGCTATGCTGTCACTAACCTCTTTGAGGTACTTGAGGCCAATCCTTTGTCTCCGTCTGTAAGTGCTCAAGCAGCAGAATTAATAGCATTGACCCAAGCAGTAAAAATTGGTAAGAACCTGCAGGTAAATATCTATACCGATTCTAAATATGCATTTGGAGTAGGTCATGTAACAGGGATGTTATGGAAAGAGCGAGGATTCTTTTCGTCATCAGGAAAGAAATTAGCTAATGGAGAAGAAATACGTAATTTGCTGGAAGCAGTCCAACTGCCCAAAGAAATTGCTGTAATACACTGCCCAGCCCATACTAAAGACACTACAGAAATTAGCAGAGGAAATACTTTAGCCGACGCTGCTGCGAAGGCTGCAGCTCGACAACCTCTGAGAGAATGTATGGGTGTAGTTCCAAGGATGGACCAGAGTGAACGGCCAATTTTAATAGACCCCAAAACCATGTATGAAAAAGACTGCTCAGTGGAAGAGAAAAAACAATGGGAGCAGTGGGAAGCAAAACAAAGTGATGATGGAATATGGACACTTGGAAGAAAACCAATTCTACCAAAAAAAAAAATAGTTAATTACTATAGCTAGGTGGTTTCACGATAAAGCTCATGGGGGAGCGGAGGCGGTGGCTAACCAGGTACAGAAAGTATGGGCTGCTCCAGGAATCTACGCGGCTGCAAAAAGAATAACAAATAGCTGCCCGACCTGCCAGAAGTTTTCAAATAACAAGCCAAGCTCAGAGTTAGGGGGACGGTCATGGGCCTACTTCCCTTTCCAAAAGCTACAAATAGATTATGCGGATATGCCATCTGCCAATGGCTACAAACACTTGTTAGTGATAGTAGATCAGTTATCAGGCTGGGTAGAAGCTTTCCCAACAAGAAAGGCCGACACACGGGGAGTGGTAAAAGCCTTACTGAAGGAAATCATATCCAGGTATGGGGTCCCAGAAGCCACTGATTCAGACAGGGGTGCCCATTTTACGGCAAGCATAATCACTCAGTTATAGAAATCATTAGGCATAAAAAGAAACCTACAACCCCTTATCACCCACAATCTTCAGGACAAGTAGAAAGAATGAATAGAACACTAAAAGGAAAAATAGCAAGAATATGCGCACATGCTAGCCTAAAATGGCTGGGTAGGACTTTTCCCAACAAGAACGGCTGACACAGGGCGGGTAGTAAAAGCCTTACTGAAAGAAATCATACCCAGGTACAGAGTCCCAGAAGCCACTGATTCAGACAGGGGTGTCCATTTTATGGCAAGCATAATCAGTCAGTTTTATAAATCATGAGGAATAATGAACTTTTACCTAGTTCAGTAAGAAAAGGGACTGAGAGCTGGTTCAAGCTGGAATGATAAGGGAGTTGCAAGCAGTTCGCATTCCTGTGCTTCACGCTCTGGGAGGGAGGATGTCAAGGCTTTGAAATAAGGCCTACTTGGGCACCAGGACCCTGGGAAACAAAGCCTCCTCTCATTGCTGAAACAGTGTTAATTAGGGGGTCTGGACTATCTCGGGGTCTGGATTATATCCCTTCATCAGGACCTTGGCAGATAACACCTATTGTCACTGCTGGGGCAGTGCTAATTGCTGGAACAACACCTCTTTGTCAGGGCCTGGAGAGACAAGGGCGGGACCCGAGGAATCAAGACACATCTGTCAACAAAAACCATAACAGTAAAGATAAACAGCCTGCCTAGGCACAGGGATGAGACCCAATAAGGAGCAGGAGACTCCAGGCCCAAATATTACTATTGGTCCAAACTACTGCCTGAGGGGTGGAGAGCTTACATTGGAAGGTATAATTGCCCAGGCATTTCTTTGTTTGGGGTCCCTCTTCGGAGACACCCAGCTCGAGCTGTAATTACCGCACGCGTGTCATTAAAATTTCATTATTTCATTTGCTTTGATTTGGCGCCAAACTTTTCTGCGGGAACCTAGGGTCGGGCCCTGTTATGGTGGCTGACAAGCCTCATTTCCATAACACCGAGCCCGGGGCCCGTCCCCGTGTCCGGGGGGTCCCGCCTCGCCCTCACCTCTCCTCTCCAGCGCAGCCCTCCTGTACTCCATGTATCTCCACTGCCACTCCATGCAGCTCTTCTCCAGGTAGTGCTTCAGCCTCTCAGGCTCATTCTCTGCCTCCCACTTCCTCTTGGTGATTAGCGCAGCAGCATACGCCATGACGAATGTCAGCGTGTCCTTGTCAAAGGCGATGAAATCCTTCCCGTCGTAGGCATCCCGCAGAAACCCCCAGATCCCACCGTCCTCCAGGAGGTCACAGCCGTACGTGCGCTGCACTGTGTGATACCCTGAGACACAAGCAGGGAGACGGGGGCTCAGGGGCAGCCCCGGCCCCGCACAGGGGCTTGGACACGGCACCCAGCGCAGGGCCGGGGGCACCCCAGACCCGCAGCCCCCAGCGCTGACAGCGAGCAGCTGCCGCTGGGAGCCCCGGCCCGCGCTCACCCCCGCTCTGGTTGTAGCGCTTCTGCAGTGTGTCCAGCTCCACTCTGGAAGACTAATGATTGCCATATGCGTTCTGGGGCTGCCTGTCCCAGTGGTCCTGACCCTCCTGCTCCATCCAGGCCGCACCCGGCACCGCCCTCTGCGTCTCGCTGTCGTAGCCATCGATGAGCTCTCCGTCCACGTAGCCCACGGAGACGAAGGCGGGCAGCCCCGGGCTGGGCTCCGTCACGGCGGTGTGGAAGTAGCGCAGGGAGTGGGGGCCTGCGGGGACACGGGGGGTGGTGAGGGGCCGGGGGGGGCACGTTGGGGGGCATCCGGGGGATCAAGATGTCCCGGGGGGAGAAGTCGGGGGGGTCGGGGGGGGCAGCACGTCCCGGGGGGCAGGTCAGGGGGGCAGCACGACACAGGGGGGGCACGTCGGGGGGGCAGCACATTCCGGGAGGGCAGGTCGGGGGGCTCCGGGGGGGCAGCACGTCCCGGGGGGAAGATCGGGGGGGCAGCACCTCCCGGGGGCGGTTGCAGGCCGGTCCGTGGGGCCGCTGACGGGGAGCCCGGCGCCGGGGGAGGGGCAGAGGGGGGCCCGGGGGCCCCGCCCGCACTCACCGCTCGCCACCGCCGCCGCCGCCGCCCAGCAGCAGCAGCCCCGGCCCCAGCGCCCGCCCCGCTACCGCCTCCTCGCTGCCAGCACCCTCGCCCTCACCCGGCGCCGAAGCCCACGGCGGCCACGCCCCCGCGCCACCATTGGCTCCGCTGCGGCGCACCGCCATTGGCTGCCCCGCCCGCCAATAGCGGCTCTTGTCGGCTGAGGCGTCCCCAGGCGCTGGGCTGATCCCGGCGCGGCGGGTTGGGAGAAGCGACAGCGAGGGCGCTTGCGGAGGGCGCTGCGCAGCGCCGAGCCGCGGCTCCCGCTCCGCCTTGTCGCACGGCCATTGGCCCCGCCGGCGGCCGCCCGCCAATGGCGAGGCGCGGCAGCGGTGACGCCCCCGGGCGCCGGGCGGATCTCCGCGGAGCGCGTGGTGGGCGGGAGCGCGGAGGCGATGTGGGAGGCCGAGGCCGATGTGGGGACGGAGACGACGTGGGGATGGGGATGCCATGGGGATGGGGACACTGGGGGGATGGGACGCCGTGGGGCTGGAGACGATGTGGGGATGGGGACACCGTGGGGCTGGAGATGGAGTTGGCTCTGTCACAGGGACAGGGGGACACTGTGGGGATGGGGATGATGGGGGGATGGGGACGATGTGGGGACGGGGACGCCATGGAGATGGGGACGATGTGGGGACGGGGACACCATTGGGATGGGGATGGAGTTGGCTCTGTCACAGGGGGGGACGCGGAGCCAGCAGTGGGAGCTCAGGGAGTGGCGCCCATCGAAGGCCGAGTGCTGGTAGGTGGTCCCCGGCCCACCCCGGCACCCATAGGTCTACTGGAAGATGTGGAAACCTGCCCAAGGTGGCACCCATGGGTGAGGAGCTGCCCAGGGCCCCAGGCGTCTAGCCCCGTTGCACCCCTGGAGCCAGGCATCCAATCCCATCAGCACCCACACCCATCCATGTGTTGTCCGAAAAGCGGATTCGTTGCCCGGTGTGCAATAAGCCAATAATTACACACTCAGGAGAGACATTTGTTTATTTATTTCAGAGTTGCGCAAGCCTGGGTGCTCAGTGGTTTCCCACAAATCGAGCACACACACCCCAACTTTTCAAGTAGCATTTATACAAACAAATTGCCAGATTTGCGACTTTCCCTTTTACACTGATTGGTTAGTGATTTCTTCATTCCCTGGGTCCCACCCCTGCTTCTCAAGGTCCTGATCAATTAACACTGCCCCAGCTAGGTCAGTAGATGTTATCTCCCAAGGTCCTGAGGAAGAGGACATAATCCAGACCCCTTAATTAACACAGTTTCAACAGTGAGAGGAGGCTTTGCTTCCCAAGGTCCTGGCGCCCAAACAGGCCTTATTTCACAGCCTTGACATCCTCCCTTTCGGAGAGTGGGGCACAGGAATGCAGACTGCTTGTAACTCCCTTATCTTTCCAGCCTGCACCAGCTCTGGGGCCCTTTCTTACCGAACTAGGAGCGTGGCCTAAGGCTTCAGCAAATTTAGCTACTCATGCTAAGCAAGTGTGTGGCTACTCATGCTAAGCAAATTCTGTCTAAGATAGAAGTTATCCAAATCTACCTACTTCAAACATTCTTTCTGAGCTTCTCAGGGTTGTCTTGTAACAATTGCACCCATGTTATCACCCATGGGCCCAGGTGGCCACCCATCAGCACCTGTGACCACCCATGGACCCAGGTGTCCAGCCCCATTGCACCCGTGTTATCACACATGGGCCCAGGTGGCGGCCCCATCAGCACCCACCACCACCCATGGACCCAGGTGTCGACCCCCTTTGCACCCATGGACTCAGGCGTGAGGTCACATCACCACCCCTGAACCCAGGCCCCCCACCCCATTGCACCCATGGTCCCAGCCCCCTGGCCCATTGCACCTGTGTCCCCAGCCCCCCACCCCATTGCACCCACGTCCCCAGGCCCCTGCCCCTGCCCCATTACGCCCATATCCGGAGCTTCCCCGACTCATTGCACCCATATCCCCAGCCCCCTGCCCCTTTGCGCCCATGTCCCCAGGCCCCTGCCAATTGCAACCACCTCCCCAGGCCCCCTGCCCCATTGCACCCACATCCCCAGGCCCCCGCCCTATTGCACCCATATCCCAGGCCCCCACCCCATTGCACCCTATCCCCAGCCCCCTGGCCCACGCAGACAGGGCCACACTGCAGCAAGCCCAGCGCAGGCCCCCAAGCTGCCTGGCAGCTGCAGCACAGCACACAGGAGCAGAGACCAAGGGTGCTGGCTTGGTGCAGCCGGCAGAAGAGAAGGCGTAGGGGGATCTCACTGCTGCCTGCAAGTGCCTAACAGGAGCGTGCAGAGAGCATGGAGCCAGAGACGTCCTGAGGGGCCTGGGGACAGGTTGAGGGCAACGGCACGGCTTGTGGCAGGGAAAAGTCCCCTCAGAGACTGCAAATGGCCTTGGAAGCCGAATGGTGGTGCAACACTGGAGCAGGGTGCCAGGGCCGTGCGGGAATCCATCGCCAGAGACAGTCAGAGCTCGACCCTGACAGGCCCTGCGAAACCTCCTCTGCTTGCCTCCACTTGCAGCAGGAGGTTGCAGCAGACACCTCCGGAAGACCCTTCCCACCCCAGCTGCTCTCTCACTCTGCGACTGCTTGTAGGGCTTTCTCTGCAGCCCTGACTGCCTTCCTTGGCAGCGCCTGCACTAGTCTTTCTCCTGACAGTTCCCTGACACCAAGTAACACAGCGGGAACAGCTGCCGAGGGTTTATTTGGAGCAGCACATGGGCTGTGGGACACGACGCAGTAGCATTGCTGTAGCAGCCAGGAGAGAGCCTCCGTCGCTCTGCCTCTTTGCTCTGCGCCATCTCCCATCTCGGGCCACCTGTCTGGCAGCTGCATCCTCGCGCTGTTCCTCTCACTGCCCTGAGTCACAGCGGCAGCTAAAAGCTCTGCGCAGAGCCCGAAGCGCTGCCCTGAGCCGCGATGGCCATCGCCTGGAAGGCGCAGCATGCGGGAGGGCGGTGATGCCTGTGGAGGAAGGAGAGCCGTGGGCGAGGGGCTGGGCAAGTGCAGGGCAAGCCTGAGGGTCTCTGGCTGCGGGGGAGGCCTCCGCCTTTGCTCCTGTGCTGGCTGCTGGGGCCAGAGGCACACTGTCCCCCGCATCCTGGCAGCCTCCCGCCAGAGCAGATGCCGCTGCCTCGGCTCCTCGGGGCACTGCTGGGGCCAGAGGCGTGCTCTGCAGGTCACCAGCTGCCTCCCTGGCAGCATCTCTGCCCTTCACAACGGGTGAGCAGGGCACCTCCTCAGGACACGGCTGTGGGTCTGCCAAGAGGCTCCTGAGGCTCGGTCTGACCCAGCTCATGACCAAGGCCATGTTTTCCTCCAGCTCCTCCCATTCCAAAGGCTCTTCATCAACATCCTCTTCCTCATCGCTCCACTCCACGCCAGCATCCTCTGGCACTTCCCAGACTCTCTTCCCAGCTCCCAGCTCCCGCGCCCTCCCGCAGGGCCGGAGGGAAGACGATGACTTGTGCTCCTCTTTGGGCTCACAGGCAACCTGCATGGGGAGAGCAGGAACACAGCCCTGTGTGATATCAGCTGGCCATGCTCAGCATCCTGGTGCCCTGGGATATAGGAGGGGGCAAAGGGTTTGGGGTGGGGGGATGCTGTGAGTGGCCGCGAGCCCCAAGGGGAGGCACATGCAGCTGGCTGGGCAATGGCACAAGGCTTGTCTTGGGGCCGTAGCAGCAGGGCTGGGCCGGGGGCCACGACGGGCAGCGGGGGATGGAGGTGGCCGGGTACGTGGCACAAGGGGGCTGGCTCGCTGGCTGTGGGAGGCGGCTGCTGCTGGGGCTGCCCCTGCCCTCCTTGCTCAGCATCCATGCCCCAGGGCTGGATGCTGTGCAGGCCGGGGAGGGCACGTCAGCCCTGGGCCTCTGGCACTTGGAAACACAGAGCACCAGGCATCTTCCCCAGGACAGAGAGTGCAGAGCACAAAGGGCTGGGGGGACAGCTTCTCACCACGGCCGCGGGGGACCCATGCAATGGGGCAGCTCTTCTCACCCACCCTGCACACCCCAGACGCTGCTCACACCGCACCTCCCTTTGGTGGTGGGTGCCGACGCCATGCTCCTTGCTCACCTGGTGAGGAAGGCCTGCGGCCAGGGCAGAGCCTTCTGCTGCGCTTTCTTCGGGCAATGGTGGTTGGAGAGGCAGGCTGTTGCTCTCCCCACAAGGGCCTCCGCACAACTGGGAGGCCTTTGGCGCAGCCTCTGCGGGAAGCGATGGAGGCAGAGGAGCATTTTCCCCTGCATCCTCAGGGCCTCTGGCTGCAGGGGAGGCCTCTGCCTTTGCTCCTGTGCTGGCCAGTGGAGCCAGAGGCACACTGTCCCCCGCGTCCTGGCAGCCTCCTGCCAAAGGAGATGCCGCTGCCACGGCTCCTCGGGGCACTGCTGGGGCCAGAGGCGTGCTCTGCAGGTCACCAGCTGCCTCCCTGGCAGCATCTCTGCCCTTCACAACGGGTGAGCAGGGCACCTCCTCAGGACACGGCTGTGGGTCTGCCAAGAGGCTCCTGAGGCTCGGTCTGACCCAGCTCATGACCAAGGCTGTGTTTTTCTCCAGCTCCTCCCATTCCAAAGGTTCTTCTTCAACGTCCTCTTCCTCATCGCTCCACTCCACGCCAGCATCCTCTGGTGCTCCCCGGACTCTCTTCCCAGCTCCCATCTTGCGCTCCCTCCTGGGCGCATGGGCGTACAGCCGCTCCAGCACCTCCCACTTGGACCTCGCATCCTTCAGGAGCTCCACTCGCGTCACCTCCGGTTGCCACAGGTTATAGAAGGAGTTTCTGGCACAGAGCTGAAGCCAGAGAGGGAGATTTGTGAAGGCAGCTGCTTTTCCCACCAGCAATGCCCCCCGTGGCCCTGCCAGCACTGCCACCATCACACTGTTGCAGCAGGGCGCAGCGGCTGGCCCCAGCACACGGAGGGTCACCATCTGCCCTGGCCCACCCTTTGCACTCACCTCCTTGGGGCGAACATTGAGGCATCCCGATGCTGTCAGGGAGAAACGTTTCCCCTTGCCCTCCTCTTCCTCGACCTCCCTCTCCTTTGGCCTCGGCTCCTTCCTCTCCAGAAAGGCTTCTCGCAGCTGAGCCAAGCTCTGCCCGGTGCGCGCCACGCAGCTCCTGTCGAGCTCCTCCAGCGTCTCTGTTTTGATTGAGAGCACGGCGAGATACTGCGAGGGGTTGTCGGGGTGTATGCGCAGTGGCGTGCCTTGAAGGCGACAGATGATGCCCAGAGGCTGCTGTTTGGGCCTCTGCACTGCAAGTTGCCATCCTAGTGTGACCAGTCCATGGCCCCTGCCCGGGGAAGCTGGTGCACCGGCCCCCATGACCTTCCTTTTGCCCCCACGCCTGTTGCAATCTGGCCCTTGCAGAGCTGTGGCAGCTGTGTTTTTGCCACGCTCCCTGCTCTCCTTCTGCAATGCGCTTGCCAGGCCTGCTAGAGCAATGGTGTATGCCAAGGTCCTTTGTGGCCCGGCTGCCCTGAGCTCCCGGCCATGTCCCGCACTCGCATCATCAGGACGGCTCAAGGCTGCAGACGCGAGCGCCAGCAGTGCGTGCATCAGAGGTGCGGCAGGCAGTGCGGGGCTGTGTGCAGCAGGTCTCTGGTCCTCAGCCCTCATTTCCATGCACACATCTGCAAGGATGTTCTCAACAGCTTGCAGCATCCTTGCTTTTCCCAGCGCGGAAGACCCAGGCCTGGCCTCAGGCAAATAGGAGACAGGAGCTTGAATTGCTCGGGGGAGAGCGCCAGCTTCCTGCTTAGCTTTTGGAGAGGCAGGCACTCTCCTTGCCACATCCTCCAGAGCCTCAGCAGTGGCCGTGCATCTCAAAGAAGATCTGCAGGATTTTTCTGGAGGTCGACATGCGGATGCCGCTCTTTGACCTGTAGAGGCCTCCAGGCCTCCACGTGCCTGCCTAGCTGCCTTGGTTGCGTGAGGCGCTAAGCAGGGCTGATGCGGTGTCTCTGCTCTTGCACAAGGCCTGCTGTGCAGTGTCTCCCGGCGCCCCGGAGGAGCCTTCTTCACAAGGCTGCTGGAGGCATGAAGAGCTTGCACCGAGTCGAGAACCTCCCTCACAGTGTCCTCCGCCATCTGCAATCAAAGCCCATGAGGAAGGCCAAGTTACTGCTGCCCTTTACCCCTCCCCCCCAGCCTTCCCACATGCACACTCCCTGTGGCCCCTGAAACCCTCCACAACAGCAGCACTCTCCCACGCAGCTGGCTCCCAAAGGCTGCGTGGGGAGAAGGCTGGTCACCACTGGGCAAGAGATGGGCAAAGGCAGCTCCCTCGGAAACCTCGAGCCATGTCCTTGCCGACTGCCATGCAGAGCAGGCGCTCCTCCTGCTCCCTCCCACCACTTCCCGCCTGCTGCTTGGCAGCTATGCACAGTCAGGCAGAGGCTTTGCCACCATCGCTGCTCAGCTCGCTACCTTCGCGATGACGTCTTCAGGGTCTTGCCAGCTCTGTGGGCCGGGCAGCAACGGCCGCCTGTCCCTTTGCTGCGATGAAGTCGGGGTCGGGATGCGTTGCGTCACTGCATGCGGCTCCCGCTGGCCCCCCTGCAGGGAGAAGGAAGCACATGATGGAGGCGGTTGCGTTCGTACAAGCGGCCCCTCAGGCACAGGAAAGCCCGGCCCCATGGCAAAGGGAAGCTCATGGCCTAGCACGACCCAGCTGTGCTAAGCCTGGAGATGCTCTCTGACCCTCAGCACAGCTCACAGGCTCCATTTGGGCCTTGCAGCACCCCAGTCGGTGTGCTTTGTGCACCAGAAAATCCCCAGCACCAGCAAGAAATACCCCCTGGCCAGAGAAGATCAGGCCTGGCTCGCTTGCCCCACCTCCTCTTCCCCACCGTCCTCATGCTTTCCGTGCGGCTCCCAGCCCTGCTGCCTGCCTCTCCCTCCAGCCCCACCGCTCACCTTGCTTCTGCGCTTCGGCCTCACAGAAAGCCCATCCACGGGCTGGGAGCCGGCATTCGCCTGCCGCCCCTTGTCCATCAGCAGGAGCTTCTCCTGCGCACCTGCCACTCTGGCACTCAAGAGAGCTGCTCCCTCCTCAGCGAGCTGCTCTCCTCAGAGGGCACAGCCAGGGGCTCTGCTCCCAGCATGGACTCGGTCACCACGGGCACTGCCCCATCACAATGGCCTTGGGGGCATGATGCCACCCCCATCACAAAGCCCTGCACGTTGCCATGGGGACCCCCGTGACCACCTCCTGCTGGCCACCAGGGGCACCCGCATCACAAGGCCTTGCTGGTGACCGTGCTAGCACCGACATCACGAGGCCTTGCTGCTCACCGGGGGCACCTCCAGCACCAGGGCTTTGCCTCCCAGCCTCTGGTGCCAGCTTCTGAGCCCAGCTCCGAGCTGCCATCTGTGCCGCAGCAGGAATTTTCCTCTCCCCACCTCTCTGCCTCCTACACCGTGCAGATGCTGCCCTTCTTCAGGCCCTCTAGAGCACACAGCCAGCCACTGCAAGACCACTCCTCTTGCTCGGGCCACTAAGCCTCACCCATATGCCTCACCGTCCAGCCCTAGGCAGAGCGTCCTGCATTCCCGCTGCTTTCTCACAGAAAGGCCAACTGCCCCTCCGCACCTTCCCAGACGGGCCTTCCCAAAGAGGCTGCAGCCATCCACCGCAGCGCTCCAGGCATGCCACGCTGCAGGCCCGCAGCTGCACACAGACTGCAAAGTGCTCCTGTCTGGTCCCCAGGCTGCAGGCATTAGCGGACGGACCCCTGAGACAGGTGCCCGCCTCTGCAGATTTCCCACAAAAGCTGTCAGAGATTCATTTCTCCAGACTGTTGCTCTCTAAGCACTTCCCTATTGGCGTGCACGCACTGCGCTGGGCCCCTCCAGGCTTTCTTTGCTCCACATCACCCTGCACCTTTGCCTTGCCCTCCCACACCATCGCTTCCTCACTCTTCCATGCATCCTCCTCTCCCCTCAGGGGCACCGACTTTTGGGCTCTCCTCACCACCTTGGCCACCGGCTTGAGCCTCACGGCAGCACACGGGCACACTCTCCTCCTGATGAAGCGTGACACCCCCCAGCCTTGGTGCCTCGCTGCTGGCTCGCCTTCGGGACGTCCAGCTGCTGGACCGCCAGGCCACCTGGGCAAGCAGGCCCTGCCCTCACCTGTGCACCTCTTCCTACTCACGGGGCTTGTGCTTTTCTTGCTTTTGCCCCCAGGGGGCACGTGGCGACCATCTCTCCACGCCAGCCTTCATGCACAAAGAGGGGCCCACGCTCATGAAAACAAAGCCCTGCTGCCAGCACCAGCTGCACACCCAGGGGCTGACCTGCTGGATCCAAGCACTGCTGCTCAAGCCCATTCCCCTCACTGGCAGCATGCAGGAAAAACCCCACCTGCCCTGCCAGGCCTACAGCCATGTCATCACACTTGGTACTTTCCAGGCAGGATCCTTGTGTTAAGGAAGAGCAAACTGAAACTGCCTACAGGCAGCCGCTTAGCACAACTTCTCTAAAACTTGCCTGGCATGAGGAGCTAAATTTGCTGAAGCCTTAGGCCGCACTTAGAGAAAATAATGAACTTTTACTTAGTCCAGTAAGAAAAGGGCCTCAGAGCTGGTTCCAGCTGGGAAGATAAGGCAGTTACAAGCAGTCTGCATTCCTTGCAATTACTGTTTTTATAGATCAAGCAGCCCCTGATACACAAAAGTATTTTAAAGAGCATATGCCAGGCTGGCAAGGGGAGGGGGCGCGGAAGAACCAGGGGAGATAGATGGAGTCAAAGTGAAGGTGGTGTACAATTAAGAGTTAATGATGTTTGTCATTCTTGGGGGGAACAAGGACACTGGAAGCAGGAATGCCCAGTGAGGCCCTGTGCACTTGGGAATAGAGGGGCCAGCATGAGGCAATCAAATCAGTCCACAATGACAGGAGATAGGAGACTCAGAAAATACTGTGGAAATGGGGGTAAATTCATGGGATGTAGATTTGGATTTGAAGGGCAGGTAATGGCAAATATAGAAGGCTTAGAAGTTCCCTTTCTAGTGGATACTGGAGCCACCCTTTCCCTTTTAAAGTTTGAGCCTAAAGGATGCAAGTCACCAGATAAAATAATGATGCAAGGAGTAGCGGGAAAAGGCAAACGAATGTTATCTAAGCCCTTAGTACTCACTATTGGGGGTAAAACAGTGTGGGGATGTATTATAATTTCCACAGACGCGCCCATGTGCCTTTTAGGGAGAGATCTCCTGCAAGCCTTGGATACTCAGATCTGCTTACAGCCAGAAGAGGTGGAATTAATAATTATGGGCTCATGTGTTCTGGCTAAGACACCAGAACCAGAGTCGACTAATCTGCAAATTCCAACAGGTTTAGAACCAGTTTCTAAAAAGTTATGGAGCTCTTCAGGAATGGATGTGGGACTACTGAAATCAGCTAGTCCAGTCTGGATAAAAACAAAGGGGGGATTGCCTCCTGCAGTTAAGCAATACCCTATCCCAAAGGAAGCAGAGAAGAGCATCCAAAAACAAATCAATCATTATTTGAAACTGGGTATCCTTAGAGTCTGTGAATCCCCGTACAACACCCCAATTCTGCCAGTTAAAAAGAACAGACAAGACTCTGATGGTGATCCAGAGTATCAGTTTGTACAAGACTTAAGGGCTATAAACCAACAGGTAGTTGCTCCACATCCAGTAGTCCCCGACCTATCAACCATTTTACTACAGATACCCCTTTGGGCAACTTATTTTACTGTGATCGACCTAACGGCAGCCTTTTTTAGTATACCGATAGCTGAAGATAGCCAAGATCTCTTGGCTTTCACTTGGAAGGGACAACAATTAACTTGGACGAGGCTGCCACAGGGATTTACTGGGTCTCCGACTATTTTTTCGCGTATACTCAAAAATGACCTCTCAGATATCGAACTTCCAGGACATTCTGTATTAATACAATATGTAGATGATTTGTTATTAGCAAGTAAAGATTAACACTCTTGCAGAAAAAGGGCATCGAGCATCTCTGTCTAAACTCCAGCTGTGTCAAAGAGAGGTAAAATATTTGGGTTTTATCTTAAAAGAAGGACACAGGTTAGTTGATCCAGAACGAGTAAAGACAACTCTTGATATGCCTCGTCCTGTAACAAAAAAACAACACGGGATTTTTAGGAGCTGTAGGATTTTGCCAACCGTGGATTCCTGGGTTAGCAGAACTTACTAAGCCTTTAGTGCAGGCAACAAAAAAGGAGGAGATGGAGCCTGTGGCCTGGGGCCCAGAAAGGGAGAAAGCTTTTACATCTGTGAAAAAAGCGTTGGTTTCAGCCCCTGCTCTAGGGTGACCAGATTATAGCAAACCATTCGAATTGTTTGTCCATGAGTGACAGGGAGTAGCAAGTGGAGTACTCACCCAAAAACTAGGCCCTCACCACAGACCAGTGGCCTATTACTCCACGCAGCTAGATGAGGTAGCTAAAGGCACTCCAGGATGCATCAGAGCAATAGCAGCTACGGCAGCTCTTACTGAAAAAAACATGACCTGTAGTTTTGGGTCACTCATTGACTGTGTATGTGCCACATGAAGTAGAACTGTTAATGAAACAATACGCGACTCAAGCACTATCCCCACAGAGAGCTCACCGCTATGAACTGATAATATTAAGGTCACATTATCTGCATGTAAAGAGATGCAACATCTTAAATCCAGCAACACTATTGCCTCTACCTGAGGATGGAGAACCACATCATTCCTGTGAGCAGGTGATCGTCAGCTCGAGCAAGCCCCGGGAGGACCTTAAAGACAAACCTTTGGAAAACCCAGACTTAGTTCCGTTTACAGATGGATCATCCTAGTATTTGGACGGAAGGCACCACTCCGGCTATGCTGTCACTAACCTCTTTGAGGTACTTGAGGCCAATCCTTTGTCTCCGTCTGTAAGTGCTCAAGCAGCAGAATTAATAGCATTGATCCAAGCAGCAAAAATTGGTAAGAACCTGCAGGTAAATATCTATACCGAGTCTAAATATGCATTTGGAGTAGGTCATGTAACAGGGATGTTATGGAAAGAGCGAGGATTCTTTTCGTCATCAGGAAAGAAATTAGCTAATGGAGAAGAAATACGTAATTTGCTGGAAGCAGTCCAACTGCCCAAAGAAATTGCTGTAATACACTGCCCAGCCCATACTAAAGACACTACAGAAATTAGCAGAGGAAATGCTTTAGCCGACGCTGCTGCGAAGGCTGCAGCTCGACAACCTCTGAGAGAATGTATGGGTGTAGTTCCAAGGATGGACCAGAGTGAACGGCCAATTTTAATAGACCCCAAAACCACGTATGAAAAAGACTGCTCAGTGGAAGAGAAAAAACAATGGGAGCAGTGGGAAGCAAAACAAAGTGATGATGGAATATGGACACTTGGAAGAAAACCAATTCTACCAAAAAAAAAAATATTTAATTACTATAGCTAGGTGGTTTCACGATAAAGCTCTTGGGGGAGCGGAGGCAATAGCTAAGCAGGTACAGAAAGTATGGGCCGCTCCAGGAATCTACGCGGCTGCAAAAAGAATAACAAATAGCTGCCCGACCTGCCAGAAGTTTTCAAATAACAAGCCAAGCTCAGAGTTAGGGGGACGGTCATGGGCCTACTTCCCTTTCCAGAAGCTACAAATAGATTATGCGGATATGCCATCTGCCAATGGCTACAAACACTTGTTAGTGATAGTAGATCAGTTATCAGGCTGGGTAGAAGCTTTCCCAACAAGAAAGGCCGACACACGGGGAGTGGTAAAAGCCTTACTGAAAGAAATCATACCCAGGTATGGGGTCCCAGAAGCCACTGATTCAGACAGGGGTGCCCATTTTACAGCAAGCATAATCACTCAGTTATAGAAATCATTAGGCATAAAAAGAAACCTACAACCCCTTATCACCCACAATCTTCAGGACAAGTAGAAAGAATGAATAGAACACTAAAAGGAAAAATAGCAAGAATATGCGCACATGCTAGCCTAAAATGGCTGGGTAGGACCTTTCCCAACAAGAACGGCTGACACAGGGCGGGTAGTAAAAGCCTTACTGAAAGAAATCATACCCAGGTATAGAGTCCCAGAAGCCATGGATTCAGACAGGGGTGCCCATTTTATGGCAAGCATAATCAGTCAGTTCTATAAATCATGAGGAATAAAAGGAAATCTATGTACCCCTTATCACCCACAATCTTCAGGACAAGTAGAAAGAATGAACAGCACATTAAAAGAAAAAATAGCAAGAAATGCACACATGCTAGCCTCAAATGGCCAGAAGCATTAAACTTAGCTCTATGGGATGTTTGAAATGTCCCATGGCAACCCATAGGACTAACACCAGCAGAAATTCTCTTTGGGAAACATTTAGCTGTACTAGGGACTTGTTATGCCAGCTAAGACTAGCCTGTTAGACGGGGATGAATGACTAACCCAGTATGTTCTAAGTATGCAAAAAAGGTTTGAAAATCTTTGAAATAAATAAATATATGCTCAGTGATATCAATCCACACCACCTGAAATAGAAGTGCCTGGTATACAGCCTGGGGATGAAGTTTTAGTTAAAGTATTTTCACAAAAAATCCAGGTTAAAACCTAAATGGAACGGGCCATATACTATCATACTGTGTTCTTATTTTGCTGTTCAAGTTGAACTGTACTTGTACATGTTAAAAAAAGAATGTGTATGTGTAAGAACACTTTGTAATCTTACATTCATAGATGGCATTGGTGTAGATACAAGTAATTAATTACTCAAATATTTGTATTTGTAACATTACCCAAAATTATGGGATGCGACTTTAATCATTCAGCTCCTATTAGATCTTATCAATTGTTACAATCTAATTATACACTAATTCAAAATTTACTACCTAACCCCATTGGAAAGAATCTCACACTAGTGAAGAAACTACTACAACATGACAACCTGCGTCGACTGCTAGAACGTACCCGAAACAATGGACAAAAAACCCTCTAATCACCATTCATCATGAAGCAGAAGAGATGCACCACGTCTTGGAAAGGATAAAAAGGGATGGAGAACATCATGGCTGGGAAACTCTTCTAGGGTGGTCACCAACTACAACAGCGATTTATAATCACGTGTTGCACCCACTAGTAGTTGTGTTAACTTTAACTGTGTTATGCCTATTGCTTACGATCATATTATGCATAAGATTATGGAACGTGATAGCACACCTTGAAAGGCTTCGAGAACTCTGTTTCAAGTATTAGCAGGGATGCTTCATAAAAACAAAGCGGGGAACTGTTAAAGAATAGCGAACTGAAACTGTCTAGAGGTAGCCGCTTAGCACAACTTCTCTAAAACTTGCTTAGCATGAGGAGCTAAATTTGCTGAAGCCTTAGGCCGCACTTAGCGAAAACAATGAACTTTTACTTAGTCCAGTAAGAAAAGGGCCTCAGAGCTGGTTCCAGCTGGGAAGATAAGGAAGTTACAAGCAGTCTGCATTCCTGCATCTCACACTCCCAAAGGGAGGGTGTCTGCAGCAATGCGTCTCACACTCCCAAAGGGAGGGTGTCAAGGCTTTGAAGTAAGACCAGTGCAGGGCATTAGGACCTTGAGGGGCAAAGCCTTAGCTCACTGCTGGGGCAGTGTTCATTGTTATGATTTAGAATCACCTCCTCCTCAGGACCTTGAGACACAACAGTAAGACCCCACAAAAACAGAGGTACAACCGTCAGCAGAGACTGCAAAAAACAAAAATAAGGAGAAAAACAGCTTACCTCAGAATGACGATGAGACCCAATGAGGAGCAGGAGACCCCAGACCAAAAAATTACTATTGGTCTAACTACCACGTGAAGGGTGGGAAATGTACGTTGAAAAAACTATAATTGCCCAGGATTTGTTTATGTTAGGGTCCCTCTTCGGAGGCACCCAGCTCGAGCTGTAATTACTGCACGCACGTCATTAATATTTAATTCTTTAATTTGTTTTGATTTGGCTCTGAATTTTTCTGCGGAAACCTAGGGTCGAGCCCTCTTATGGTGGCCAACAAGCCTAATTTCCATATAATTTCCATAACAATAACTGGGCATGGGCGCGGGAGCATTTGAGCCAGGAGGGAGGGAGGAAAGAAACCTGCCGAACGTAACACTTGTGCTAGCAGATACTAGTACCCCGGACTGTGCTCCAAAAGTTTCTGCTCCACCTGATATACCTGATGATCTCTCTGTCATTACTTCTCCTTCTCCTCCTCCTTCTCCCTCTACTCCATTGGCTGCCGGACTCTATCCTATGATCCCCAACGTGCTGACTAACCCTGCCGCTTTACAGCCAGGGGGAAAGGGAGGGGCCAGTCCCCCTCCTCCTGTGCTGCGGGTATTTACTAATCAGCCCTGGCACCCCGGCCATCTCGCCTTATGGGGGGGTAAAATGCAGAGATTAAGAAAAGATGCAGGGCGATGTGTCCAATTATTTTCTAATATCTGCACTGGGCACAACCCAAACTGGAGTGATACCCAAATTCTTTTGAGGGAATTATTTCAACCAAATGAAGGGGATAAGATAATTAAAGATGCAGAAGAAGCGCAGCAAGCCGGGGGAAATAGAAACCTCTGGCTAGCAAATGATCCAAATTGGGATTGTAATAATGCAGGAGATAGAGCTGTGTGTCCAACAGGACTTTGAAATTTAGTAGAAGTAATTAGAGCATGCAGAGAGTTAGGAGTAAATTGGACTAGAGTGCAAGAATGCAGACAGTGATTAGATGAACACCCCCAAGACTTCTGGGGACTTTTGCGGTAAGCCCCGCTAAAATAGGGAGGAATGACCCCACAAAACTTCAATGATGCTCTCGCAATTAGTGTTTTTATAGATCAAGCAGCCCCTGATACACAAAAGTATTTTAAAGAGCATATGGCAGGCTGGCAAGGGGAGGGGCGCGGAAGAACCAGGGGAGATAGATGGAATCAAAGTGAAGGGGGTGTACAATTAAGAGTTAATGATGTTTGTCATTCTTGGGGGGAACAAGGACACTGGAAGCAGGAATGCCCAGTGAGGCCCTGTGCACTTGGGAATAGAGGGGCCAGCATGAGGCAATCAAATATTGAGAAGGAGACCAGGCAATTCCCAGGCAGTCCACAATGACAGGAGATAGGAGACTCAGAAAATACTGTGGAAATGGGGGTAAATTTATGGGATGTAGATTTGGATTTGAAGGGCAGGTAATGGCAAATATAGAAGGCTTAGAAGTTCCCTTTCTAGTGGATACTGGAGCCACCCTTTCCCTTTTAAAGTTTGAGCCTAAAGGATGCAAGTCACCAGATAAAATAATGATGCAAGGAGTAGCGGGAAAAGGCGAACGAATGTTATCTAAGCCCTTATTGCTTACCATTGGAGGTAAAAGAGCGTGGGGATGTATTACAATTTCCACAGACGCGCCCATGTGCCTTTTAGGGAGAGATCTCCTGCAAGCCTTGGATACTCAGATCTGCTTACAGCCAGAAGAGGTGGAATTAATAATTATGGGCTCATGTGTTCTGGCTAAGACACCAGAACCAGAGTCGACTAATCTGCAAATTCCAACAAGGTTAGAATCAGTTCCTAAACGGTTATGGAGCTCTTCAGGAATGGATGTGGGACTACTGAAATCAGCTAGTCCAGTCTCGATAAAAACAAAGGGGGGATTGCCTCCTGCAGTTAAGCAATACCCTATCCCAAAGGAAGCAGAGAAGAGCATCCAAAAACAAATCAATCATTATTTGAAACTGGGTATCCTTAGAGTCTGTGAATCCCCGTACAACACCCCAATTCTGCCAGTTAAAAAGAACAGGCAAGATTCTGATGGTGATCCAGAGTATCAGTTTATACAAGACTTAGGGGCTATAAACCAACAGGTAGTTGCTCCACATCCAGTAGTCCCTAACCCATCAACCATTTTACTACAGATACCCCTTTGGGCAACTTATTTTACTGTGATTGACCTAACGGCAGCTTTTTTTAGTATACCGATAGCTGAAGATAGCCAAGATCTCTTGGCTTTCACTTGGAAGGGACAACAATTAACTTGGACAAGGCTGCCACAGGGATTTACTGGGTCTCTGACTATTCTTTCGCGTATACTCAAAAATGACCTCTCAGATATCGAACTTCCAGGACATTCTGTAGTAATACAATATGTAGATGATATGTTATTAGCAAGTAAAGATTATGAGACATTTTTAAAAGACACTGTTTCTCCATGTAACGCTCTTGCAGAAAAAGGGCATCAGGCATCTCTGTCTAAACTCCAGCTGTGTCAAAGAGAGGTAAAATATTTGGGTTTTATCTTAAAAGAAGGACACAGGTTAGTTGATCCAGAACGAGTAAAGACAATTCTTGATATGCCTCGTCCTGTAACAAAAAAACAACACGGGATTTTTAGGAGCTGTAGGATTTTGCCAACCGTGGATTCCTGGGTTAGCAGAACTTACTAAGCCTTTAGTGCAGGCAACAAAAAAGGAGGAGATAGAGCCTGTGGCCTGGGGCCCAGAAAGGGAGAAAGCTTTTACATCTGTGAAAAAAGCGTTGGTTTCAGCCCCTGCTCTAGGGTTACCAGATTATAGCAAACCATTGGAATTATTTGTCCATGAACGACAGGGAGTAGCAAGTGGGGTACTCACCCAAAAACTAGGCCCTCACCACAGACCAGTGGCCTATTATTCCACGCAGCTAGATGAGGGAGCTAAAGGCACTCCAGGATGCATCAGAGCAATAGCAGCTATGGCAGCTCTTACTGAAAAAAACATGACCTGTAGTTTTGGGTCACTCATTGACTGTGTATGTGCCACATGAAGTAGAACTGTCAATGAAACAATACGTGACTCAAGCACTATCCCCACAGAGAGCTCACCGCTATGAACTGATAATACTGCATGCAGATAATGGGACCTTAAAGAGATGCAACATCTTAAATCCAGCAACACTATTGCCTCTACCTGAGGATGGAGAACCACATCATTCCTGTGAGCAGGTGATCGTCAGCTCGAGCAAGCCCCGGGAGGACCTTAAAGACAAACCTTTGGAAAACCCAGACTTAGTTCCGTTTACAGATGGATCATCCTAGTATTTGGACGGAAGGCACCACTCCGGCTATGCTGTCACTAACCTCTTTGAGGTACTTGAGGCCAATCCTTTGTCTCCGTCTGTAAGTGCTCAAGCAGCAGAATTAATAGCATTGACCCAAGCAGTAAAAATTGGTAAGAACCTGCAGGTAAATATCTATACCGATTCTAAATATGCATTTGGAGTAGGTCATGTAACAGGGATGTTATGGAAAGAGCGAGGATTCTTTTCGTCATCAGGAAAGAAATTAGCTAATGGAGAAGAAATACGTAATTTGCTGGAAGCAGTCCAACTGCCCAAAGAAATTGCTGTAATACACTGCCCAGCCCATACTAAAGACACTACAGAAATTAGCAGAGGAAATGCTTTAGCCGACGCTGCTGCGAAGGCTGCAGCTCGACAACCTCTGAGAGAATGTATGGGGGCAGTTCCAAGGATGGACCAGAGTGAATGGCCAATTTTAATAGACCCCAAAACCACGTATGAAAAAGACTGCTCAGTGGAAGAGAAAAAACAATGGGAGCAGTGGGAAGCAAAACAAAGTGATGATGGAATATGGACACTTGGAAGAAAACCAATTCTACCAAAAAAAAAAATTTAATTACTATAGCTAGGTGGTTTCACGATAAAGCTCATGGGGGAGCGGAGGCAATAGCTAAGCAGGTACAGAAAGTATGGGCTGCTCCAGGAATCTACGCGGCTGCAAAAAGAATAACAAATAGCTGCCCGACCTGCCAGAAGTTTTCAAATAACAAGCCAAGCTCAGAGTTAGGGGGACGGTCATGGGCCTACTTCCCTTTCCAAAAGCTACAAATAGATTATGCGGATATGCCATCTGCCAATGGCTACAAACACTTGTTAGTGATAGTAGATCAGTTATCAGGCTGGGTAGAAGCTTTCCCAACAAGAAAGGCCGACACACGGGGAGTGGTAAAAGCCTTACTGAAGGAAATCATATCCAGGTATGGGGTCCCAGAAGCCACTGATTCAGACAGGGGTGCCCATTTTACGGCAAGCATAATCACTCAGTTATATAAATCATTAGGCATAAAAAGAAACCTACAACCCCTTATCACCCACAATCTTCAGGACAAGTAGAAAGAATGAATAGAACACTAAAAGGAAAAATAGCAAGAATATGCGCACATGCTAGCCTAAAATGGCTGGGTAGGACTTTTCCCAACAAGAACGGCTGACACAGGGCGGGTAGTAAAAGCCTTACTGAAAGAAATCATACCCAGGTACAGAGTCCCAGAAGCCACTGATTCAGACAGGGGTGTCCATTTTATGGCAAGCATAATCAGTCAGTTTTATAAATCATGAGGAATAATGAACTTTTACCTAGTTCAGTAAGAAAAGGGACTGAGAGCTGGTTCAAGCTGGAATGATAAGGGAGTTGCAAGCAGTTCGCATTCCTGTGCTTCACGCTCTGGGAGGGAGGATGTCAAGGCTTTGAAATAAGGCCTACTTGGGCACCAGGACCCTGGGAAACAAAGCCTCCTCTCATTGCTGAAACAGTGTTAATTAGGGGGTCTGGACTATCTCGGGGTCTGGATTATATCCCTTCATCAGGACCTTGGCAGATAACACCTATTGTCACTGCTGGGGCAGTGCTAATTGCTGGAACAACACCTCTTTGTCAGAGCCTGGAGAGACAAGGGCGGGACCCGAGGAACCAAGACACATCTGTCAACAAAAACCATAACAGTAAAGATAAACAGCCTGCCTAGGCACAGGGATGAGACCCAATAAGGAGCAGGAGACTCCAGGCCCAAATATTACTATTGGTCCAAACTACTGCCTGAGGGGTGGAGAGCTTACATTGGAAGGTATAATTGCCCAGGCATTTCTTTGTTTGGGGTCCCTCTTCGGAGACACCCAGCTCGAGCTGTAATTACCGCACGCGTGTCATTAAAATTTCATTATTTCATTTGCTTTGATTTGGCGCCAAACTTTTCTGCGGGAACCTAGGGTCGGGCCCTGTTATGGTGGCTGACAAGCCTCATTTCCATAACACCGAGCCCGGGGCCCGTCCCCGTGTCCGGGGGGTCCCGCCTCGCCCTCACCTCTCCTCTCCAGCGCAGCCCTCCTGTACTCCATGTATCTCCACTGCCACTCCATGCAGCTCTTCTCCAGGTAGTGCTTCAGCCTCTCAGGCTCATTCTCTGCCTCCCACTTCCTCTTGGTGATTAGCGCAGCAGCATACGCCATGACGAATGTCAGCGTGTCCTTGTCAAAGGCGATGAAATCCTTCCCGTCGTAGGCATCCCGCAGAAACCCCCAGATCCCACCGTCCTCCAGGAGCTCACAGCCGTACGTGCGCTGCACTGTGTGATACCCTGAGACACAAGCAGGGAGACGGGGGCTCAGGGGCAGCCCCGGCCCCGCACAGGGGCTTGGACACGGCACCCAGCGCAGGGCCGGGGGCACCCCAGACCCGCAGCCCCCAGCGCTGACAGCGAGCAGCTGCCGCTGGGAGCCCCGGCCCGCGCTCACCCCCGCTCTGGTTGTAGCGCTTCTGCAGTGTGTCCAGCTCCACTCAGTAAGACTAATGATTGCCATATGCGTTCTGGGGCTGCCTGTCCCAGTGGTCCTGACCCTCCTGCTCCATCCAGGCCGCACCCGGCACCGCCCTCTGCGTCTCGCTGTCGTAGCCATCGATGAGCTCTCCGTCCACGTAGCCCACGGAGACGAAGGCGGGCAGCCCCGGGCTGGGCTCCGTCACGGCGGTGTGGAAGTAGCGCAGGGAGTGGGGGCCTGCGGGGACACGGGGGGTGGTGAGGGGCCGGGGGGGGCACGTTGGGGGGCATCCAGGGGATCAAGATGTCCCAGGGGGAGAAGTCGGGGGGGTCGGGGGGGGCAGCACGTCCCGGGGGGCAGGTCAGGGGGGCAGCACGGCACAGGGGGGGCACGTCGGGGGGGCAGCACATTCCGGGAGGGCAGGTCGGGGGGCTCCGGGGGGGCAGCACGTCCCGGGGGGAAGATCGGGGGGGCAGCACCTCCCAGGGGCGGTTGCAGGCCGGTCCGTGGGGCCGCTGACGGGGAGCCCGGCGCCGGGGGAGGGGCAGAGGGGGGCCCGGGGGCCCCGCCCGCACTCACCGCTCGCCACCGCCGCCGCCGCCGCCCAGCAGCAGCAGCCCCGGCCCCAGCGCCCGCCCCGCTACCGCCTCCTCGCTGCCAGCGCCCTCGCCCTCACCCGGCGCCGAAGCCCACGGCGGCCACGCCCCCGCGCCACCATTGGCTCCGCTGCGGCGCACCGCCATTGGCTGCCCCGCCCGCCAATAGCGGCTCTTGTCGGCTGAGGCGTCCCCAGGCGCTGGGCTGATCCCGGCGCGGCGGGTTGGGAGAAGCGACAGCGAGGGCGCTTGCGGAGGGCGCTGCGCAGCGCCGAGCCGCGGCTCCCGCTCCGCCTTGTCGCACGGCCATTGGCCCCGCCGGCGGCCGCCCGCCAATGGCGAGGCGCGGCAGCGGTGACGCCCCCGGGCGCCGGGCGGATCTCCGCGGAGCGCGTGGTGGGCGGGAGCGCGGAGGCGATGTGGGAGGCCGAGGCCGATGTGGGGACGGAGACGACGTGGGGATGGGGATGCCATGGGGATGGGGCCACTGGGGGGATGGGACGCCGTGGGGCTGGAGACGATGTGGGGATGGGGACACCGTGGGGCTGGAGATGGAGTTGGCTCTGTCACAGGGACAGGGGGACACTGTGGGGATGGGGATGATGGGGGGATGGGGACGATGTGGGGACGGGGACGCCATGGAGATGGGGACGATGTGGGGACGGGGACACCATTGGGATGGGGATGGAGTTGGCTCTGTCACAGGGGGGGACGCGGAGCCAGCAGTGGGAGCTCAGGGAGTGGCGCCCATCGAAGGCCGAGTGCTGGTAGGTGGTCCCCGGCCCACCCCGGCACCCATAGGTCTACTGGAAGATGTGGAAACCTGCCCAAGGTGGCACCCATGGGTGAGGAGCTGCCCAGGGCCCCAGGCGTCTAGCCCCGTTGCACCCCTGGAGCCAGGCATCCAATCCCATCAGCACCCACACCCATCCATGTGTTGTCCGAAAAGCGGATTCGTTGCCCGGTGTGCAATAAGCCAATAATTACACACTCAGGAGAGACATTTGTTTATTTATTTCAGAGTTGCGCAAGCCTGGGTGCTCGGTGGTTTCCCACAAATCGAGCACACACACCCCAACTTTTCAAGTAGCATTTATACAAACAAATTGCCAGATTTGCGACTTTCCCTTTTACACTGATTGGTTAGTGATTTCTTCATTCCCTGGGTCCCACCCCTGCTTCTCAAGGTCCTGATCAATTAACACTGCCCCAGCTAGGTCAGTAGATGTTATCTCCCAAGGTCCTGAGGAAGAGGACATAATCCAGACCCCTTAATTAACACAGTTTCAACAGTGAGAGGAGGCTTTGCTTCCCAAGGTCCTGGCGCCCAAACAGGCCTTATTTCACAGCCTTGACATCCTCCCTTTCGGAGAGTGGGGCACAGGAATGCAGACTGCTTGTAACTCCCTTATCTTTCCAGCCTGCACCAGCTCTGGGGCCCTTTCTTACCGAACTAGGAGCGTGGCCTAAGGCTTCAGCAAATTTAGCTACTCATGCTAAGCAAGTGTGTGGCTACTCATGCTAAGCAAATTCTGTCTAAGATAGAAGTTATCCAAATCTACCTACTTCAAACATTCTTTCTGAGCTTCTCAGGGTTGTCTTGTAACAATTGCACCCATGTTATCACCCATGGGCCCAGGTGGCCACCCATCAGCACCTGTGACCACCCATGGACCCAGGTGTCCAGCCCCATTGCACCCGTGTTATCACACATGGGCCCAGGTGGCGGCCCCATCAGCACCCACCACCACCCATGGACCCAGGTGTCGACCCCCTTTGCACCCATGGACTCAGGCGTGAGGTCACATCACCACCCCTGAACCCAGGCCCCCCACCCCATTGCACCCATGGTCCCAGCCCCCTGGCCCATTGCACCTGTGTCCCCAGCCCCCCACCCCATTGCACCCACGTCCCCAGGCCCCTGCCCCTGCCCCATTACGCCCATATCCGGAGCTTCCCCGACTCATTGCACCCATATCCCCAGCCCCCTGCCCCTTTGCGCCCATGTCCCCAGGCCCCTGCCAATTGCAACCACCTCCCCAGGCCCCCTGCCCCATTGCACCCACATCCCCAGGCCCCCGCCCTATTGCACCCATATCCCAGGCCCCCACCCCATTGCACCCATATCCCCAGCCCCCTGGCCCACGCAGATGGGGCCACACTGCAGCAAGCCCAGCGCAGGCCCCCAAGCTGCCTGGCAGCTGCAGCACAGCACACAGGAGCAGAGACCAAGGGTGCTGGCTTGGTGCAGCCGGCAGAAGAGAAGGCGTAGGGGGATCTCACTGCTGCCTGCAAGTGCCTAACAGGAGCGTGCAGAGAGCATGGAGCCAGAGACGTCCTGAGGGGCCTGGGGACAGGTTGAGGGCAACGGCACGGCTTGTGGCAGGGAAAAGTCCCCTCAGAGACTGCAAATGGCCTTGGAAGCCGAATGGTGGTGCAACACTGGAGCAGGGTGCCAGGGCCGTGCGGGAATCCATCGCCAGAGACAGTCAGAGCTCGACCCTGACAGGCCCTGCGAAACCTCCTCTGCTTGCCTCCACTTGCAGCAGGAGGTTGCAGCAGACACCTCCGGAAGACCCTTCCCACCCCAGCTGCTCTCTCACTCTGCGACTGCTTGTAGGGCTTTCTCTGCAGCCCTGACTGCCTTCCTTGGCAGCGCCTGCACTAGTCTTTCTCCTGACAGTTCCCTGACACCAAGTAACACAGCGGGAACAGCTGCCGAGGGTTTATTTGGAGCAGCACATGGGCTGTGGGACACGACGCAGTAGCATTGCTGTAGCAGCCAGGAGAGAGCCTCCGTCGCTCTGCCTCTTTGCTCTGCGCCATCTCCCATCTCGGGCCACCTGTCTGGCAGCTGCATCCTCGCGCTGTTCCTCTCACTGCCCTGAGTCACAGCGGCAGCTAAAAGCTCTGCGCAGAGCCCGAAGCGCTGCCCTGAGCCACGATGGCCATCGCCTGGAAGGCGCAGCATGCGGGAGGGCGGTGATGCCTGTGGAGGAAGGAGAGCCGTGGGCGAGGGGCTGGGCAAGTGCAGGGCAAGCCTGAGGGTCTCTGGCTGCGGGGGAGGCCTCCGCCTTTGTTCCTGTGCTGGCTGCTGGGGCCAGAGGCACACTGTCCCCCGCATCCTGGCAGCCTCCCGCCAGAGCAGATGCCGCTGCCTCGGCTCCTCGGGGCACTGCTGGGGCCAGAGGCGTGCTCTGCAGGTCACCAGCTGCCTCCCTGGCAGCATCTCTGCCCTTCACAACGGGTGAGCAGGGCACCTCCTCAGGACACGGCTGTGGGTCTGCCAAGAGGCTCCTGAGGCTCGGTCTGACCCAGCTCATGACCAAGGCCATGTTTTCCTCCAGCTCCTCCCATTCCAAAGGCTCTTCATCAACATCCTCTTCCTCATCGCTCCACTCCACGCCAGCATCCTCTGGCACTTCCCAGACTCTCTTCCCAGCTCCCAGCTCCCGCGCCCTCCCGCAGGGCCGGAGGGAAGACGATGACTTGTGCTCCTCTTTGGGCTCACAGGCAACCTGCATGGGGAGAGCAGGAACACAGCCCTGTGTGATATCAGCTGGCCATGCTCAGCATCCTGGTGCCCTGGGATATAGGAGGGGGCAAAGGGTTTGGGGTGGGGGGATGCTGTGAGTGGCCGCGAGCCCCAAGGGGAGGCACATGCAGCTGGCTGGGCAATGGCACAAGGCTTGTCTTGGGGCCGTAGCAGCAGGGCTGGGCCGGGGGCCACGACGGGCAGCGGGGGATGGAGGTGGCCGGGTACGTGGCACAAGGGGGCTGGCTCGCTGGCTGTGGGAGGCGGCTGCTGCTGGGGCTGCCCCTGCCCTCCTTGCTCAGCATCCATGCCCCAGGGCTGGATGCTGTGCAGGCCGGGGAGGGCACGTCAGCCCTGGGCCTCTGGCACTTGGAAACACAGAGCACCAGGCATCTTCCCCAGGACAGAGAGTGCAGAGCGCAAAGGGCTGGGGGGACAGCTTCTCACCACGGCCGCGGGGGACCCATGCAATGGGGCAGCTCTTCTCACCCACCCTGCACACCCCAGACGCTGCTCACACCGCACCTCCCTTTGGTGGTGGGTGCCGACGCCATGCTCCTTGCTCACCTGGTGAGGAAGGCCTGCGGCCAGGGCAGAGCCTTCTGCTGCGCTTTCTTCGGGCAATGGTGGTTGGAGAGGCAGGCTGTTGCTCTCCCCACAAGGGCCTCCGCACAACTGGGAGGCCTTTGGCGCAGCCTCTGCGGGAAGCGATGGAGGCAGAGGAGCATTTTCCCCTGCATCCTCAGGGCCTCTGGCTGCAGGGGAGGCCTCTGCCTTTGCTCCTGTGCTGGCCAGTGGAGCCAGAGGCACACTGTCCCCCGCGTCCTGGCAGCCTCCTGCCAAAGGAGATGCCGCTGCCACGGCTCCTCGGGGCACTGCTGGGGCCAGAGGCGTGCTCTGCAGGTCACCAGCTGCCTCCCTGGCAGCATCTCTGCCCTTCACAACGGGTGAGCAGGGCACCTCCTCAGGACACGGCTGTGGGTCTGCCAAGAGGCTCCTGAGGCTCGGTCTGACCCAGCTCATGACCAAGGCTGTGTTTTTCTCCAGCTCCTCCCATTCCAAAGGTTCTTCTTCAACGTCCTCTTCCTCATCGCTCCACTCCACGCCAGCATCCTCTGGTGCTCCCCGGACTCTCTTCCCAGCTCCCATCTTGCGCTCCCTCCTGGGCGCATGGGCGTACAGCCGCTCCAGCACCTCCCACTTGGACCTCGCATCCTTCAGGAGCTCCACTCGCGTCACCTCCGGTTGCCACAGGTTATAGAAGGAGTTTCTGGCACAGAGCTGAAGCCAGAGAGGGAGATTTGTGAAGGCAGCTGCTTTTCCCACCAGCAATGCCCCCCGTGGCCCTGCCAGCACTGCCACCATCACACTGTTGCAGCAGGGCGCAGCGGCTGGCCCCAGCACACGGAGGGTCACCATCTGCCCTGGCCCACCCTTTGCACTCACCTCCTTGGGGCGAACATTGAGGCATCCCGATGCTGTCAGGGAGAAACGTTTCCCCTTGCCCTCCTCTTCCTCGACCTCCCTCTCCTTTGGCCTCGGCTCCTTCCTCTCCAGAAAGGCTTCTCGCAGCTGAGCCAAGCTCTGCCCGGTGCGCGCCACGCAGCTCCTGTCGAGCTCCTCCAGCGTCTCTGTTTTGATTGAGAGCACGGCGAGATACTGCGAGGGGTTGTCGGGGTGTATGCGCAGTGGCGTGCCTTGAAGGCGACAGATGATGCCCAGAGGCTGCTGTTTGGGCCTCTGCACTGCAAGTTGCCATCCTAGTGTGACCAGTCCATGGCCCCTGCCCGGGGAAGCTGGTGCACCGGCCCCCATGACCTTCCTTTTGCCCCCACGCCTGTTGCAATCTGGCCCTTGCAGAGCTGTGGCAGCTGTGTTTTTGCCACGCTCCCTGCTCTCCTTCTGCAATGCGCTTGCCAGGCCTGCTAGAGCAATGGTGTATGCCAAGGTCCTTTGTGGCCCGGCTGCCCTGAGCTCCCGGCCATGTCCCGCACTCGCATCATCAGGACGGCTCAAGGCTGCAGACGCGAGCGCCAGCAGTGCGTGCATCAGAGGTGCGGCAGGCAGTGCGGGGCTGTGTGCAGCAGGTCTCTGGTCCTCAGCCCTCATTTCCATGCACACATCTGCAAGGATGTTCTCAACAGCTTGCAGCATCCTTGCTTTTCCCAGTGCGGAAGACCCAGGCCTGGCCTCAGGCAAATAGGAGACAGGAGCTTGAATTGCTCGGGGGAGAGCGCCAGCTTCCTGCTTAGCTTTTGGAGAGGCAGGCACTCTCCTTGCCACATCCTCCAGAGCCTCAGCAGTGGCCGTGCATCTCAAAGAAGATCTGCAGGATTTTTCTGGAGGTCGACATGCGGATGCCGCTCTTTGACCTGTAGAGGCCTCCAGGCCTCCACGTGCCTGCCTAGCTGCCTTGGTTGCGTGAGGCGCTAAGCAGGGCCGATGCGGTGTCTCTGCTCTTGCACAAGGCCTGCTGTGCAGTGTCTCCCGGCGCCCCGGAGGAGCCTTCTTCACAAGGCTGCTGGAGGCATGAAGAGCTTGCACCGAGTCGAGAACCTCCCTCACAGTGTCCTCCGCCATCTGCAATCAAAGCCCATGAGGAAGGCCAAGTTACTGCTGCCCTTTACCCCTCCCCCCCAGCCTTCCCACATGCACACTCCCTGTGGCCCCTGAAACCCTCCACAACAGCAGCACTCTCCCACGCAGCTGGCTCCCAAAGGCTGCGTGGGGAGAAGGCTGGTCACCACTGGGCAAGAGATGGGCAAAGGCAGCTCCCTCGGAAACCTCGAGCCATGTCCTTGCCGACTGCCATGCAGAGCAGGCGCTCCTCCTGCTCCCTCCCACCACTTCCCGCCTGCTGCTTGGCAGCTATGCACAGTCAGGCAGAGGCTTTGCCACCATCGCTGCTCAGCTCGCTACCTTCGCGATGACGTCTTCAGGGTCTTGCCAGCTCTGTGGGCCGGGCAGCAACGGCCGCCTGTCCCTTTGCTGCGATGAAGTCGGGGTCGGGATGCGTTGCGTCACTGCATGCGGCTCCCGCTGGCCCCCCTGCAGGGAGAAGGAAGCACATGATGGAGGCGGTTGCGTTCGTACAAGCAGCCCCTCAGGCACAGGAAAGCCCGGCCCCATGGCAAAGGGAAGCTCATGGCCTAGCACGACCCAGCTGTGCTAAGCCTGGAGATGCTCTCTGACCCTCAGCACAGCTCACAGGCTCCATTTGGGCCTTGCAGCACCCCAGTCGGTGTGCTTTGTGCACCAGAAAATCCCCAGCACCAGCAAGAAATACCCCCTGGCCAGAGAAGATCAGGCCTGGCTCGCTTGCCCCACCTCCTCTTCCCCACCGTCCTCATGCTTTCCGTGCGGCTCCCAGCCCTGCTGCCTGCCTCTCCCTCCAGCCCCACCGCTCACCTTGCTTCTGCGCTTCGGCCTCACAGAAAGCCCATCCACGGGCTGGGAGCCGGCATTCGCCTGCCGCCCCTTGTCCATCAGCAGGAGCTTCTCCTGCGCACCTGCCACTCTGGCACTCAAGAGAGCTGCTCCCTCCTCAGCGAGCTGCTCTCCTCAGAGGGCACAGCCAGGGGCTCTGCTCCCAGCATGGACTCGGTCACCACGGGCACTGCCCCATCACAATGGCCTTGGGGGCATGATGCTACCCCCATCACAAAGCCCTGCACGTTGCCATGGGGACCCCCGTGACCACCTCCTGCTGGCCACCAGGGGCACCCGCATCACAAGGCCTTGCTGGTGACCGTGCTAGCACCGACATCACAAGGCCTTGCTGCTCACCGGGGGCACCTCCAGCACCAGGGCTTTGCCTCCCAGCCTCTGGTGCCAGCTTCTGAGCCCAGCTCCGAGCTGCCATCTGTGCCGCAGCAGGAATTTTCCTCTCCCCACCTCTCTGCCTCCTACACCGTGCAGATGCTGCCCTTCTTCAGGCCCTCTAGAGCACACAGCCAGCCACTGCAAGACCACTCCTCTTGCTCGGGCCACTAAGCCTCACCCATATGCCTCACCGTCCAGCCCTAGGCAGAGCGTCCTGCATTCCCGCTGCTTTCTCACAGAAAGGCCAACTGCCCCTCCGCACCTTCCCAGACGGGCCTTCCCAAAGAGGCTGCAGCCATCCACCGCAGCGCTCCAGGCATGCCACGCTGCAGGCCCGCAGCTGCACACAGACTGCAAAGTGCTCCTGTCTGGTCCCCAGGCTGCAGGCATTAGCGGACGGACCCCTGAGACAGGTGCCCGCCTCTGCAGATTTCCCACAAAAGCTGTCAGAGATTCATTTCTCCAGACTGTTGCTCTCTAAGCACTTCCCTATTGGCGTGCACGCACTGCGCTGGGCCCCTCCAGGCTTTCTTTGCTCCACATCACCCTGCAGCTTTGCCTTGCCCTCCCACACCATCGCTTCCTCACTCTTCCATGCATCCTCCTCTCCCCTCAGGGGCACCGACTTTTGGGCTCTCCTCACCACCTTGGCCACCGGCTTGAGCCTCACGGCAGCACACGGGCACACTCTCCTCCTGATGAAGCGTGACACCCCCCAGCCTTGGTGCCTCGCTGCTGGCTCGCCTTCGGGACGTCCAGCTGCTGGACCGCCAGGCCACCTGGGCAAGCAGGCCCTGCCCTCACCTGTGCACCTCTTCCTACTCACGGGGCTTGTGCTTTTCTTGCTTTTGCCCCCAGGGGGCACGTGGCGACCATCTCTCCACGCCAGCCTTCATGCACAAAGAGGGGCCCACGCTCATGAAAACAAAGCCCTGCTGCCAGCACCAGCTGCACACCCAGGGGCTGACCTGCTGGATCCAAGCACTGCTGCTCAAGCCCATTCCCCTCACTGGCAGCATGCAGGAAAAACCCCACCTGCCCTGCCAGGCCTACAGCCATGTCATCACACTTGGTACTTTCCAGGCAGGATCCTTGTGTTAAGGAAGAGCAAACTGAAACTGCCTACAGGCAGCCGCTTAGCACAACTTCTCTAAAACTTGCCTGGCATGAGGAGCTAAATTTGCTGAAGCCTTAGGCCGCACTTAGAGAAAATAATGAACTTTTACTTAGTCCAGTAAGAAAAGGGCCTCAGAGCTGGTTCCAGCTGGGAAGATAAGGCAGTTACAAGCAGTCTGCATTCCTTGCAATTACTGTTTTTATAGATCAAGCAGCCCCTGATACACAAAAGTATTTTAAAGAGCATATGCCAGGCTGGCAAGGGGAGGGGGCGCGGAAGAACCAGGGGAGATAGATGGAGTCAAAGTGAAGGTGGTGTACAATTAAGAGTTAATGATGTTTGTCATTCTTGGGGGGAACAAGGACACTGGAAGCAGGAATGCCCAGTGAGGCCCTGTGCACTTGGGAATAGAGGGGCCAGCATGAGGCAATCAAATCAGTCCACAATGACAGGAGATAGGAGACTCAGAAAATACTGTGGAAATGGGGGTAAATTCATGGGATGTAGATTTGGATTTGAAGGGCAGGTAATGGCAAATATAGAAGGCTTAGAAGTTCCCTTTCTAGTGGATACTGGAGCCACCCTTTCCCTTTTAAAGTTTGAGCCTAAAGGATGCAAGTCACCAGATAAAATAATGATGCAAGGAGTAGCGGGAAAAGGCAAACGAATGTTATCTAAGCCCTTAGTACTCACTATTGGGGGTAAAACAGTGTGGGGATGTATTATAATTTCCACAGACGCGCCCATGTGCCTTTTAGGGAGAGATCTCCTGCAAGCCTTGGATACTCAGATCTGCTTACAGCCAGAAGAGGTGGAATTAATAATTATGGGCTCATGTGTTCTGGCTAAGACACCAGAACCAGAGTCAACTAATCTGCAAATTCCAACAGGTTTAGAACCAGTTTCTAAAAAGTTATGGAGCTCTTCAGGAATGGATGTGGGACTACTGAAATCAGCTAGTCCAGTCTCGATAAAAACAAAGGGGGGATTGCCTCCTGCAGTTAAGCAATACCCTATCCCAAAGGAAGCAGAGAAGAGCATCCAAAAACAAATCAATCATTATTTGAAACTGGGTATCCTTAGAGTCTGTGAATCCCCGTACAACACCCCAATTCTGCCAGTTAAAAAGAACAGGCAAGATTCTGATGGTGATCCAGAGTATCAGTTTATACAAGACTTAAGGGCTATAAACCAACAGGTAGTTGCTCCACATCCAGTAGTCCCCGACCTATCAACCATTTTACTACAGATACCCCTTTGGGCAACTTATTTTACTGTGATCGACCTAACGGCAGCCTTTTTTAGTATACCGATAGCTGAAGATAGCCAAGATCTCTTGGCTTTCACTTGGAAGGGACAACAATTAACTTGGACGAGGCTGCCACAGGGATTTACTGGGTCTCCGACTATTTTTTCGCGTATACTCAAAAATGACCTCTCAGATATCGAACTTCCAGGACATTCTGTATTAATACAATATGTAGATGATTTGTTATTAGCAAGTAAAGATTAACACTCTTGCAGAAAAAGGGCATCGAGCATCTCTGTCTAAACTCCAGCTGTGTCAAAGAGAGGTAAAATATTTGGGTTTTATCTTAAAAGAAGGACACAGGTTAGTTGATCCAGAACGAGTAAAGACAACTCTTGATATGCCTCGTCCTGTAACAAAAAAACAACACGGGATTTTTAGGAGCTGTAGGATTTTGCCAACCGTGGATTCCTGGGTTAGCAGAACTTACTAAGCCTTTAGTGCAGGCAACAAAAAAGGAGGAGATGGAGCCTGTGGCCTGGGGCCCAGAAAGGGAGAAAGCTTTTACATCTGTGAAAAAAGCGTTGGTTTCAGCCCCTGCTCTAGGGTGACCAGATTATAGCAAACCATTCGAATTGTTTGTCCATGAGTGACAGGGAGTAGCAAGTGGGGTACTCACCCAAAAACTAGGCCCTCACCACAGACCAGTGGCCTATTACTCCACGCAGCTAGATGAGGTAGCTAAAGGCACTCCAGGATGCATCAGAGCAATAGCAGCTACGGCAGCTCTTACTGAAAAAAACATGACCTGTAGTTTTGGGTCACTCATTGACTGTGTATGTGCCACATGAAGTAGAACTGTTAATGAAACAATACGCGACTCAAGCACTATCCCCACAGAGAGCTCACCGCTATGAACTGATAATATTAAGGTCACATTATCTGCATGTAAAGAGATGCAACATCTTAAATCCAGCAACACTATTGCCTCTACCTGAGGATGGAGAACCACATCATTCCTGTGAGCAGGTGATCATCAGCTCGAGCAAGCCCCGGGAGGACCTTAAAGACAAACCTTTGGAAAACCCAGACTTAGTTCCGTTTACAGATGGATCATCCTATTATTTGGACGGAAGGCACCACTCCGGCTATGCTGTCACTAACCTCTTTGAGGTACTTGAGGCCAATCCTTTGTCTCTGTCTGTAAGTGCTCAAGGAGCAGAATTAATAGCATTGACCCAAGCAGCAAAAATCGGTAAGAACCTGCAGGTAAATATCTATACCGAGTCTAAATATGCATTTGGAGTAGGTCATGTAACAGGGATGTTATGGAAAGAGCGAGGATTCTTTTCGTCATCAGGAAAGAAATTAGCTAATGGAGAAGAAATACGTAATTTGCTGGAAGCAGTCCAACTGCCCAAAGAAATTGCTGTAATACACTGCCCAGCCCATACTAAAGACACTACAGAAATTAGCAGAGGAAATGCTTTAGCCGACGCTGCTGCAAAGGCTGCAGCTCGACAACCTCTGAAAGAATGTATGGGGGCGGTTCCAAGGATGGACCAGAGTGAGTGGCCAAATTTAATAGACCCCAAAACTCTGTATGAAAAAGACTGCTCAGTGGAAGAGAAAAAACAATGGGAGCAGTGGGAAGCAAAACAAAGTGATGATGGAATATGGACAATTGGAGGAAAACCAATTCTACCAAAAAAAATAGTTAATTACTATAGCTAGGTGGTTTCATGATAAAGCTCATGGGGGAGCGGAGGCAATAGCTAAGCAGGTACAGAAAGTATGGGCTGCTCCAGGAATTTATGCAGCTGCTAAAAGAATAACAAACAGCTGCCTGACCTGCCAGAAGTTTTCAAATAACAAGCCAAGCTCAGAGTTCGGGTTGGGGGGCGCAACCATGGGCCTACTTCCCTTTCCAAAAGCTACAAATAGATTATGCGGATATGCCATCTGCCAATGGCTACAAACACTTGTTAGTGATAGTAGCTCAGTTATCAGGCTGGGTAGAAGCTTTCCCAACAAGAAAGGCCGACACAGGGGGAGTGGTAAAAGCCTTACTGAAGGAAATCATACCCAGGTATGGGGTCCCAGAAGCCACTGATTCAGATAGGGGTGCCCATTTTACGGCAAGCATAATCACTCAGTTATATAAATCATGAGGAATAAAAAGAAACCTATTACCCCTTATCACCCACAATCTTCAGGACAAGTAGAAAGAATGAATAGAACACTAAAAGAAAAAACAGCAAGAATATGCACATGTCCTGGCCTAAAACGGCCAGAAACATTTAACTTAGCTCTATGGGATGTTTGAAATGTCCCATGGCAACCCATAGGACTAACACCAGCAGAAATTCTCTTTGGGAAACATTTAGCTGTACTAGGGACTTATTATTCCAGCTAAGACCAGCCTGTTAGACAGAGATGGACGACTAACCCAGTATGTTCTAAGTATGCAAAAAAGGTTTGAAAATCTTAAAAAATATATATATATGCGCTCAGTGATATCAATCCACACCACCTGAAATACAAGTGCTTGGTATACAGCCTGGGGATGAAGTTTTAGTTACAGTATTTTCACAAAAATCCAAGTTAAAACCTAACTGCAACAGGCCATATACTGTCATACTATGTTCTTATTTTGCTGTTCAAGTTGAACTGTACTTGTATATGTTGCAAAAGAATGTGTATGTGTAAGAACACTTTGTAATCTTATATTCATAGATAACATTGGTGTAGATACAAGTAATCACTCAAATATTTGTATTTGTAACTTTACCAAAGATTATGGGATGCGACTTTAATTATTCAGCTCCTATTAGATCTTATCAATTGTTACAATCTAATTATACATTAATTCAAAATTTACTACCTAACCCCATTGGGATGAATCTCACCCTGGTATGGAAACTACTACAACATGATGATTTGAGTCGACTGCTAGAACGCATCCGAAACAATGGACAGAAAACTCTTAATCACCATTCATCATGAAGCGGGAGAGATGCACCACGTCTCAGAAAGGATAAAAAGGGATGGAGAACATCATGGCTGGGAAACTCTTCTAGGGTGGTCACCAACTACAACAGCGATTTATAATCACGTGTTGCACCCACTAGTAGTTGTGTTAACTTTAACTGTGTTATGCCTATTGCTTACGATCATATTATGCATAAGATTATGGAACGTGATAGCACGCCTTGAAAGGCTTCGAGAACTCTGTTTCAAGTATTAGCAGGGATGCTTCATAAAAACAAAGCGGGGAACTGTTAAAGAATAGCGAACTGAAACTGTCTAGAGGTAGCCGCTTAGCACAACTTCTCTAAAACTTGCTTAGCATGAGGAGCTAAATTTGCTGAAGCCTTAGGCCGCACTTAGCGAAAACAATGAACTTTTACTTAGTCCAGTAAGAAAAGGGCCTCAGAGCTGGTTCCAGCTGGGAAGATAAGGAAGTTACAAGCAGTCTGCATTCCTGCGTCTCACACTCCCAAAGGGAGGGTGTCAAGGCTTTGAAGTAAGACCAGTGCAGGGCATTAGGACCTTGAGGGGCAAAGCCTTAGCTCACTGCTGGGGCAGTGTTCATTGTTATGATTTAGAATCACCTCCTCCTCAGGACCTTGAGACACAACAGTAAGACCCCACAAAAACAGAGGTACAACCGTCAGCAGAGACTGCAAAAAACAAAAATAAGGAGAAAAACAGCTTACCTCAGAATGACGATGAGACCCAATGAGGAGCAGGAGACCCCAGACCAAAAAATTACTATTGGTCTAACTACCACGTGAAGGGTGGGAAATGTACGTTGAAAAAACTATAATTGCCCAGGATTTGTTTATGTTAGGGTCCCTCTTCGGAGGCACCCAGCTCGAGCTGTAATTACTGCACGCACGTCATTAATATTTAATTCTTTAATTTGTTTTGATTTGGCTCTGAATTTTTCTGCGGAAACCTAGGGTCGAGCCCTCTTATGGTGGCCAACAAGCCTAATTTCCATATAATTTCCATAACAATAACTGGGCATGGGCGCGGGAGCATTTGAGCCAGGAGGGAGGGAGGAAAGAAACCTGCCGAACGTAACACTTGTGCTAGCAGATACTAGTACCCCGGACTGTGCTCCAAAAGTTTCTGCTCCACCTGATATACCTGATGATCTCTCTGTCATTACTTCTCCTTCTCCTCCTCCTTCTCCCTCTACTCCATTGGCTGCCGGACTCTATCCTATGATCCCCAACGTGCTGACTAACCCTGCCGCTTTACAGCCAGGGGGAAAGGGAGGGGCCAGTCCCCCTCCTCCTGTGCTGCGGGTATTTACTAATCAGCCCTGGCACCCCGGCCATCTCGCCTTATGGGGGGGTAAAATGCAGAGATTAAGAAAAGATGCAGGGCGATGTGTCCAATTATTTTCTAATATCTGCACTGGGCACAACCCAAACTGGAGTGATACCCAAATTCTTTTGAGGGAATTATTTCAACCAAATGAAGGGGATAAGATAATTAAAGATGCAGAAGAAGCGCAGCAAGCCGGGGGAAATAGAAACCTCTGGCTAGCAAATGATCCAAATTGGGATTGTAATAATGCAGGAGATAGAGCTGTGTGTCCAACAGGACTTTGAAATTTAGTAGAAGTAATTAGAGCATGCAGAGAGTTAGGAGTAAATTGGACTAGAGTGCAAGAATGCAGACAGTGATTAGATGAACACCCCCAAGACTTCTGGGGACTTTTGCGGTAAGCCCCGCTAAAATAGGGAGGAATGACCCCACAAAACTTCAATGATGCTCTCGCAATTAGTGTTTTTATAGATCAAGCAGCCCCTGATACACAAAAGTATTTTAAAGAGCATATGGCAGGCTGGCAAGGGGAGGGGCGCGGAAGAACCAGGGGAGATAGATGGAATCAAAGTGAAGGGGGTGTACAATTAAGAGTTAATGATGTTTGTCATTCTTGGGGGGAACAAGGACACTGGAAGCAGGAATGCCCAGTGAGGCCCTGTGCACTTGGGAATAGAGGGGCCAGCATGAGGCAATCAAATATTGAGAAGGAGACCAGGCAATTCCCAGGCAGTCCACAATGACAGGAGATAGGAGACTCAGAAAATACTGTGGAAATGGGGGTAAATTTATGGGATGTAGATTTGGATTTGAAGGGCAGGTAATGGCAAATATAGAAGGCTTAGAAGTTCCCTTTCTAGTGGATACTGGAGCCACCCTTTCCCTTTTAAAGTTTGAGCCTAAAGGATGCAAGTCACCAGATAAAATAATGATGCAAGGAGTAGCGGGAAAAGGCGAACGAATGTTATCTAAGCCCTTATTGCTTACCATTGGAGGTAAAAGAGCGTGGGGATGTATTATAATTTCCACAGACGCGCCCATGTGCCTTTTAGGGAGAGATCTCCTGCAAGCCTTGGATACTCAGATCTGCTTACAGCCAGAAGAGGTGGAATTAATAATTATGGGCTCATGTGTTCTGGCTAAGACACCAGAACCAGAGTCGACTAATCTGCAAATTCCAACAAGGTTAGAATCAGTTCCTAAACGGTTATGGAGCTCTTCAGGAATGGATGTGGGACTACTGAAATCAGCTAGTCCAGTCTCGATAAAAACAAAGGGGGGATTGCCTCCTGCAGTTAAGCAATACCCTATCCCAAAGGAAGCAGAGAAGAGCATCCAAAAACAAATCAATCATTATTTGAAACTGGGTATCCTTAGAGTCTGTGAATCCCCGTACAACACCCCAATTCTGCCAGTTAAAAAGAACAGGCAAGATTCTGATGGTGATCCAGAGTATCAGTTTATACAAGACTTAGGGGCTATAAACCAACAGGTAGTTGCTCCACATCCAGTAGTCCCTAACCCATCAACCATTTTACTACAGATACCCCTTTGGGCAACTTATTTTACTGTGATTGACCTAACGGCAGCTTTTTTTAGTATACCGATAGCTGAAGATAGCCAAGATCTCTTGGCTTTCACTTGGAAGGGACAACAATTAACTTGGACAAGGCTGCCACAGGGATTTACTGGGTCTCTGACTATTCTTTCGCGTATACTCAAAAATGACCTCTCAGATATCGAACTTCCAGGACATTCTGTAGTAATACAATATGTAGATGATATGTTATTAGCAAGTAAAGATTATGAGACATTTTTAAAAGACACTGTTTCTCCATGTAACGCTCTTGCAGAAAAAGGGCATCAGGCATCTCTGTCTAAACTCCAGCTGTGTCAAAGAGAGGTAAAATATTTGGGTTTTATCTTAAAAGAAGGACACAGGTTAGTTGATCCAGAACGAGTAAAGACAATTCTTGATATGCCTCGTCCTGTAACAAAAAAACAACACGGGATTTTTAGGAGCTGTAGGATTTTGCCAACCGTGGATTCCTGGGTTAGCAGAACTTACTAAGCCTTTAGTGCAGGCAACAAAAAAGGAGGAGATAGAGCCTGTGGCCTGGGGCCCAGAAAGGGAGAAAGCTTTTACATCTGTGAAAAAAGCGTTGGTTTCAGCCCCTGCTCTAGGGTTACCAGATTATAGCAAACCATTGGAATTATTTGTCCATGAACGACAGGGAGTAGCAAGTGGGGTACTCACCCAAAAACTAGGCCCTCACCACAGACCAGTGGCCTATTATTCCACGCAGCTAGATGAGGGAGCTAAAGGCACTCCAGGATGCATCAGAGCAATAGCAGCTATGGCAGCTCTTACTGAAAAAAACATGACCTGTAGTTTTGGGTCACTCATTAACTGTGTATGTGCCACAGGGGTAAAAGCCTTACTGAAGGAAATCATACCCAGGTATAGAGTCCCAGAAGCCATGGATTCAGATAGGGGTGCCCATTTTATGGCAAGCATAATCACTCAATTATATAAATCATTAGGAATAAAAAGAAACCTATGTACCCCTTATCACCCACAATCTTCAGGACAAGTAGAAAGAACGAATAGCACATTAAAAGAAAAAATAGCAAGAATATGCAAACGTGCTAGCCTAAAATGGCCAGAAGCATTTAACTTGGCTCTATGGGATGTTTGAAATGTCCCACGGCAACCCATAGGACTAACACCAGCAGAAATTCTCTTTGGGAAACATTTAGCTGTACTAGGGACTTGTTATGCCAGCTAAGACTAGCCTGTTAGAGATGGACAACTAACCCAGTATGTTCTAACTATGCAAAAAGGTTTGAAAATCTTTGAAATAAATAAATATATGCTCAATGATATCAATCCACACCACCTGAAATACAAGTGCTTGGTATACAGCCTGGGGATGAAGTTTTAGTTAAGGTATTTTCACAAAAATCCAAGTTAAAACCTAAATGGAACGGGCCATATACTGTCATACTGTGTTCTTGTTTTGCTGTTCAAGTTGAACTGTACTTGTACATGTTAAAAAAAGAATGTGTATGTGTAAGAACACTTTGTAATCTTACATTCATAGATGGCATTGGTGTAGATACAAGTAATTAATTACTCAAATATTTGTATTTGTAACATTACCCAAAATTATGGGATGCGACTTTAATCATTCAGCTCCTATTAGATCTTATCAATTGTTACAATCTAATTATACATTAATTCAAAATTTACTACCTAACCCCATTGGAAAGAATCTCACACTAGTGAAGAAACTACTACAACATGACAGCCTGCGTCGACTGCTAGAACGTACCCGAAACAATGGACAAAAAACCCTCTAATCACCATTCATCATGAAGCGGAAGAGATGCACCACGTCTCGGAAAGGATAAAAAGGGATGGAGAACATCATGGCTGGGAAATTCTTCTAGGGTGGTCACCAACTACAACAGCGATTTATAATCACGTGTTGCACCCACTAGTAGTTGTGTTAACTTTAACTGTGTTATGCCTATTGCTTATGATCATATTATGCATAAGATTATGGAACGTGATAGCACGCCTTGAAAGGCTTCGAGAACTCTGTTTCAAGTATTAGCAGGGATGCTTCATAAAAACAAAGCGGGGAACTGTTAAAGAATAGCGAACTGAAACTGTCTAGAGGTAGCCGCTTAGCACAACTTCTCTAAAACTTGCTTAGCATGAGGAGCTAAATTTGCTGAAGCCTTAGGCCGCACTTAGCGAAAACAATGAACTTTTACTTAGTCCAGTAAGAAAAGGGCCTCAGAGCTGGTTCCAGCTGGGAAGATAAGGAAGTTACAAGCAGTCTGCATTCCTGCATCTCACACTCCCAAAGGGAGGGTGTCTGCAGCAATGCGTCTCACACTCCCAAAGGGAGGGTGTCAAGGCTTTGAAGTAAGACCAGTGCAGGGCATTAGGACCTTGAGGGGCAAAGCCTTAGCTCACTGCTGGGGCAGTGTTCATTGTTATGATTTAGAATCACCTCCTCCTCAGGACCTTGAGACACAACAGTAAGACCCCACAAAAACAGAGGTACAACCGTCAGCAGAGACTGCAAAAAACAAAAATAAGGAGAAAAACAGCTTACCTCAGAATGACAATGAGACCCAATGAGGAGCAGGAGACCCCAGACCAAAAAATTACTATTGGTCTAACTACCACGTGAAGGGTGGGAAATGTACGTTGAAAAAACTATAATTGCCCAGGATTTGTTTATGTTAGGGTCCCTCTTCGGAGGCACCCAGCTCGAGCTGTAATTACTGCACGCGCGTCATTAATATTTAATTCTTTAATTTGTTTTGATTTGGCTCTGAATTTTTCTGCGGAAACCTAGCGTCGAGCCCTCTTATGGTGGCCAACAAGCCTAATTTCCATAGAATTTCCATAACAATAACTGGGCATGGGCGCGGGAGCATTTGAGCCAGGAGGGAGGGAGGAAAGAAACCTGCCGAACGTAACACTTGTGCTAGCAGATACTAGTACCCCGGACGGTGCTCCAAAAGTTTCTGCTCCACCTGATATACCTGATGATCTCTCTGTCATTGCTTCTCCTTCTCCTCCTCCTTCTCCCTCTACTCCATTGGCTGCCGGACTCTATCCTAGGATCCCCAACGTGCTGACTAACCCTGCCGCTTTACAGCCAGGGGGAAAGGGAGGGGCCAGTCCCCCTCCTCCTGTGCTGCGGGTATTTACTAATCAGCCCTGGCACCCTGGCCATCTCGCCTTATGGGGGGGGAAAATGCAGAGATTAAGAAAAGATGCAGGGCGATGTGTCCAGTTATTTTCTAGTATCTGCACTGGGCACAACCCAAACTGGAGTGATACCCAAATTCTTTTGAGGGAATTATTTCAACCAAATGAAGGGGATAAGATAATTAAAGATGCAGAAGAAGCGCAGCAAGACGGGGGAAACAGAAACCTCTGGCTAGCAAATGGTCCAAATTGGGATTATAATAATGCAGGAGATAGAGCTGTGTGTCAAACAGGACTTTGAAATTTAGTAGAAGTAATTAGAGCATGCAGAGAGTTAGGAGTAAATTGGACTAGAGTGCAAGAATGCAGACAGTGATTAGATGAACACCCCCATGACTTCTGGGGACTTTTGCGGTAAGCCCCACTAAAATAGGGAGGAATGACCCCACAAAACTTCAGTGATGCTCTCGCAATTAGTGTTTTTATAGATCAAGCAGCCCCTGATACACAAAAGTATTTTAAAGAGCATATGGCAGGCTGGCAAGGGGAGGGGCGCGGAAGAACCAGGGGAGATAGATGGAATCAAAGTGAAGGGGGTGTACAATTAAGAGTTAATGATGTTTGTCATTCTTGGGGGGAACAAGGACACTGGAAGCAGGAATGCCCAGTGAGGCCCTGTGCACTTGGGAATAGAGGGGCCAGCATGAGGCAATCAAATACTGAGAAGGAGACCAGGCAATTCCCAGGCAGTCCACAATGACAGGAGATAGGAGACTCAGAAAATACTGTGGAAATGGGGGTAAATCCATGGGATGTAGATTTGGATTTGAAGGGCAGGTAATGGCAAATATAGAAGGCTTAGAAGTTCCCTTTCTAGTGGATACTGGAGCCACCCTTTCCCTTTTAAAGTTTGAGCCTAAAGGATGCAAGTCACCAGATAAAATAATGATGCAAGGAGTAGCGGGAAAAGGCGAACGAATGTTATCTAAGCCCTTATTGCTTACTATTGGAGGTAAAAGAGCGTGGGGATGTATTATAATTTCCACAGACGCACCCATGTGCCTTTTAGGGAGAGATCTCCTGCAAGCCTTGGATACTCAGATCTGCTTACAGCCAGAAGAGGTGGAATTAATAATTATGGGCTCATGTGTTCTGGCTAAGACACCAGAACCAGAGTCGACTAATCTGCAAATTCCAACAAGGTTAGAATCAGTTCCTAAACGGTTATGGAGCTCTTCAGGAATGGATGTGGGACTACTGAAATCAGCTAGTCCAGTCTCGATAAAAACAAAGGGGGGATTGCCTCCTGCAGTTAAGCAATACCCTATCCCAAAGGAAGCAGAGAAGAGCATCCAAAAACAAATCGATCATTACCTGAAACTGGGTATCCTTAGAGTCTGTGAATCCCCATATAACACCCCAATTCTGCCAGTTAAAAAGAACAGGCAAGACTCTGATGGTGATCCAGAGTATCGCTTTGTACAAGACTTGAGGGCTATAAACCAACAGGTAGTTGCTCCACAGCCAGTAGTCCCCGACCCATCAACCATTTTACTACAGATACCCCTTTGGGCAACTTATTTTACTGTGATCGACCTAACAGCAGCCTTTTTTAGAATACCGATAGCTGAAGATAGCCAAGATCTCTTGGCTTTCACTTGGAAGGGACAACAATTAACTTGGACGAGGCTGCCACAGGGATTTACTGGGTCTCCGACTATTCTTTCGCGCAAACTCAAAAATGACCTCTCAGATATCGAACTTCCAGGACATTCTGTATTAATACAATATGTAGATGATTTGTTATTAGCAAGTAAAGATTAACACTCTTGCAGAAAAAGGGCATCGAGCATCTCTGTCTAAACTCCAGCTGTGTCAAAGAGAGGTAAAATATTTGGGTTTTATCTTAAAAGAAGCACACAGGTTAGTTGATCCAGAACGAGTAAAGACAACTCTTGATAAGCCTCGTCCTGTAACAAAAAAACAACACGGGATTTTTAGGAGCTGTAGGATTTTGCCAACCGTGGATTCCTGGGTTAGCAGAACTTACTAAGCCTTTAGTGCAGGCAACAAAAAAGGAGGAGATAGAGCCTGTGGCCTGGGGCCCAGAAAGGGAGAAAGCTTTTACATCTGTGAAAAAAGCGTTGGTTTCAGCCCCTGCTCTAGGGTTACCAGATTATAGCAAACCATTGGAATTATTTGTCCATGAACGACAGGGAGTAGCAAGTGGGGTACTCACCCAAAAACTAGGTCCTCACCACAGACCAGTGGCCTATTACTCCACGCAGCTAGATGAGGTAGCTAAAGGCACTCCAGGATGCATCAGAGCAATAGCAGCTACGGCAGCTCTTACTGAAAAAAACATGACCTGTAGTTTTGGGTCACTCATTGACTGTGTATGTGCCACATGAGGTAGAACTGTCAATGAAACAATACGTGACTCAAGCACTATCCCCACAGAGAGCTCACCGCTATGAACTGATAATACTGCATGCAGATAATGGGACCTTAAAGAGATGCAACATCTTAAATCCAGCAACACTATTGCCTCTACCTGAGGATGGAGAGCCACATCATTCCTGTGAGCAGGTGATCGTCAGCTCGAGCAAGCCCCAGGAGGACCTTAAAGACAAACCTTTGGAAAACCCAGACTTAGTTCCGTTTACAGATGGATCATCCTATTATTTGGACGGAAGGCACCACTCCGGCTATGCTGTCACTAACCTCTTTGAGGTACTTGAGGCCAATCCTTTGTCTCCGTCTGTAAGTGCTCAAGGAGCAGAATTAATAGCATTGACCCAAGCAGCAAAAATCGGTAAGAACCTGCAGGTAAATATCTATACCGATTCTAAATATGCATTTGGAGTAGGTCATGTAACAGGGATGTTATGGAAAGAGCGAGGATTCTTTTCGTCATCAGGAAAGAAATTAGCTAATGGAGAAGAAATACGTAATTTGCTGGAAGCAGTCCAACTGCCCAAAGAAATTGCTGTAATACACTGCCCAGCCCATACTAAAGACACTACAGAAATTAGCAGAGGAAACGCTTTAGCCGACGCTGCTGCGAAGGCTGCAGCTCGACAACCTCTGAGAGAATGTATGGGTGTAGTTCCAAGGATGGACCAGAGTGAATGGCCAATTTTAATAGACCCCAAAACCATGTATGAAAAAGACTGCTCAGTGGAAGAGAAAAAACAATGGGAGCAGTGGGAAGCAAAACAAAGTGATGATGGAATATGGACACTTGGAAGAAAACCAATTCTACCAAAAAAAAAAATATTTAATTACTATTGCTAGGTGGTTTCACGATAAAGCTCATGGGGGAGCGGAGGCGGTAGCTAACCAGGTACAGAAAGTATGGGCTGCTCCAGGAATCTATGCGGCTGCAAAAAGAATAACAAACAGCTGCCCGACCTGCCAGAAGTTTTCAAATAACAAGCCAAGCTCAGAGTTAGGGGGACGGTCATGGACCTACTTCCCTTTCCAAAAGCTACAAATAGATTATGCGGATATGCCATCTGCCAATGGCTACAAACACTTGTTAGTGATAGTAGATCAGTTATCAGGCTGGGTAGAAGCTTTCCCAACAAGAAAGGCCGACACAGGGGGAGTGGTAAAAGCCTTACTGAAAGAAATCATACCCAGGTATGGGGTCCCAGAAGCCACTGATTCAGACAGGGGTGCCCATTTTACGGCAAGCATAATCACTCAGTTATAGAAATCATTAGGCATAAAAAGAAACCTACAACCCCTTATCACCCACAATCTTCAGGACAAGTAGAAAGAATGAATAGAACACTAAACGGAAAAATAGCAAGAATATGCGCACATGCTAGCCTAAAATGGCTGGGTAGGACCTTTCCCAACAAGAACGGCTGACGCAGGACGGGTAGTAAAAGCCTTACTGAAAGAAATCATACCCAGGTATAGAGTCCCAGAAGCCATGGATTCAGACAGGGGTGCCCATTTTATGGCAAGCATAATCAGTCAGTTCTATAAATCATGAGGAATAAAAGGAAATCTATGTACCCCTTATCACCCACAATCTTCAGGACAAGTAGAAAGAACGAATAGCACATTAAAAGAAAAAATAGCAAGAAATGCACACATGCTAGCCTCAAATGGCCAGAAGCATTAAACTTAGCTCTATGGGATGTTTGAAATGTCCCATGGCAACCCATAGGACTAACACCAGCAGAAATTCTCTTTGGGAAACATTGAGCTGTACTAGGGACTTGTTATGCCAGCTAAGACTAGCCTGTTAGACGGGGATGAATGACTAACCCAGTATGTTCTAAGTATGCAAAAAAGGTTTGAAAATCTTTGAAATAAATAAATATATGCTCAATGATATCAATCCACACCACCTGAAATACAAGTGCCTGGTATACAGCCTGGGGATGAAGTTTTAGTTAAAGTATTTTCACAAAAAATCCAGGTTAAAACCTAACTGGAACAGGCCATATACTGTCATACTCTGTTCTTATTTTGCTGTTAAAGTTGAACTGTACTTGTACATGTTAAAAAAAGAATGTGTATGTGTAAGAACACTTTGTAATCTTACATTCATAGATGGCATTGTTGTAGATACAAGTAATTAATTACTCAAATATTTGTATTTGTAACATTACCCAAAATTATGGGATGCGACTTTAATCATTCAGCTCCTATTAGATCTTATCAATTGTTACAATCTAATTATACATTAATTCAAAATTTACTACCTAACCCCATTGGAAAGAATCTCACACTAGTGAAGAAACTACTACAACATGACAACCTGCATCGACTGCTAGAACGTACCCGAAACAATGGACAAAAAACCCTCTAATCACCATTCATCATGAAGCAGAAGAGATTCACCACGTCTCGGAAAGGATAAAAAGGGATGGAGAACATCATGGCTGGGAAACTCTTCTAGGGTGGTCACCAACTACAACAGCGATTTATAATCACGTGTTGCACCCACTAGTAGTTGTGTTAACTTTAACTGTGTTATGCCTATTGCTTACGATCATATTATGCATAAGATTATGGAACGTGATAGCACGCCTTGAAAGGCTTCGAGAACTCTGTTTCAAGTATTAGCAGGGATGCTTCATAAAAACAAAGCGGGGAACTGTTAAAGAATAGCGAACTGAAACTGTCTAGAGGTAGCCACTTAGCACAACTTCTCTAAAACTTGCTTAGCATGAGGAGCTAAATTTGCTGAAGCCTTAGGCCGCACTTAGCGAAACTAATGAACTTTTACTTAGTCCAGTAAGAAAAGGGCCTCAGAGCTGGTTCCAGCTGGGAAGATAAGGAAGTTACAAGCAGTCTGCATTCCTGCGTCTCACACTCCCAAAGGGAGGGTGTCAAGGCTTTGAAGTAAGACCAGTGCAGGGCATTAGGACCTTGAGGGGCAAAGCCTTAGCTCACTGCTGGGGCAGTGTTCATTGTTATGATTTAGAATCACCTCCTCCTCAGGACCTTGAGACACAACAGTAAGACCCCACAAAAACAGAGGTACAACCGTCAGCAGAGACTGCAAAAAACAAAAATAAGGAGAAAAACAGCTTACCTCAGAATGACAATGAGACCCAATGAGGACCAAAAAATTACTATTGGTCTAACTACCACGTGAAGGGTGGGAAATGTACGTTGAAAAAACTGTAATTGCCCAGGATTTGTTTATGTTAGGGTCCCTCTTCGGAGGCACCCAGCTCGAGCTGTAATTACTGCACGCGCGTCATTAATATTTAATTCTTTAATTTGTTTTGATTTGGCTCTGAATTTTTCTGCGGAAACCTAGCGTCGAGCCCTCTTATGGTGGCCAACAAGCCTAATTTCCATAGAATTTCCATAACAATAACTGGGCATGGGCGCGGGAGCATTTGAGCCAGGAGGGAGGGAGGAAAGAAACCTGCCGAACGTAACACTTGTGCTAGCAGATACTAGTACCCCGGACGGTGCTCCAAAAGTTTCTGCTCCACCTGAAATACCTGATGATCTCTCTGTCATTGCTTCTCCTTCTCCTCCTCCTTCTCCCTCTACTCCATTGGCTGCCGGACTCTATCCTAGGATCCCCAACGTGCTGACTAACCCTGCCGCTTTACAGCCGGGGGGAAAGGGAGGGGCCAGTCCCCCTCCTCCTGTGCTGCGGGTATTTACTAATCAGCCCTGGCACCCTGGCCATCTCGCCTTATGGGGGGGGAAAATGCAGAGATTAAGAAAAGATGCAGGGCGATGTGTCCAGTTATTTTCTAGTATCTGCACTGGGCACAACCCAAACTGGAGTGATACCCAAATTCTTTTGAGGGAATTATTTCAACCAAATGAAGGGGATAAGATAATTAAAGATGCGGAAGAAGCGCAGCAAGCCGGGGGAAACAGAAACCTCTGGCTAGCAAATGATCCAAATTGGGATTATAATAATGCAGGAGATAGAGCTGTGTGTCAAACAGGACTTTGAAATTTAGTAGAAGTAATTAGAGCATGCAGAGAGTTAGGAGTAAATTGGACTAGAGTGCAAGAATGCAGACAGTGATTAGATGAACACCCCCATGACTTCTGGGGACTTTTGCGGTAAGCCCCACTAAAATAGGGAGGAATGACCCCACAAAACTTCAGTGATGCTCTCGCAATTAGTGTTTTTATAGATCAAGCAGCCCCTGATACACAAAAGTATTTTAAAGAGCATATGGCAGGCTGGCAAGGGGAGGGGCGCGGAAGAACCAGGGGAGATAGATGGAATCAAAGTGAAGGGGGTGTACAATTAAGAGTTAATGATGTTTGTCATTCTTGGGGGGAACAAGGACACTGGAAGCAGGAATGCCCAGTGAGGCCCTGTGCACTTGGGAATAGAGGGGCCAGCATGAGGCAATCAAATACTGAGAAGGAGACCAGGCAATTCCCAGGCAGTCCACAATGACAGGAGATAGGAGACTCAGAAAATACTGTGGAAATGGGGGTAAATCCATGGGATGTAGATTTGGATTTGAAGGGCAGGTAATGGCAAATATAGAAGGCTTAGAAGTTCCCTTTCTAGTGGATACTGGAGCCACCCTTTCCCTTTTAAAGTTTGAGCCTAAAGGATGCAAGTCACCAGATAAAATAATGATGCAAGGAGTAGCGGGAAAAGGCGAACGAATGTTATCTAAGCCCTTATTGCTTACTATTGGAGGTAAAAGAGCGTGGGGATGTATTATAATTTCCACAGACGCACCCATGTGCCTTTTAGGGAGAGATCTCCTGCAAGCCTTGGATACTCAGATCTGCTTACAGCCAGAAGAGGTGGAATTAATAATTATGGGCTCATGTGTTCTGGCTAAGACACCAGAACCAGAGTCGACTAATCTGCAAATTCCAACAAGGTTAGAATCAGTTCCTAAACGGTTATGGAGCTCTTCAGGAATGGATGTGGGACTACTGAAATCAGCTAGTCCAGTCTCGATAAAAACAAAGGGGGGATTGCCTCCTGCAGTTAAGCAATACCCTATCCCAAAGGAAGCAGAGAAGAGCATCCAAAAACAAATCGATCATTACCTGAAACTGGGTATCCTTAGAGTCTGTGAATCCCCATATAACACCCCAATTCTGCCAGTTAAAAAGAACAGGCAAGACTCTGATGGTGATCCAGAGTATCGCTTTGTACAAGACTTGAGGGCTATAAACCAACAGGTAGTTGCTCCACATCCAGTAGTCCCCGACCCATCAACCATTTTACTACAGATACCCCTTTGGGCAACTTATTTTACTGTGATCGACCTAACAGCAGCCTTTTTTAGAATACCGATAGCTGAAGATAGCCAAGATCTCTTGGCTTTCACTTGGAAGGGACAACAATTAACTTGGACGAGGCTGCCACAGGGATTTACTGGGTCTCTGACTATTCTTTCGCACAAACTCAAAAATGACCTCTCAGATATCGAACTTCCAGGACATTCTGTAGTAATACAATATGTAGATGATTTGTTATTAGCAAGTAAAGATTAACACTCTTGCAGAAAAAGGGCATCGAGCATCTCTGTCTAAACTCCAGCTGTGTCAAAGAGAGGTAAAATATTTGGGTTTTATCTTAAAAGAAGCACACAGGTTAGTTGATCCAGAACGAGTAAAGACAATTCTTGATAAGCCTCGTCCTGTAACAAAAAAACAACACGGGATTTTTAGGAGCTGTAGGATTTTGCCAACCGTGGATTCCTGGGTTAGCAGAACTTACTAAGCCTTTAGTGCAGGCAACAAAAAAGGAGGAGATAGAGCCTGTGGCCTGGGGCCCAGAAAGGGAGAAAGCTTTTACATCTGTGAAAAAAGCGTTGGTTTCAGCCCCTGCTCTAGGGTTACCAGATTATAGCAAACCATTGGAATTATTTATCCATGAACGACAGGGAGTAGCAAGTGGGGTACTCACCCAAAAACTAGGTCCTCACCACAGACCAGTGGCCTATTACTCCACGCAGCTAGATGAGGTAGCTAAAGGCACTCCAGGATGCATCAGAGCAATAGCAGCTACGGCAGCTCTTACTGAAAAAAACATGACCTGTAGTTTTGGGTCACTCATTGACTGTGTATGTGCCACATGAGGTAGAACTGTCAATGAAACAATACGTGACTCAAGCACTATCCCCACAGAGAGCTCACCGCTATGAACTGATAATACTGCATGCAGATAATGGGACCTTAAAGAGATGCAACATCTTAAATCCAGCAACACTATTGCCTCTACCTGAGGATGGAGAGCCACATCATTCCTGTGAGCAGGTGATCGTCAGCTCGAGCAAGCCCCAGGAGGACCTTAAAGACAAACCTTTGGAAAACCCAGACTTAGTTCCATTTACAGATGGATCATCCTATTATTTGGACGGAAGGCACCACTCCGGCTATGCTGTCACTAACCTCTTTGAGGTACTTGAGGCCAATCCTTTGTCTCCGTCTGTAAGTGCTCAAGGAGCAGAATTAATAGCATTGACCCAAGCAGCAAAAATCGGTAAGAACCTGCAGGTAAATATCTATACCGATTCTAAATATGCATTTGGAGTAGGTCATGTAACAGGGATGTTATGGAAAGAGCGAGGATTCTTTTCGTCATCAGGAAAGAAATTAGCTAATGGAGAAGAAATACGTAATTTGCTGGAAGCAGTCCAACTGCCCAAAGAAATTGCTGTAATACACTGCCCAGCCCATACTAAAGACACTACAGAAATTAGCAGAGGAAACGCTTTAGCCGACGCTGCTGCGAAGGCTGCAGCTCGACAACCTCTGAGAGAATGTATGGGTGTAGTTCCAAGGATGGACCAGAGTGAATGGCCAATTTTAATAGACCCCAAAACCATGTATGAAAAAGACTGCTCAGTGGAAGAGAAAAAAACAATGGGAGCAGTGGGAAGCAAAACAAAGTGATGATGGAATATGGACACTTGGAAGAAAACCAATTCTACCAAAAAAAAAAAAATATTTAATTACTATTGCTAGGTGGTTTCACGATAAAGCTCATGGGGGAGCGGAGGCGGTAGCTAACCAGGTACAGAAAGTATGGGCTGCTCCAGGAATCTATGCGGCTGCAAAAAGAATAACAAACAGCTGCCCGACCTGCCAGAAGTTTTCAAATAACAAGCCAAGCTCAGAGTTAGGGGGACGGTCATGGACCTACTTCCCTTTCCAAAAGCTACAAATAGATTATGCGGATATGCCATCTGCCAATGGCTACAAACACTTGTTAGTGATAGTAGATCAGTTATCAGGCTGGGTAGAAGCTTTCCCAACAAGAAAGGCCGACACACGGGGAGTGGTAAAAGCCTTACTGAAAGAAATCATACCCAGGTATGGGGTCCCAGAAGCCACTGATTCAGACAGGGGTGCCCATTTTACGGCAAGCATAATCACTCAGTTATAGAAATCATTAGGCATAAAAAGAAACCTACAACCCCTTATCACCCACAATCTTCAGGACAAGTAGAAAGAATGAATAGAACACTAAAAGGAAAAATAGCAAGAATATGCGCACATGCTAGCCTAAAATGGCTGGGTAGGACCTTTCCCAACAAGAACGGCTGACGCAGGACGGGTAGTAAAAGCCTTACTGAAAGAAATCATACCCAGGTATAGAGTCCCAGAAGCCATGGATTCAGACAGGGGTGTCCATTTTATGGCAAGCATAATCAGTCAGTTCTATAAATCATGAGGAATAAAAGGAAATCTATGTACCCCTTATCACCCACAATCTTCAGGACAAGTAGAAAGAACGAATAGCACATTAAAAGAAAAAATAGCAAGAAATGCACACATGCTAGCCTCAAATGGCCAGAAGCATTACACTTAGCTCTATGGGATGTTTGAAATGTCCCATGGCAACCCATAGGACTAACACCAGCAGAAATTCTCTTTGGGAAACATTTAGCTGTACTAGGGACTTGTTATGCCAGCTAAGACTAGCCTGTTAGACGGGGATGAATGACTAACCCAGTATGTTCTAAGTATGCAAAAAAGGTTTGAAAATCTTTGAAATGAATAAATATATGCTCAGTGATATCAATCCACACCACCTGAAATACAAGTGCCTGGTATACAGCCTGGGGATGAAGTTTTAGTTAAAGTATTTTCACAAAAAATCCAAGTTAAAACCTAAATGGAACGGGCCATATACTGTCATACTGTGTTCTTATTTTGCTGTTAAAGTTGAACTGTACTTGTACATGTTAAAAAAAGAATGTGTATGTGTAAGAACACTTCGTAATCTTACATTCATAGATGGCATTGTTGTAGATACAAGTAATTAATTACTCAAATATTTGTATTTGTAACATTACCCAAAATTATGGGATGCGACTTTAATCATTCAGCTCCTATTAGATCTTATCAATTGTTACAATCTAATTATACACTAATTCAAAATTTACTACCTAACCCCATTGGAAAGAATCTCACACTAGTGAAGAAACTACTACAACATGACAGCCTGCGTCGACTGCTAGAACGTACCCGAAACAATGGACAAAAAACCCTCTAATCACCATTCATCATGAAGCGGAAGAGATGCACCACGTCTCGGAAAGGATAAAAAGGGACGGAGAACATCATGGCTGGGAAACTCTTCTAGGGTGGTCACCAACTACAACAGCGATTTATAATCACGTGTTGCACCCACTAGTAGTTGTGTTAACTTTAACTGTGTTATGCCTATTGCTTACGATCATATTATGCATAAGATTATGGAACGTGATAGCACGCCTTGAAAGGCTTCGAGAACTCTGCTTCAAGTATTAGCAGGGATGCTTCATAAAAACAAAGCGGGGAACTGTTAAAGAAGAGCGAACTGAAACTGTCTAGAGGTAGCCGCTTAGCACAACTTCTCTAAAACTTGCTTAGCATGAGGAGCTAAATTTGCTGAAGCCTTAGGCCGCACTTAGCGAAACTAATGAACTTTTACTTAGTCCAGTAAGAAAAGGGCCTCAGAGCTGGTTCCAGCTGGGAAGATAAGGAAGTTACAAGCAGTCTGCATTCCTGCGTCTCACACTCCCAAAGGGAGGGTGTCTGCAGCAATGCGTCTCACACTCCCAAAGGGAGGGTGTCAAGGCTTTGAAGTAAGACCAGTGCAGGGCATTAGGACCTTGAGGGGCAAAGCCTTAGCTCACTGCTGGGGCAGTGTTCATTGTTATGATTTAGAATCACCTCCTCCTCAGGACCTTGAGACACAACAGTAAGACCCCACAAAAACAGAGGTACAACCGTCAGCAGAGACTGCAAAAAACAAAAATAAGGAGAAAAACAGCTTACCTCAGAATGACGATGAGACCCAATGAGGACCAAAAAATTACTATTGGTCTAACTACCACGTGAAGGGTGGGAAATGTACGTTGAAAAAACTATAATTGCCCAGGATTTGTTTATGTTAGGGTCCCTCTTCGGAGGCACCCAGCTCGAGCTGTAATTACTGCACGCGCGTCATTAATATTTAATTCTTTAATTTGTTTTGATTTGGCTCTGAATTTTTCTGCGGAAACCTAGCGTCGAGCCCTCTTATGGTGGCCAACAAGCCTAATTTCCATAGAATTTCCATAACAATAACTGGGCATGGGCGCGGGAGCATTTGAGCCAGGAGGGAGGGAGGAAAGAAACCTGCCGAACGTAACACTTGTGCTAGCAGATACTAGTACCCCGGACGGTGCTCCAAAAGTTTCTGCTCCACCTGATATACCTGATGATCTCTCTGTCATTGCTTCTCCTTCTCCTCCTCCTTCTCCCTCTACTCCATTGGCTGCCGGACTCTATCCTAGGATCCCCAACGTGCTGACTAACCCTGCCGCTTTACAGCCAGGGGGAAAGGGAGGGGCCAGTCCCCCTCCTCCTGTGCTGCGGGTATTTACTAATCAGCCCTGGCACCCTGGCCATCTCGCCTTATGGGGGGGGAAAATGCAGAGATTAAGAAAAGATGCAGGGCGATGTGTCCAGTTATTTTCTAGTATCTGCACTGGGCACAACCCAAACTGGAGTGATACCCAAATTCTTTTGAGGGAATTATTTCAACCAAATGAAGGGGATAAGATAATTAAAGATGCAGAAGAAGCGCAGCAAGACGGGGGAAACAGAAACCTCTGGCTAGCAAATGGTCCAAATTGGGATTATAATAATGCAGGAGATAGAGCTGTGTGTCAAACAGGACTTTGAAATTTAGTAGAAGTAATTAGAGCATGCAGAGAGTTAGGAGTAAATTGGACTAGAGTGCAAGAATGCAGACAGTGATTAGATGAACACCCCCATGACTTCTGGGGACTTTTGCGGTAAGCCCCACTAAAATAGGGAGGAATGACCCCACAAAACTTCAGTGATGCTCTCGCAATTAGTGTTTTTATAGATCAAGCAGCCCCTGATACACAAAAGTATTTTAAAGAGCATATGGCAGGCTGGCAAGGGGAGGGGCGCGGAAGAACCAGGGGAGATAGATGGAATCAAAGTGAAGGGGGTGTACAATTAAGAGTTAATGATGTTTGTCATTCTTGGGGGGAACAAGGACACTGGAAGCAGGAATGCCCAGTGAGGCCCTGTGCACTTGGGAATAGAGGGGCCAGCATGAGGCAATCAAATACTGAGAAGGAGACCAGGCAATTCCCAGGCAGTCCACAATGACAGGAGATAGGAGACTCAGAAAATACTGTGGAAATGGGGGTAAATCCATGGGATGTAGATTTGGATTTGAAGGGCAGGTAATGGCAAATATAGAAGGCTTAGAAGTTCCCTTTCTAGTGGATACTGGAGCCACCCTTTCCCTTTTAAAGTTTGAGCCTAAAGGATGCAAGTCACCAGATAAAATAATGATGCAAGGAGTAGCGGGAAAAGGCGAACGAATGTTATCTAAGCCCTTATTGCTTACTATTGGAGGTAAAAGAGCGTGGGGATGTATTATAATTTCCACAGACGCACCCATGTGCCTTTTAGGGAGAGATCTCCTGCAAGCCTTGGATACTCAGATCTGCTTACAGCCAGAAGAGGTGGAATTAATAATTATGGGCTCATGTGTTCTGGCTAAGACACCAGAACCAGAGTCGACTAATCTGCAAATTCCAACAAGGTTAGAATCAGTTCCTAAACGGTTATGGAGCTCTTCAGGAATGGATGTGGGACTACTGAAATCAGCTAGTCCAGTCTCGATAAAAACAAAGGGGGGATTGCCTCCTGCAGTTAAGCAATACCCTATCCCAAAGGAAGCAGAGAAGAGCATCCAAAAACAAATCGATCATTACCTGAAACTGGGTATCCTTAGAGTCTGTGAATCCCCATATAACACCCCAATTCTGCCAGTTAAAAAGAACAGGCAAGACTCTGATGGTGATCCAGAGTATCGCTTTGTACAAGACTTGAGGGCTATAAACCAACAGGTAGTTGCTCCACAGCCAGTAGTCCCCGACCCATCAACCATTTTACTACAGATACCCCTTTGGGCAACTTATTTTACTGTGATCGACCTAACAGCAGCCTTTTTTAGAATACCGATAGCTGAAGATAGCCAAGATCTCTTGGCTTTCACTTGGAAGGGACAACAATTAACTTGGACGAGGCTGCCACAGGGATTTACTGGGTCTCCGACTATTCTTTCGCGCAAACTCAAAAATGACCTCTCAGATATCGAACTTCCAGGACATTCTGTAGTAATACAATATGTAGATGATTTGTTATTAGCAAGTAAAGATTAACACTCTTGCAGAAAAAGGGCATCGAGCATCTCTGTCTAAACTCCAGCTGTGTCAAAGAGAGGTAAAATATTTGGGTTTTATCTTAAAAGAAGGACACAGGTTAGTTGATCCAGAACGAGTAAAGACAACTCTTGATATGCCTCGTCCTGTAACAAAAAAACAACACGGGATTTTTAGGAGCTGTAGGATTTTGCCAACCGTGGATTCCTGGGTTAGCAGAACTTACTAAGCCTCTAGTGCAGGCAACAAAAAAGGAGGAGATAGAGCCTGTGGCCTGGGGCCCAGAAAGGGAGAAAGCTTTTACATCTGTGAAAAAAGCGTTGGTTTTAGCCCCTGCTCTAGGGTTACCAGATTATAGCAAACCATTGGAATTATTTGTCCATGAACGACAGGGAGTAGCAAGTGGGGTACTCACCCAAAAACTAGGTCCTCACCATAGACCAGTGGCCTATTACTCCACGCAGCTAGATGAGGTAGCTAAAGGCACTCCAGGATGCATCAGAGCAATAGCAGCTACGGCAGCTCTTACTGAAAAAAACATGACCTGTAGTTTTGGGTCACTCATTGACTGTGTATGTGCCACATGAAGTAGAACTGTCAATGAAACAATACGTGACTCAAGCACTATCCCCACAGAGAGCTCACCGCTATGAACTGATAATACTGCATGCAGATAATGGGACCTTAAAGAGATGCAACATCTTAAATCCAGCAACACTACTGCCTCTACCTGAGGATGGAGAGCCACATCATTCCTGTGAGCAGGTGATCGTCAGCTCGAGCAAGCCCCGGGAGGACCTTAAAGACAAACCTTTGGAAAACCCAGACTTAGTTCCGTTTACAGATGGATCATCCTATTATTTGGACGGAAGGCACCACTCCGGCTATGCTGTCACTAACCTCTTTGAGGTACTTGAGGCCAATCCTTTGTCTCCGTCTGTAAGTGCTCAAGCAGCAGAATTAATAGCATTGACCCAAGCAGCAAAAATTGGTAAGAACCTGCAGGTAAATATCTATACCGATTCTAAATATGCATTTGGAGTAGGTCATGTAACAGGGATGTTATGGAAAGAGCGAGGATTCTTTTCGTCATCAGGAAAGAAATTAGCTAATGGAGAAGAAATACGTAATTTGCTGGAAGCAGTCCAACTGCCCAAAGAAATTGCTGTAATACACTGCCCAGCCCATACTAAAGACACTACAGAAATTAGCAGAGGAAATGCTTTAGCCGACGCTGCTGCGAAGGCTGCAGCTCGACAACCTCTGAGAGAATGTATGGGTGTAGTTCCAAGGATGGACCAGAGTGAACGGCCAATTTTAATAGACCCCAAAACCATGTATGAAAAAGACTGCTCAGTGGAAGAGAAAAAACAATGGGAGCAGTGGGAAGCAAAACAAAGTGATGATGGAATATGGACACTTGGAAGAAAACCAATTCTACCAAAAAAAAAAATATTTAATTACTATAGCTAGGTGGTTTCACGATAAAGCTCTTGGGGGAGCGGAGGCAATAGCTAAGCAGGTACAGAAAGTATGGGCCGCTCCAGGAATCTACGCGGCTGCAAAAAGAATAACAAATAGCTGCCCGACCTGCCAGAAGTTTTCAAATAACAAGCCAAGCTCAGAGTTAGGGGGACGGTCATGGGCCTACTTCCCTTTCCAGAAGCTACAAATAGATTATGCGGATATGCCATCTGCCAATGGCTACAAACACTTGTTAGTGATAGTAGATCAGTTATCAGGCTGGGTAGAAGCTTTCCCAACAAGAAAGGCCGACACAGGGGGAGTGGTAAAAGCCTTACTGAAAGAAATCATACCCAGGTATGGGGTCCCAGAAGCCACTGATTCAGACAGGGGTGCCCATTTTACAGCAAGCATAATCACTCAGTTATAGAAATCATTAGGCATAAAAAGAAACCTACAACCCCTTATCACCCACAATCTTCAGGACAAGTAGAAAGAATGAATAGAACACTAAAAGGAAAAATAGCAAGAATATGCGCACATGCTAGCCTAAAATGGCTGGGTAGGACCTTTCCCAACAAGAACGGCTGACGCAGGGCGGGTAGTAAAAGCCTTACTGAAAGAAATCATACCCAGGTATAGAGTCCCAGAAGCCATGGATTCAGACAGGGGTGCCCATTTTATGGCAAGCATAATCAGTCAGTTCTATAAATCATGAGGAATAAAAGGAAATCTATGTACCCCTTATCACCCACAATCTTCAGGACAAGTAGAAAGAATGAACAGCACATTAAAAGAAAAAATAGCAAGAAATGCACACATGCTAGCCTCAAATGGCCAGAAGCATTAAACTTAGCTCTATGGGATGTTTGAAATGTCCCATGGCAACCCATAGGACTAACACCAGCAGAAATTCTCTTTGGGAAACATTTAGCTGTACTAGGGACTTGTTATGCCAGCTAAGACTAGCCTGTTAGACGGGGATGAATGACTAACCCAGTATGTTCTAAGTATGCAAAAAAGGTTTGAAAATCTTTGAAATAAATAAATATATGCTCAATGATATCAATCCACACCACCTGAAATACAAGTGCCTGGTATACAGCCTGGGGATGAAGTTTTAGTTAAAGTATTTTCACAAAAAATCCAGGTTAAAACCTAAATGGAACGGGCCATATACTATCATACTGTGTTCTTATTTTGCTGTTCAAGTTGAACTGTACTTGTACATGTTAAAAAAAGAATGTGTATGTGTAAGAACACTTTGTAATCTTACATTCATAGATGGCATTGTTGTAGATACAAGTAATTAATTACTCAAATATTTGTATTTGTAACATTACCCAAAATTATGGGATGCGACTTTAATCATTCAGCTCCTATTAGATCTTATCAATTGTTACAATCTAATTATACACTAATTCAAAATTTACTACCTAACCCCATTGGAAAGAATCTCACACTAGTGAAGAAACTACTACAACATGACAACCTGCGTCGACTGCTAGAACGTACCCGAAACAATGGACAAAAAACCCTCTAATCACCATTCATCATGAAGCGGAAGAGATGCACCACGTCTCGGAAAGGATAAAAAGGGATGGAGAACATCATGGCTGGGAAATTCTTCTAGGGTGGTCACCAACTACAACAGCGATTTATAATCACGTGTTGCACCCACTAGTAGTTGTGTTAACTTTAACTGTGTTATGCCTATTGCTTACGATCATATTATGCATAAGATTATGGAACGTGATAGCACGCCTTGAAAGGCTTCGAGAACTCTGTTTCAAGTATTAGCAGGGATGCTTCATAAAAACAAAGCGGGGAACTGTTAAAGAATAGCGAACTGAAACTGTCTAGAGGTAGCCGCTTAGCACAACTTCTCTAAAACTTGCTTAGCATGAGGAGCTAAATTTGCTGAAGCCTTAGGCCGCACTTAGCGAAAACAATGAACTTTTACTTAGTCCAGTAAGAAAAGGGCCTCAGAGCTGGTTCCAGCTGGGAAGATAAGGAAGTTACAAGCAGTCTGCATTCCTGCGTCTCACACTCCCAAAGGGAGGGTGTCTGCAGGAATGCGTCTCACACTCCCAAAGGGAGGGTGTCAAGGCTTTGAAGTAAGACCAGTGCAGGGCATTAGGACCTTGAGGGGCAAAGCCTTAGCTCACTGCTGGGGCAGTGTTCATTGTTATGATTTAGAATCACCTCCTCCTCAGGACCTTGAGACACAACAGTAAGACCCCACAAAAACAGAGGTACAACCGTCAGCAGAGACTGCAAAAAACAAAAATAAGGAGAAAAACAGCTTACCTCAGAATGACAATGAGACCCAATGAGGAGCAGGAGACCCCAGACCAAAAAATTACTATTGGTCTAACTACCACGTGAAGGGTGGGAAATGTACGTTGAAAAAACTATAATTGCCCAGGATTTGTTTATGTTAGGGTCCCTCTTCGGAGGCACCCAGCTCGAGCTGTAATTACTGCACGCGCGTCATTAATATTTAATTCTTTAATTTGTTTTGATTTGGCTCTGAATTTTTCTGCGGAAACCTAGCGTCGAGCCCTCTTATGGTGGCCAACAAGCCTAATTTCCATAGAATTTCCATAACAATAACTGGGCATGGGCGCGGGAGCATTTGAGCCAGGAGGGAGGGAGGAAAGAAACCTGCCGAACGTAACACTTGTGCTAGCAGATACTAGTACCCCGGACTGTGCTCCAAAAGTTTCTGCTCCACCTGATATACCTGATGATCTCTGTCATTACTTCTCCTTCTCCTCCTCCTTCTCCCTCTACTCCATTGGCTGCCGGACTCTATCCTATGATCCCCAACGTGCTGACTAACCCTGCCGCTTTACAGCCGGGGGGAAAGGGAGGGGCCAGTCCCCCTCCTCCTGTGCTGCGGGTATTTACTAATCAGCCCTGGCACCCTGGCCATCTCGCCTTATGGGGGGGTAAAATGCAGAGATTAAGAAAAGATGCAGGGCGATGTGTCCAGTTATTTTCTAATATCTGCACTGGGCACAACCCAAACTGGAGTGATACCCAAATTCTTTTGAGGGAATTATTTCAACCAAATGAAGGGGATAAGATAATTAAAGATGCGGAAGAAGCGCAGCAAGCCGGGGGAAATAGAAACCTCTGGCTAGCAAATGATCCAAATTGGGATTATAATAATGCAGGAGATAGAGCTGTGTGTCCAACAGGACTTTGAAATTTAGTAGAAGTAATTAGAGCATGCAGAGAGTTAGGAGTAAATTGGACTAGAGTGCAAGAATGCAGACAGTGATTAGATGAACACCCCCATGACTTCTGGGGACTTTTGCGGTAAGCCCCGCTAAAATAGGGAGGAATGACCCCACAAAACTTCAATGATGCTCTCGCAATTAGTGTTTTTATAGATCAAGCAGCCCCTGATACACAAAAGTATTTTAAAGAGCATATGGCAGGCTGGCAAGGGGAGGGGCGCGGAAGAACCAGGGGAGATAGATGGAATCAAAGTGAAGGGGGTGTACAATTAAGAGTTAATGATGTTTGTCATTCTTGGGGGGAACAAGGACACTGGAAGCAGGAATGCCCAGTGAGGCCCTGTGCACTTGGGAATAGAGGGGCCAGCATGAGGCAATCAAATATTGAGAAGGAGACCAGGCAATTCCCAGGCAGTCCACAATGACAGGAGATAGGAGACTCAGAAAATACTGTGGAAATGGGGGTAAATTTATGGGATGTAGATTTGGATTTGAAGGGCAGGTAATGGCAAATATAGAAGGCTTAGAAGTTCCCTTTCTAGTGGATACTGGAGCCACCCTTTCCCTTTTAAAGTTTGAGCCTAAAGGATGCAAGTCACCAGATAAAATAATGATGCAAGGAATAGCGGGAAAAGGCGAACGAATGTTATCTAAGCCCTTATTGCTTCCTATTGGAGGTAAAAGAGCGTGGGGATGTATTATAATTTCCACAGACGCGCCCATGTGCCTTTTAGGGAGAGATCTCCTGCAAGCCTTGGATACTCAGATCTGCTTACAGCCAGAAGAGGTGGAATTAATAATTATGGGCTCATGTGTTCTGGCTAAGACACCAGAACCAGAGTCGACTAATCTGCAAATTCCAACAAGGTTAGAATCAGTTCCTAAACGGTTATGGAGCTCTTCAGGAATGGATGTGGGACTACTGAAATCAGCTAGTCCAGTCTCGATAAAAACAAAGGGGGGATTGCCTCCTGCAGTTAAGCAATACCCTATCCCAAAGGAAGCAGAGAAGAGCATCCAAAAACAAATCAATCATTATTTGAAACTGGGTATCCTTAGAGTCTGTGAATCCCCGTACAACACCCCAATTCTGCCAGTTAAAAAGAACAGGCAAGATTCTGATGGTGATCCAGAGTATCAGTTTATACAAGACTTAAGGGCTATAAACCAACAGGTAGTTGCTCCACATCCAGTAGTCCCTAACCCATCAACCATTTTACTACAGATACCCCTTTGGGCAACTTATTTTACTGTGATTGACCTAACGGCAGCTTTTTTTAGTATACCGATAGCTGAAGATAGCCAAGATCTCTTGGCTTTCACTTGGAAGGGACAACAATTAACTTGGACAAGGCTGCCACAGGGATTTACTGGGTCTCTGACTATTCTTTCGCGTATACTCAAAAATGACCTCTCAGATATCGAACTTCCAGGACATTCTGTAGTAATACAATATGTAGATGATATGTTATTAGCAAGTAAAGATTATGAGACATTTTTAAAAGACACTGTTTCTCCATGTAACGCTCTTGCAGAAAAAGGGCATCAGGCATCTCTGTCTAAACTCCAGCTGTGTCAAAGAGAGGTAAAATATTTGGGTTTTATCTTAAAAGAAGGACACAGGTTAGTTGATCCAGAACGAGTAAAGACAATTCTTGATATGCCTCGTCCTGTAACAAAAAAACAACACGGGATTTTTAGGAGCTGTAGGATTTTGCCAACCGTGGATTCCTGGGTTAGCAGAACTTACTAAGCCTTTAGTGCAGGCAACAAAAAAGGAGGAGATGGAGCCTGTGGCCTGGGGCCCAGAAAGGGAGAAAGCTTTTACATCTGTGAAAAAAGCGTTGGTTTCAGCCCCTGCTCTAGGGTTACCAGATTATAGCAAACCATTGGAATTATTTGTCCATGAACGACAGGGAGTAGCAAGTGGGGTACTCACCCAAAAACTAGGCCCTCACCATAGACCAGTGGCCTATTATTCCACGCAACTAGATGAGGTAGCTAAAGGCACTCCAGGATGCATCAGAGCAATAGCAGCTACGGCAGCTCTTACTGAAAAAAACATGACCTGTAGTTTTGGGTCACTCATTAACTGTGTATGTGCCACAGGGGTAAAAGCCTTACTGAAGGAAATCATACCCAGGTATAGAGTCCCAGAAGCCATGGATTCAGATAGGGGTGCCCATTTTATGGCAAGCATAATCACTCAATTATATAAATCATTAGGAATAAAAAGAAACCTATGTACCCCTTATCACCCACAATCTTCAGGACAAGTAGAAAGAACGAATAGCACATTAAAAGAAAAAATAGCAAGAATATGCAAACGTGCTAGCCTAAAATGGCCAGAAGCATTTAACTTGGCTCTATGGGATGTTTGAAATGTCCCACGGCAACCCATAGGACTAACACCAGCAGAAATTCTCTTTGGGAAACATTTAGCTGTACTAGGGACTTGTTATGCCAGCTAAGACTAGCCTGTTAGAGATGGACAACTAACCCAGTATGTTCTAACTATGCAAAAAGGTTTGAAAATCTTTGAAATAAATAAATATATGCTCAATGATATCAATCCACACCACCTGAAATAGAAGTGCTTGGTATACAGCCTGGGGATGAAGTTTTAGTTAAGGTATTTTCACAAAAATCCAAGTTAAAACCTAAATGGAACGGGCCATATACTGTCATACTGTGTTCTTATTTTGCTGTTCAAGTTGAACTGTACTTGTACATGTTAAAAAAAGAATGTGTATGTGTAAGAACACTTTGTAATCTTACATTCATAGATGGCATTGTTGTAGATACAAGTAATTAATTACTCAAATATTTGTATTTGTAACATTACCCAAAATTATGGGATGCGACTTTAATCATTCAGCTCCTATTAGATCTTATCAATTGTTACAATCTAATTATACATTAATTCAAAATTTACTACCTAACCCCATTGGAAAGAATCTCACACTAGTGAAGAAACTACTACAACATGACAGCCTGCGTCGACTGCTAGAACGTACCCGAAACAATGGACAAAAAACCCTCTAATCACCATTCATCATGAAGCGGAAGAGATGCACCACGTCTCGGAAAGGATAAAAAGGGATGGAGAACATCATGGCTGGGAAACTCTTCTAGGGTGGTCACCAACTACAACAGCGATTTATAATCACGTGTTGCACCCACTAGTAGTTGTGTTAACTTTAACTGTGTTATGCCTATTGCTTACGATCATATTATGCATAAGATTATGGAACGTGATAGCACGCCTTGAAAGGCTTCGAGAACTCTGTTTCAAGTATTAGCAGGGATGCTTCATAAAAACAAAGCGGGGAACTGTTAAAGAATAGCGAACTGAAACTGTCTAGAGGTAGCCGCTTAGCACAACTTCTCTAAAACTTGCTTAGCATGAGGAGCTAAATTTGCTGAAGCCTTAGGCCGCACTTAGCGAAAACAATGAACTTTTACTTAGTCCAGTAAGAAAAGGGCCTCAGAGCTGGTTCCAGCTGGGAAGATAAGGAAGTTACAAGCAGTCTGCATTCCTGCATCTCACACTCCCAAAGGGAGGGTGTCTGCAGGAATGCGTCTCACACTCCCAAAGGGAGGGTGTCAAGGCTTTGAAGTAAGACCAGTGCAGGGCATTAGGACCTTGAGGGGCAAAGCCTTAGCTCACTGCTGGGGCAGTGTTCATTGTTATGATTTAGAATCACCTCCTCCTCAGGACCTTGAGACACAACAGTAAGACCCCACAAAAACAGAGGTACAACCGTCAGCAGAGACTGCAAAAAACAAAAATAAGGAGAAAAACAGCTTACCTCAGAATGACGATGAGACCCAATGAGGACCAAAAAATTACTATTGGTCTAACTACCACGTGAAGGGTGGGAAATGTACGTTGAAAAAACTATAATTGCCCAGGATTTGTTTATGTTAGGGTCCCTCTTCGGAGGCACCCAGCTCGAGCTGTAATTACTGCACGCACGTCATTAATATTTAATTCTTTAATTTGTTTTGATTTGGCTCTGAATTTTTCTGCGGAAACCTAGCGTCAAGCCCTCTTATGGTGGCCAACAAGCCTAATTTCCATAGAATTTCCATAACAATAACTGGGCATGGGCGCGGGAGCATTTGAGCCAGGAGGGAGGGAGGAAAGAAACCTGCCGAACGTAACACTTGTGCTAGCAGATACTAGTACCCCGGACTGTGCTCCAAAAGTTTCTGCTCCACCTGATATACCTGATGATCTCTGTCATTACTTCTCCTTCTCCTCCTCCTTCTCCCTCTACTCCATTGGCTGCCGGACTCTATCCTATGATCCCCAACGTGCTGACTAACCCTGCCGCTTTACAGCCGGGGGGAAAGGGAGGGGCCAGTCCCCCTCTTCCTGTGCTGCGGGTATTTACTAATCAGCCCTGGGACCCTGGCCATCTCGCCTTATGGGGGGGGAAAATGCAGAGATTAAGAAAAGATGCAGGGCGATGTGTCCAGTTATTTTCTAATATCTGCACTGGGCACAACCCAAACTGGAGTGATACCCAAATTCTTTTGAGGGAATTATTTCAACCAAATGAAGGGGATAAGATAATTAAAGATGCGGAAGAAGCGCAGCAAGCCGGGGGAAATAGAAACCTCTGGCTAGCAAATGATCCAAATTGGGATTATAATAATGCAGGAGATAGAGCTGTGTGTCCAACAGGACTTTGAAATTTAGTAGAAGTAATTAGAGCATGCAGAGAGTTAGGAGTAAATTGGACTAGAGTGCAAGAATGCAGACAGTGATTAGATGAACACCCCCATGACTTCTGGGGACTTTTGCGGTAAGCCCCGCTAAAATAGGGAGGAATGACCCCACAAAACTTCAATGATGCTCTCGCAATTAGTGTTTTTATAGATCAAGCAGCCCCTGATACACAAAAGTATTTTAAAGAGCATATGGCAGGCTGGCAAGGGGAGGGGCGCGGAAGAACCAGGGGAGATAGATGGAATCAAAGTGAAGGGGGTGTACAATTAAGAGTTAATGATGTTTGTCATTCTTGGGGGGAACAAGGACACTGGAAGCAGGAATGCCCAGTGAGGCCCTGTGCACTTGGGAATAGAGGGGCCAGCATGAGGCAATCAAATATTGAGAAGGAGACCAGGCAATTCCCAGGCAGTCCACAATGACAGGAGATAGGAGACTCAGAAAATACTGTGGAAATGGGGGTAAATTTATGGGATGTAGATTTGGATTTGAAGGGCAGGTAATGGCAAATATAGAAGGCTTAGAAGTTCCCTTTCTAGTGGATACTGGAGCCACCCTTTCCCTTTTAAAGTTTGAGCCTAAAGGATGCAAGTCACCAGATAAAATAATGATGCAAGGAATAGCGGGAAAAGGCGAACGAATGTTATCTAAGCCCTTATTGCTTACTATTGGAGGTAAAAGAGCGTGGGGATGTATTATAATTTCCACAGACGCGCCCATGTGCCTTTTAGGGAGAGATCTCCTGCAAGCCTTGGATACTCAGATCTGCTTACAGCCAGAAGAGGTGGAATTAATAATTATGGGCTCATGTGTTCTGGCTAAGACACCAGAACCAGAGTCGACTAATCTGCAAATTCCAACAAGGTTAGAATCAGTTCCTAAACGGTTATGGAGCTCTTCAGGAATGGATGTGGGACTACTGAAATCAGCTAGTCCAGTCTCGATAAAAACAAAGGGGGGATTGCCTCCTGCAGTTAAGCAATACCCTATCCCAAAGGAAGCAGAGAAGAGCATCCAAAAACAAATCAATCATTATTTGAAACTGGGTATCCTTAGAGTCTGTGAATCCCCGTACAACACCCCAATTCTGCCAGTTAAAAAGAACAGGCAAGATTCTGATGGTGATCCAGAGTATCAGTTTATACAAGACTTAAGGGCTATAAACCAACAGGTAGTTGCTCCACATCCAGTAGTCCCTAACCCATCAACCATTTTACTACAGATACCCCTTTGGGCAACTTATTTTACTGTGATTGACCTAACGGCAGCTTTTTTTAGTATACCGATAGCTGAAGATAGCCAAGATCTCTTGGCTTTCACTTGGAAGGGACAACAATTAACTTGGACAAGGCTGCCACAGGGATTTACTGGGTCTCTGACTATTCTTTCGCGTATACTCAAAAATGACCTCTCAGATATCGAACTTCCAGGACATTCTGTAGTAATACAATATGTAGATGATATGTTATTAGCAAGTAAAGATTATGAGACATTTTTAAAAGACACTGTTTCTCCATGTAACGCTCTTGCAGAAAAAGGGCATCAGGCATCTCTGTCTAAACTCCAGCTGTGTCAAAGAGAGGTAAAATATTTGGGTTTTATCTTAAAAGAAGGACACAGGTTAGTTGATCCAGAACGAGTAAAGACAATTCTTGATATGCCTCGTCCTGTAACAAAAAAACAACACGGGATTTTTAGGAGCTGTAGGATTTTGCCAACCGTGGATTCCTGGGTTAGCAGAACTTACTAAGCCTTTAGTGCAGGCAACAAAAAAGGAGGAGATGGAGCCTGTGGCCTGGGGCCCAGAAAGGGAGAAAGCTTTTACATCTGTGAAAAAAGCGTTGGTTTCAGCCCCTGCTCTAGGGTTACCAGATTATAGCAAACCATTGGAATTATTTGTCCATGAACGACAGGGAGTAGCAAGTGGGGTACTCACCCAAAAACTAGGCCCTCACCATAGACCAGTGGCCTATTATTCCACGCAACTAGATGAGGTAGCTAAAGGCACTCCAGGATGCATCAGAGCAATAGCAGCTACGGCAGCTCTTACTGAAAAAAACATGACCTGTAGTTTTGGGTCACTCATTAACTGTGTATGTGCCACAGGGGTAAAAGCCTTACTGAAGGAAATCATACCCAGGTATAGAGTCCCAGAAGCCATGGATTCAGATAGGGGTGCCCATTTTATGGCAAGCATAATCACTCAATTATATAAATCATTAGGAATAAAAAGAAACCTATGTACCCCTTATCACCCACAATCTTCAGGACAAGTAGAAAGAACGAATAGCACATTAAAAGAAAAAATAGCAAGAATATGCAAACGTGCTAGCCTAAAATGGCCAGAAGCATTTAACTTGGCTCTATGGGATGTTTGAAATGTCCCACGGCAACCCATAGGACTAACACCAGCAGAAATTCTCTTTGGGAAACATTTAGCTGTACTAGGGACTTGTTATGCCAGCTAAGACTAGCCTGTTAGAGATGGACAACTAACCCAGTATGTTCTAACTATGCAAAAAGGTTTGAAAATCTTTGAAATAAATAAATATATGCTCAATGATATCAATCCACACCACCTGAAATAGAAGTGCTTGGTATACAGCCTGGGGATGAAGTTTTAGTTAAGGTATTTTCACAAAAATCCAAGTTAAAACCTAAATGGAACGGGCCATATACTGTCATACTGTGTTCTTATTTTGCTGTTCAAGTTGAACTGTACTTGTACATGTTAAAAAAAGAATGTGTATGTGTAAGAACACTTTGTAATCTTACATTCATAGATGGCATTGTTGTAGATACAAGTAATTAATTACTCAAATATTTGTATTTGTAACATTACCCAAAATTATGGGATGCGACTTTAATCATTCAGCTCCTATTAGATCTTATCAATTGTTACAATCTAATTATACATTAATTCAAAATTTACTACCTAACCCCATTGGAAAGAATCTCACACTAGTGAAGAAACTACTACAACATGACAGCCTGCGTCGACTGCTAGAACGTACCCGAAACAATGGACAAAAAACCCTCTAATCACCATTCATCATGAAGCGGAAGAGATGCACCACGTCTCGGAAAGGATAAAAAGGGATGGAGAACATCATGGCTGGGAAACTCTTCTAGGGTGGTCACCAACTACAACAGCGATTTATAATCACGTGTTGCACCCACTAGTAGTTGTGTTAACTTTAACTGTGTTATGCCTATTGCTTACGATCATATTATGCATAAGATTATGGAACGTGATAGCACGCCTTGAAAGGCTTCGAGAACTCTGTTTCAAGTATTAGCAGGGATGCTTCATAAAAACAAAGCGGGGAACTGTTAAAGAATAGCGAACTGAAACTGTCTAGAGGTAGCCGCTTAGCACAACTTCTCTAAAACTTGCTTAGCATGAGGAGCTAAATTTGCTGAAGCCTTAGGCCGCACTTAGCGAAAACAATGAACTTTTACTTAGTCCAGTAAGAAAAGGGCCTCAGAGCTGGTTCCAGCTGGGAAGATAAGGAAGTTACAAGCAGTCTGCATTCCTGCATCTCACACTCCCAAAGGGAGGGTGTCTGCAGGAATGCGTCTCACACTCCCAAAGGGAGGGTGTCAAGGCTTTGAAGTAAGACCAGTGCAGGGCATTAGGACCTTGAGGGGCAAAGCCTTAGCTCACTGCTGGGGCAGTGTTCATTGTTATGATTTAGAATCACCTCCTCCTCAGGACCTTGAGACACAACAGTAAGACCCCACAAAAACAGAGGTACAACCGTCAGCAGAGACTGCAAAAAACAAAAATAAGGAGAAAAACAGCTTACCTCAGAATGACGATGAGACCCAATGAGGACCAAAAAATTACTATTGGTCTAACTACCACGTGAAGGGTGGGAAATGTACGTTGAAAAAACTATAATTGCCCAGGATTTGTTTATGTTAGGGTCCCTCTTCGGAGGCACCCAGCTCGAGCTGTAATTACTGCACGCGCGTCATTAATATTTAATTCTTTAATTTGTTTTGATTTGGCTCTGAATTTTTCTGCGGAAACCTAGCGTCAAGCCCTCTTATGGTGGCCAACAAGCCTAATTTCCATAGAATTTCCATAACAATAACTGGGCATGGGCGCGGGAGCATTTGAGCCAGGAGGGAGGGAGGAAAGAAACCTGCCGAACGTAACACTTGTGCTAGCAGATACTAGTACCCCGGACTGTGCTCCAAAAGTTTCTGCTCCACCTGATATACCTGATGATCTCTGTCATTACTTCTCCTTCTCCTCCTCCTTCTCCCTCTACTCCATTGGCTGCCGGACTCTATCCTATGATCCCCAACGTGCTGACTAACCCTGCCGCTTTACAGCCGGGGGGAAAGGGAGGGGCCAGTCCCCCTCCTCCTGTGCTGCGGGTATTTACTAATCAGCCCTGGCACCCTGGCCATCTCGCCTTATGGGGGGGGAAAATGCAGAGATTAAGAAAAGATGCAGGGCGATGTGTCCAGTTATTTTCTAATATCTGCACTGGGCACAACCCAAACTGGAGTGATACCCAAATTCTTTTGAGGGAATTATTTCAACCAAATGAAGGGGATAAGATAATTAAAGATGCGGAAGAAGCGCAGCAAGCCGGGGGAAATAGAAACCTCTGGCTAGCAAATGATCCAAATTGGGATTATAATAATGCAGGAGATAGAGCTGTGTGTCCAACAGGACTTTGAAATTTAGTAGAAGTAATTAGAGCATGCAGAGAGTTAGGAGTAAATTGGACTAGAGTGCAAGAATGCAGACAGTGATTAGATGAACACCCCCATGACTTCTGGGGACTTTTGCGGTAAGCCCCGCTAAAATAGGGAGGAATGACCCCACAAAACTTCAATGATGCTCTCGCAATTAGTGTTTTTATAGATCAAGCAGCCCCTGATACACAAAAGTATTTTAAAGAGCATATGGCAGGCTGGCAAGGGGAGGGGCGCGGAAGAACCAGGGGAGATAGATGGAATCAAAGTGAAGGGGGTGTACAATTAAGAGTTAATGATGTTTGTCATTCTTGGGGGGAACAAGGACACTGGAAGCAGGAATGCCCAGTGAGGCCCTGTGCACTTGGGAATAGAGGGGCCAGCATGAGGCAATCAAATATTGAGAAGGAGACCAGGCAATTCCCAGGCAGTCCACAATGACAGGAGATAGGAGACTCAGAAAATACTGTGGAAATGGGGGTAAATTTATGGGATGTAGATTTGGATTTGAAGGGCAGGTAATGGCAAATATAGAAGGCTTAGAAGTTCCCTTTCTAGTGGATACTGGAGCCACCCTTTCCCTTTTAAAGTTTGAGCCTAAAGGATGCAAGTCACCAGATAAAATAATGATGCAAGGAATAGCGGGAAAAGGCGAACGAATGTTATCTAAGCCCTTATTGCTTCCTATTGGAGGTAAAAGAGCGTGGGGATGTATTATAATTTCCACAGACGCGCCCATGTGCCTTTTAGGGAGAGATCTCCTGCAAGCCTTGGATACTCAGATCTGCTTACAGCCAGAAGAGGTGGAATTAATAATTATGGGCTCATGTGTTCTGGCTAAGACACCAGAACCAGAGTCGACTAATCTGCAAATTCCAACAAGGTTAGAATCAGTTCCTAAACGGTTATGGAGCTCTTCAGGAATGGATGTGGGACTACTGAAATCAGCTAGTCCAGTCTCGATAAAAACAAAGGGGGGATTGCCTCCTGCAGTTAAGCAATACCCTATCCCAAAGGAAGCAGAGAAGAGCATCCAAAAACAAATCAATCATTATTTGAAACTGGGTATCCTTAGAGTCTGTGAATCCCCGTACAACACCCCAATTCTGCCAGTTAAAAAGAACAGGCAAGATTCTGATGGTGATCCAGAGTATCAGTTTATACAAGACTTAAGGGCTATAAACCAACAGGTAGTTGCTCCACATCCAGTAGTCCCTAACCCATCAACCATTTTACTACAGATACCCCTTTGGGCAACTTATTTTACTGTGATTGACCTAACGGCAGCTTTTTTTAGTATACCGATAGCTGAAGATAGCCAAGATCTCTTGGCTTTCACTTGGAAGGGACAACAATTAACTTGGACAAGGCTGCCACAGGGATTTACTGGGTCTCTGACTATTCTTTCGCGTATACTCAAAAATGACCTCTCAGATATCGAACTTCCAGGACATTCTGTAGTAATACAATATGTAGATGATATGTTATTAGCAAGTAAAGATTATGAGACATTTTTAAAAGACACTGTTTCTCCATGTAACGCTCTTGCAGAAAAAGGGCATCAGGCATCTCTGTCTAAACTCCAGCTGTGTCAAAGAGAGGTAAAATATTTGGGTTTTATCTTAAAAGAAGGACACAGGTTAGTTGATCCAGAACGAGTAAAGACAATTCTTGATATGCCTCGTCCTGTAACAAAAAAACAACACGGGATTTTTAGGAGCTGTAGGATTTTGCCAACCGTGGATTCCTGGGTTAGCAGAACTTACTAAGCCTTTAGTGCAGGCAACAAAAAAGGAGGAGATGGAGCCTGTGGCCTGGGGCCCAGAAAGGGAGAAAGCTTTTACATCTGTGAAAAAAGCGTTGGTTTCAGCCCCTGCTCTAGGGTTACCAGATTATAGCAAACCATTGGAATTATTTGTCCATGAACGACAGGGAGTAGCAAGTGGGGTACTCACCCAAAAACTAGGCCCTCACCATAGACCAGTGGCCTATTATTCCACGCAACTAGATGAGGTAGCTAAAGGCACTCCAGGATGCATCAGAGCAATAGCAGCTACGGCAGCTCTTACTGAAAAAAACATGACCTGTAGTTTTGGGTCACTCATTAACTGTGTATGTGCCACAGGGGTAAAAGCCTTACTGAAGGAAATCATACCCAGGTATAGAGTCCCAGAAGCCATGGATTCAGATAGGGGTGCCCATTTTATGGCAAGCATAATCACTCAATTATATAAATCATTAGGAATAAAAAGAAACCTATGTACCCCTTATCACCCACAATCTTCAGGACAAGTAGAAAGAACGAATAGCACATTAAAAGAAAAAATAGCAAGAATATGCAAACGTGCTAGCCTAAAATGGCCAGAAGCATTTAACTTGGCTCTATGGGATGTTTGAAATGTCCCACGGCAACCCATAGGACTAACACCAGCAGAAATTCTCTTTGGGAAACATTTAGCTGTACTAGGGACTTGTTATGCCAGCTAAGACTAGCCTGTTAGAGATGGACAACTAACCCAGTATGTTCTAACTATGCAAAAAGGTTTGAAAATCTTTGAAATAAATAAATATATGCTCAATGATATCAATCCACACCACCTGAAATAGAAGTGCTTGGTATACAGCCTGGGGATGAAGTTTTAGTTAAGGTATTTTCACAAAAATCCAAGTTAAAACCTAAATGGAACGGGCCATATACTGTCATACTGTGTTCTTATTTTGCTGTTCAAGTTGAACTGTACTTGTACATGTTAAAAAAAGAATGTGTATGTGTAAGAACACTTTGTAATCTTACATTCATAGATGGCATTGTTGTAGATACAAGTAATTAATTACTCAAATATTTGTATTTGTAACATTACCCAAAATTATGGGATGCGACTTTAATCATTCAGCTCCTATTAGATCTTATCAATTGTTACAATCTAATTATACATTAATTCAAAATTTACTACCTAACCCCATTGGAAAGAATCTCACACTAGTGAAGAAACTACTACAACATGACAGCCTGCGTCGACTGCTAGAACGTACCCGAAACAATGGACAAAAAACCCTCTAATCACCATTCATCATGAAGCGGAAGAGATGCACCACGTCTCGGAAAGGATAAAAAGGGATGGAGAACATCATGGCTGGGAAACTCTTCTAGGGTGGTCACCAACTACAACAGCGATTTATAATCACGTGTTGCACCCACTAGTAGTTGTGTTAACTTTAACTGTGTTATGCCTATTGCTTACGATCATATTATGCATAAGATTATGGAACGTGATAGCACGCCTTGAAAGGCTTCGAGAACTCTGTTTCAAGTATTAGCAGGGATGCTTCATAAAAACAAAGCGGGGAACTGTTAAAGAATAGCGAACTGAAACTGTCTAGAGGTAGCCGCTTAGCACAACTTCTCTAAAACTTGCTTAGCATGAGGAGCTAAATTTGCTGAAGCCTTAGGCCGCACTTAGCGAAAACAATGAACTTTTACTTAGTCCAGTAAGAAAAGGGCCTCAGAGCTGGTTCCAGCTGGGAAGATAAGGAAGTTACAAGCAGTCTGCATTCCTGCATCTCACACTCCCAAAGGGAGGGTGTCTGCAGGAATGCGTCTCACACTCCCAAAGGGAGGGTGTCAAGGCTTTGAAGTAAGACCAGTGCAGGGCATTAGGACCTTGAGGGGCAAAGCCTTAGCTCACTGCTGGGGCAGTGTTCATTGTTATGATTTAGAATCACCTCCTCCTCAGGACCTTGAGACACAACAGTAAGACCCCACAAAAACAGAGGTACAACCGTCAGCAGAGACTGCAAAAAACAAAAATAAGGAGAAAAACAGCTTACCTCAGAATGACGATGAGACCCAATGAGGACCAAAAAATTACTATTGGTCTAACTACCACGTGAAGGGTGGGAAATGTACGTTGAAAAAACTATAATTGCCCAGGATTTGTTTATGTTAGGGTCCCTCTTCGGAGGCACCCAGCTCGAGCTGTAATTACTGCACGCACGTCATTAATATTTAATTCTTTAATTTGTTTTGATTTGGCTCTGAATTTTTCTGCGGAAACCTAGCGTCAAGCCCTCTTATGGTGGCCAACAAGCCTAATTTCCATAGAATTTCCATAACAATAACTGGGCATGGGCGCGGGAGCATTTGAGCCAGGAGGGAGGGAGGAAAGAAACCTGCCGAACGTAACACTTGTGCTAGCAGATACTAGTACCCCGGACTGTGCTCCAAAAGTTTCTGCTCCACCTGATATACCTGATGATCTCTGTCATTACTTCTCCTTCTCCTCCTCCTTCTCCCTCTACTCCATTGGCTGCCGGACTCTATCCTATGATCCCCAACGTGCTGACTAACCCTGCCGCTTTACAGCCGGGGGGAAAGGGAGGGGCCAGTCCCCCTCTTCCTGTGCTGCGGGTATTTACTAATCAGCCCTGGGACCCTGGCCATCTCGCCTTATGGGGGGGGAAAATGCAGAGATTAAGAAAAGATGCAGGGCGATGTGTCCAGTTATTTTCTAATATCTGCACTGGGCACAACCCAAACTGGAGTGATACCCAAATTCTTTTGAGGGAATTATTTCAACCAAATGAAGGGGATAAGATAATTAAAGATGCGGAAGAAGCGCAGCAAGCCGGGGGAAATAGAAACCTCTGGCTAGCAAATGATCCAAATTGGGATTATAATAATGCAGGAGATAGAGCTGTGTGTCCAACAGGACTTTGAAATTTAGTAGAAGTAATTAGAGCATGCAGAGAGTTAGGAGTAAATTGGACTAGAGTGCAAGAATGCAGACAGTGATTAGATGAACACCCCCATGACTTCTGGGGACTTTTGCGGTAAGCCCCGCTAAAATAGGGAGGAATGACCCCACAAAACTTCAATGATGCTCTCGCAATTAGTGTTTTTATAGATCAAGCAGCCCCTGATACACAAAAGTATTTTAAAGAGCATATGGCAGGCTGGCAAGGGGAGGGGCGCGGAAGAACCAGGGGAGATAGATGGAATCAAAGTGAAGGGGGTGTACAATTAAGAGTTAATGATGTTTGTCATTCTTGGGGGGAACAAGGACACTGGAAGCAGGAATGCCCAGTGAGGCCCTGTGCACTTGGGAATAGAGGGGCCAGCATGAGGCAATCAAATATTGAGAAGGAGACCAGGCAATTCCCAGGCAGTCCACAATGACAGGAGATAGGAGACTCAGAAAATACTGTGGAAATGGGGGTAAATTTATGGGATGTAGATTTGGATTTGAAGGGCAGGTAATGGCAAATATAGAAGGCTTAGAAGTTCCCTTTCTAGTGGATACTGGAGCCACCCTTTCCCTTTTAAAGTTTGAGCCTAAAGGATGCAAGTCACCAGATAAAATAATGATGCAAGGAATAGCGGGAAAAGGCGAACGAATGTTATCTAAGCCCTTATTGCTTACTATTGGAGGTAAAAGAGCGTGGGGATGTATTATAATTTCCACAGACGCGCCCATGTGCCTTTTAGGGAGAGATCTCCTGCAAGCCTTGGATACTCAGATCTGCTTACAGCCAGAAGAGGTGGAATTAATAATTATGGGCTCATGTGTTCTGGCTAAGACACCAGAACCAGAGTCGACTAATCTGCAAATTCCAACAAGGTTAGAATCAGTTCCTAAACGGTTATGGAGCTCTTCAGGAATGGATGTGGGACTACTGAAATCAGCTAGTCCAGTCTCGATAAAAACAAAGGGGGGATTGCCTCCTGCAGTTAAGCAATACCCTATCCCAAAGGAAGCAGAGAAGAGCATCCAAAAACAAATCAATCATTATTTGAAACTGGGTATCCTTAGAGTCTGTGAATCCCCGTACAACACCCCAATTCTGCCAGTTAAAAAGAACAGGCAAGATTCTGATGGTGATCCAGAGTATCAGTTTATACAAGACTTAAGGGCTATAAACCAACAGGTAGTTGCTCCACATCCAGTAGTCCCTAACCCATCAACCATTTTACTACAGATACCCCTTTGGGCAACTTATTTTACTGTGATTGACCTAACGGCAGCTTTTTTTAGTATACCGATAGCTGAAGATAGCCAAGATCTCTTGGCTTTCACTTGGAAGGGACAACAATTAACTTGGACAAGGCTGCCACAGGGATTTACTGGGTCTCTGACTATTCTTTCGCGTATACTCAAAAATGACCTCTCAGATATCGAACTTCCAGGACATTCTGTAGTAATACAATATGTAGATGATATGTTATTAGCAAGTAAAGATTATGAGACATTTTTAAAAGACACTGTTTCTCCATGTAACGCTCTTGCAGAAAAAGGGCATCAGGCATCTCTGTCTAAACTCCAGCTGTGTCAAAGAGAGGTAAAATATTTGGGTTTTATCTTAAAAGAAGGACACAGGTTAGTTGATCCAGAACGAGTAAAGACAATTCTTGATATGCCTCGTCCTGTAACAAAAAAACAACACGGGATTTTTAGGAGCTGTAGGATTTTGCCAACCGTGGATTCCTGGGTTAGCAGAACTTACTAAGCCTTTAGTGCAGGCAACAAAAAAGGAGGAGATGGAGCCTGTGGCCTGGGGCCCAGAAAGGGAGAAAGCTTTTACATCTGTGAAAAAAGCGTTGGTTTCAGCCCCTGCTCTAGGGTTACCAGATTATAGCAAACCATTGGAATTATTTGTCCATGAACGACAGGGAGTAGCAAGTGGGGTACTCACCCAAAAACTAGGCCCTCACCATAGACCAGTGGCCTATTATTCCACGCAACTAGATGAGGTAGCTAAAGGCACTCCAGGATGCATCAGAGCAATAGCAGCTACGGCAGCTCTTACTGAAAAAAACATGACCTGTAGTTTTGGGTCACTCATTAACTGTGTATGTGCCACAGGGGTAAAAGCCTTACTGAAGGAAATCATACCCAGGTATAGAGTCCCAGAAGCCATGGATTCAGATAGGGGTGCCCATTTTATGGCAAGCATAATCACTCAATTATATAAATCATTAGGAATAAAAAGAAACCTATGTACCCCTTATCACCCACAATCTTCAGGACAAGTAGAAAGAACGAATAGCACATTAAAAGAAAAAATAGCAAGAATATGCAAACGTGCTAGCCTAAAATGGCCAGAAGCATTTAACTTGGCTCTATGGGATGTTTGAAATGTCCCACGGCAACCCATAGGACTAACACCAGCAGAAATTCTCTTTGGGAAACATTTAGCTGTACTAGGGACTTGTTATGCCAGCTAAGACTAGCCTGTTAGAGATGGACAACTAACCCAGTATGTTCTAACTATGCAAAAAGGTTTGAAAATCTTTGAAATAAATAAATATATGCTCAATGATATCAATCCACACCACCTGAAATAGAAGTGCTTGGTATACAGCCTGGGGATGAAGTTTTAGTTAAGGTATTTTCACAAAAATCCAAGTTAAAACCTAAATGGAACGGGCCATATACTGTCATACTGTGTTCTTATTTTGCTGTTCAAGTTGAACTGTACTTGTACATGTTAAAAAAAGAATGTGTATGTGTAAGAACACTTTGTAATCTTACATTCATAGATGGCATTGTTGTAGATACAAGTAATTAATTACTCAAATATTTGTATTTGTAACATTACCCAAAATTATGGGATGCGACTTTAATCATTCAGCTCCTATTAGATCTTATCAATTGTTACAATCTAATTATACATTAATTCAAAATTTACTACCTAACCCCATTGGAAAGAATCTCACACTAGTGAAGAAACTACTACAACATGACAGCCTGCGTCGACTGCTAGAACGTACCCGAAACAATGGACAAAAAACCCTCTAATCACCATTCATCATGAAGCGGAAGAGATGCACCACGTCTCGGAAAGGATAAAAAGGGATGGAGAACATCATGGCTGGGAAACTCTTCTAGGGTGGTCACCAACTACAACAGCGATTTATAATCACGTGTTGCACCCACTAGTAGTTGTGTTAACTTTAACTGTGTTATGCCTATTGCTTACGATCATATTATGCATAAGATTATGGAACGTGATAGCACGCCTTGAAAGGCTTCGAGAACTCTGTTTCAAGTATTAGCAGGGATGCTTCATAAAAACAAAGCGGGGAACTGTTAAAGAATAGCGAACTGAAACTGTCTAGAGGTAGCCGCTTAGCACAACTTCTCTAAAACTTGCTTAGCATGAGGAGCTAAATTTGCTGAAGCCTTAGGCCGCACTTAGCGAAAACAATGAACTTTTACTTAGTCCAGTAAGAAAAGGGCCTCAGAGCTGGTTCCAGCTGGGAAGATAAGGAAGTTACAAGCAGTCTGCATTCCTGCATCTCACACTCCCAAAGGGAGGGTGTCTGCAGGAATGCGTCTCACACTCCCAAAGGGAGGGTGTCAAGGCTTTGAAGTAAGACCAGTGCAGGGCATTAGGACCTTGAGGGGCAAAGCCTTAGCTCACTGCTGGGGCAGTGTTCATTGTTATGATTTAGAATCACCTCCTCCTCAGGACCTTGAGACACAACAGTAAGACCCCACAAAAACAGAGGTACAACCGTCAGCAGAGACTGCAAAAAACAAAAATAAGGAGAAAAACAGCTTACCTCAGAATGACGATGAGACCCAATGAGGACCAAAAAATTACTATTGGTCTAACTACCACGTGAAGGGTGGGAAATGTACGTTGAAAAAACTATAATTGCCCAGGATTTGTTTATGTTAGGGTCCCTCTTCGGAGGCACCCAGCTCGAGCTGTAATTACTGCACGCGCGTCATTAATATTTAATTCTTTAATTTGTTTTGATTTGGCTCTGAATTTTTCTGCGGAAACCTAGCGTCAAGCCCTCTTATGGTGGCCAACAAGCCTAATTTCCATAGAATTTCCATAACAATAACTGGGCATGGGCGCGGGAGCATTTGAGCCAGGAGGGAGGGAGGAAAGAAACCTGCCGAACGTAACACTTGTGCTAGCAGATACTAGTACCCCGGACTGTGCTCCAAAAGTTTCTGCTCCACCTGATATACCTGATGATCTCTGTCATTACTTCTCCTTCTCCTCCTCCTTCTCCCTCTACTCCATTGGCTGCCGGACTCTATCCTATGATCCCCAACGTGCTGACTAACCCTGCCGCTTTACAGCCGGGGGGAAAGGGAGGGGCCAGTCCCCCTCCTCCTGTGCTGCGGGTATTTACTAATCAGCCCTGGGACCCTGGCCATCTCGCCTTATGGGGGGGGAAAATGCAGAGATTAAGAAAAGATGCAGGGCGATGTGTCCAGTTATTTTCTAATATCTGCACTGGGCACAACCCAAACTGGAGTGATACCCAAATTCTTTTGAGGGAATTATTTCAACCAAATGAAGGGGATAAGATAATTAAAGATGCGGAAGAAGCGCAGCAAGCCGGGGGAAATAGAAACCTCTGGCTAGCAAATGATCCAAATTGGGATTATAATAATGCAGGAGATAGAGCTGTGTGTCCAACAGGACTTTGAAATTTAGTAGAAGTAATTAGAGCATGCAGAGAGTTAGGAGTAAATTGGACTAGAGTGCAAGAATGCAGACAGTGATTAGATGAACACCCCCATGACTTCTGGGGACTTTTGCGGTAAGCCCCGCTAAAATAGGGAGGAATGACCCCACAAAACTTCAATGATGCTCTCGCAATTAGTGTTTTTATAGATCAAGCAGCCCCTGATACACAAAAGTATTTTAAAGAGCATATGGCAGGCTGGCAAGGGGAGGGGCGCGGAAGAACCAGGGGAGATAGATGGAATCAAAGTGAAGGGGGTGTACAATTAAGAGTTAATGATGTTTGTCATTCTTGGGGGGAACAAGGACACTGGAAGCAGGAATGCCCAGTGAGGCCCTGTGCACTTGGGAATAGAGGGGCCAGCATGAGGCAATCAAATATTGAGAAGGAGACCAGGCAATTCCCAGGCAGTCCACAATGACAGGAGATAGGAGACTCAGAAAATACTGTGGAAATGGGGGTAAATTTATGGGATGTAGATTTGGATTTGAAGGGCAGGTAATGGCAAATATAGAAGGCTTAGAAGTTCCCTTTCTAGTGGATACTGGAGCCACCCTTTCCCTTTTAAAGTTTGAGCCTAAAGGATGCAAGTCACCAGATAAAATAATGATGCAAGGAATAGCGGGAAAAGGCGAACGAATGTTATCTAAGCCCTTATTGCTTACTATTGGAGGTAAAAGAGCGTGGGGATGTATTATAATTTCCACAGACGCGCCCATGTGCCTTTTAGGGAGAGATCTCCTGCAAGCCTTGGATACTCAGATCTGCTTACAGCCAGAAGAGGTGGAATTAATAATTATGGGCTCATGTGTTCTGGCTAAGACACCAGAACCAGAGTCGACTAATCTGCAAATTCCAACAAGGTTAGAATCAGTTCCTAAACGGTTATGGAGCTCTTCAGGAATGGATGTGGGACTACTGAAATCAGCTAGTCCAGTCTCGATAAAAACAAAGGGGGGATTGCCTCCTGCAGTTAAGCAATACCCTATCCCAAAGGAAGCAGAGAAGAGCATCCAAAAACAAATCAATCATTATTTGAAACTGGGTATCCTTAGAGTCTGTGAATCCCCGTACAACACCCCAATTCTGCCAGTTAAAAAGAACAGGCAAGATTCTGATGGTGATCCAGAGTATCAGTTTATACAAGACTTAAGGGCTATAAACCAACAGGTAGTTGCTCCACATCCAGTAGTCCCTAACCCATCAACCATTTTACTACAGATACCCCTTTGGGCAACTTATTTTACTGTGATTGACCTAACGGCAGCTTTTTTTAGTATACCGATAGCTGAAGATAGCCAAGATCTCTTGGCTTTCACTTGGAAGGGACAACAATTAACTTGGACAAGGCTGCCACAGGGATTTACTGGGTCTCTGACTATTCTTTCGCGTATACTCAAAAATGACCTCTCAGATATCGAACTTCCAGGACATTCTGTAGTAATACAATATGTAGATGATATGTTATTAGCAAGTAAAGATTATGAGACATTTTTAAAAGACACTGTTTCTCCATGTAACGCTCTTGCAGAAAAAGGGCATCAGGCATCTCTGTCTAAACTCCAGCTGTGTCAAAGAGAGGTAAAATATTTGGGTTTTATCTTAAAAGAAGGACACAGGTTAGTTGATCCAGAACGAGTAAAGACAATTCTTGATATGCCTCGTCCTGTAACAAAAAAACAACACGGGATTTTTAGGAGCTGTAGGATTTTGCCAACCGTGGATTCCTGGGTTAGCAGAACTTACTAAGCCTTTAGTGCAGGCAACAAAAAAGGAGGAGATAGAGCCTGTGGCCTGGGGCCCAGAAAGGGAGAAAGCTTTTACATCTGTGAAAAAAGCGTTGGTTTCAGCCCCTGCTCTAGGGTGACCAGATTATAGCAAACCATTGGAATTATTTGTCCATGAACGACAGGGAGTAGCAAGTGGGGTACTCACCCAAAAACTAGGTCCTCACCATAGACCAGTGGCCTATTACTCCACGCAGCTAGATGAGGTAGCTAAAGGCACTCCAGGATGCATCAGAGCAATAGCAGCTACGGCAGCTCTTACTGAAAAAAACATGACCTGTAGTTTTGGGTCACTCATTGACTGTGTATGTGCCACATGAAGTAGAACTGTCAATGAAACAATACGCGACTCAAGCACTATCCCCACAGAGAGCTCACCGCTATGAACTGATAATACTGCATGCAGATAATGGGACCTTAAAGAGATGCAACATCTTAAATCCAGCAACACTACTGCCTCTACCTGAGGATGGAGAGCCACATCATTCCTGTGAGCAGGTGATCATCAGCTCGAGCAAGCCCCGGGAGGACCTTAAAGACAAACCTTTGGAAAACCCAGACTTAGTTCCGTTTACAGATGGATCATCCTATTATTTGGACGGAAGGCACCACTCCGGCTATGCTGTCACTAACCTCTTTGAGGTACTTGAGGCCAATCCTTTGTCTCCGTCTGTAAGTGCTCAAGCAGCAGAATTAATAGCATTGACCCAAGCAGCAAAAATTGGTAAGAACCTGCAGGTAAATATCTATACCGATTCTAAATATGCATTTGGAGTAGGTCATGTAACAGGGATGTTATGGAAAGAGCGAGGATTCTTTTCGTCATCAGGAAAGAAATTAGCTAATGGAGAAGAAATACGTAATTTGCTGGAAGCAGTCCAACTGCCCAAAGAAATTGCTGTAATACACTGCCCAGCCCATACTAAAGACACTACAGAAATTAGCAGAGGAAATGCTTTAGCCGACGCTGCTGCGAAGGCTGCAGCTCGACAACCTCTGAGAGAATGTATGGGGGCAGTTCCAAGGATGGACCAGAGTGAATGGCCAATTTTAATAGACCCCAAAACCACGTATGAAAAAGACTGCTCAGTGGAAGAGAAAAAACAATGGGAGCAGTGGGAAGCAAAACAAAGTGATGATGGAATATGGACACTTGGAAGAAAACCAATTCTACCAAAAAAAAAAATTTAATTACTATAGCTAGGTGGTTTCACGATAAAGCTCTTGGGGGAGCGGAGGCAATAGCTAAGCAGGTACAGAAAGTATGGGCCACTCCAGGAATCTACGCGGCTGCAAAAAGAATAACAAATAGCTGCCCGACCTGCCAGAAGTTTTCAAATAACAAGCCAAGCTCAGAGTTAGGGGGACGGTCATGGGCCTACTTCCCTTTCCAGAAGCTACAAATAGATTATGCGGATATGCCATCTGCCAATGGCTACAAACACTTGTTAGTGATAGTAGATCAGTTATCAGGCTGGGTAGAAGCTTTCCCAACAAGAAAGGCCGACACACGGGGAGTGGTAAAAGCCTTACTGAAAGAAATCATACCCAGGTATGGGGTCCCAGAAGCCACTGATTCAGACAGGGGTGCCCATTTTACAGCAAGCATAATCACTCAGTTATAGAAATCATTAGGCATAAAAAGAAACCTACAACCCCTTATCACCCACAATCTTCAGGACAAGTAGAAAGAATGAATAGAACACTAAAAGGAAAAATAGCAAGAATATGCGCACATGCTAGCCTAAAATGGCTGGGTAGGACCTTTCCCAACAAGAACGGCTGACGCAGGGCGGGTAGTAAAAGCCTTACTGAAAGAAATCATACCCAGGTATAGAGTCCCAGAAGCCATGGATTCAGACAGGGGTGCCCATTTTATGGCAAGCATAATCAGTCAGTTCTATAAATCATGAGGAATAAAAGGAAATCTATGTACCCCTTATCACCCACAATCTTCAGGACAAGTAGAAAGAATGAACAGCACATTAAAAGAAAAAATAGCAAGAAATGCACACATGCTAGCCTCAAATGGCCAGAAGCATTAAACTTAGCTCTATGGGATGTTTGAAATGTCCCATGGCAACCCATAGGACTAACACCAGCAGAAATTCTCTTTGGGAAACATTTAGCTGTACTAGGGACTTGTTATGCCAGCTAAGACTAGCCTGTTAGACGGGGATGAATGACTAACCCAGTATGTTCTAAGTATGCAAAAAAGGTTTGAAAATCTTTGAAATAAATAAATATATGCTCAATGATATCAATCCACACCACCTGAAATACAAGTGCCTGGTATACAGCCTGGGGATGAAGTTTTAGTTAAAGTATTTTCACAAAAAATCCAGGTTAAAACCTAAATGGAACGGGCCATATACTGTCATACTGTGTTCTTATTTTGCTGTTCAAGTTGAACTGTACTTGTACATGTTAAAAAAAGAATGTGTATGTGTAAGAACACTTTGTAATCTTACATTCATAGATGGCATTGTTGTAGATACAAGTAATTAATTACTCAAATATTTGTATTTGTAACATTACCCAAAATTATGGGATGCGACTTTAATCATTCAGCTCCTATTAGATCTTATCAATTGTTACAATCTAATTATACACTAATTCAAAATTTACTACCTAACCCCATTGGAAAGAATCTCACACTAGTGAAGAAACTACTACAACATGACAACCTGCGTCGACTGCTAGAACGTACCCGAAACAATGGACAAAAAACCCTCTAATCACCATTCATCATGAAGCAGAAGAGATGCACCACGTCTCAGAAAGGATAAAAAGGGATGGAGAACATCATGGCTGGGAAACTCTTCTAGGGTGGTCACCAACTACAACAGCGATTTATAATCACGTGTTGCACCCACTAGTAGTTGTGTTAACTTTAACTGTGTTATGCCTATTGCTTACGATCATATTATGCATAAGATTATGGAACGTGATAGCACGCCTTGAAAGGCTTCGAGAACTCTGTTTCAAGTATTAGCAGGGATGCTTCATAAAAACAAAGCGGGGAACTGTTAAAGAATAGCGAACTGAAACTGTCTAGAGGTAGCCGCTTAGCACAACTTCTCTAAAACTTGCTTAGCATGAGGAGCTAAATTTGCTGAAGCCTTAGGCCGCACTTAGCGAAACTAATGAACTTTTACTTAGTCCAGTAAGAAAAGGGCCTCAGAGCTGGTTCCAGCTGGGAAGATAAGGAAGTTACAAGCAGTCTGCATTCCTGCATCTCACACTCCCAAAGGGAGGGTGTCTGCAGCAATGCGTCTCACACTCCCAAAGGGAGGGTGTCAAGGCTTTGAAGTAAGACCAGTGCAGGGCATTAGGACCTTGAGGGGCAAAGCCTTAGCTCACTGCTGGGGCAGTGTTCATTGTTATGATTTAGAATCACCTCCTCCTCAGGACCTTGAGACACAACAGTAAGACCCCACAAAAACAGAGGTACAACCGTCAGCAGAGACTGCAAAAAACAAAAATAAGGAGAAAAACAGCTTACCTCAGAATGACGATGAGACCCAATGAGGACCAAAAAATTACTATTGGTCTAACTACCGCGTGAAGGGTGGGAAATGTACGTTGAAAAAACTATAATTGCCCAGGATTTGTTTATGTTAGGGTCCCTCTTCGGAGGCACCCAGCTCGAGCTGTAATTACTGCACGCGCGTCATTAATATTTAATTCTTTAATTTGTTTTGATTTGGCTCTGAATTTTTCTGCGGAAACCTAGCGTCGAGCCCTCTTATGGTGGCCAACAAGCCTAATTTCCATATAATTTCCATAACAATAACTGGGCATGGGCGCGGGAGCATTTGAGCCAGGAGGGAGGGAGGAAAGAAACCTGCCGAACGTAACACTTGTGCTAGCAGATACTAGTACCCCGGACTGTGCTCCAAAAGTTTCTGCTCCACCTGATATACCTGATGATCTCTCTGTCATTGCTTCTCCTTCTCCTCCTCCTTCTCCCTCTACTCCATTGGCTGCCGGACTCTATCCTATGATCCCCAACGTGCTGACTAACCCTGCCGCTTTACAGCCGGGGGGAAAGGGAGGGGCCAGTCCTCCACCTCCTGTGCTGCGGGTATTTACTAATCAGCCCTGGCACCCTGGCCATCTCGCCTTATGGGGGGGGGAAATGCAGAGATTAAGAAAAGATGCAGGGCGATGTGTCCAGTTATTTTCTAGTATCTGCACTGGGCACAACCCAAACTGGAGTGATACCCAAATTCTTTTGAGGGAATTATTTCAACCAAATGAAGGGGATAAGATAATTAAAGATGCGGAAGAAGCGCAGCAAGCCGGGGGAAATAGAAACCTCTGGCTAGCAAATGATCCAAATTGGGATTATAATAATGCAGGAGATAGAGCTGTGTGTCCAACAGGACTTTGAAATTTAGTAGAAGTAATTAGAGCATGCAGAGAGTTAGGAGTAAATTGGACTAGAGTGCAAGAATGCAGACAGTGATTAGATGAACACCCCCATGACTTCTGGGGACTTTTGCGGTAAGCCCCGCTAAAATAGGGAGGAATGACCCCACAAAACTTCAATGATGCTCTCGCAATTAGTGTTTTTATAGATCAAGCAGCCCCTGATACACAAAAGTATTTTAAAGAGCATATGGCAGGCTGGCAAGGGGAGGGGCGCGGAAGAACCAGGGGAGATAGATGGAATCAAAGTGAAGGGGGTGTACAATTAAGAGTTAATGATGTTTGTCATTCTTGGGGGGAACAAGGACACTGGAAGCAGGAATGCCCAGTGAGGCCCTGTGCACTTGGGAATAGAGGGGCCAGCATGAGGCAATCAAATATTGAGAAGGAGACCAGGCAATTCCCAGGCAGTCCACAATGACAGGAGATAGGAGACTCAGAAAATACTGTGGAAATGGGGGTAAATTCATGGGATGTAGATTTGGATTTGAAGGGCAGGTAATGGCAAATATAGAAGGCTTAGAAGTTCCCTTTCTAGTGGATACTGGAGCCACCCTTTCCCTTTTAAAGTTTGAGCCTAAAGGATGCAAGTCACCAGATAAAATAATGATGCAAGGAGTAGCGGGAAAAGGCGAACGAATGTTATCTAAGCCCTTAGTACTCACTATTGGGGGTAAAACAGTGTGGGGATGTATTATAATTTCCACAGACGCGCCCATGTGCCTTTTAGGGAGAGATCTCCTGCAAGCCTTGGATACTCAGATCTGCTTACAGCCAGAAGAGGTGGAATTAATAATTATGGGCTCATGTGTTCTGGCTAAGACACCAGAACCAGAGTCAACTAATCTGCAAATTCCAACAGGTTTAGAACCAGTTTCTAAAAAGTTATGGAGCTCTTCAGGAATGGATGTGGGACTACTGAAATCAGCTAGTCCAGTCTCGATAAAAACAAAGGGGGGATTGCCTCCTGCAGTTAAGCAATACCCTATCCCAAAGGAAGCAGAGAAGAGCATCCAGAAACAAACCGATCATTATTTGAAACTGGGTATCCTTAGAGTCTGTGAATCCCCGTACAACACCCCAATTCTGCCAGTTAAAAAGAACAGACAAGACTCTGATGGTGATCCAGAGTATCAGTTTGTACAAGACTTAAGGGCTATAAACCAACAGGTAGTTGCTCCACATCCAGTAGTCCCCGACCTATCAACCATTTTACTACAGATACCCCTTTGGGCAACTTATTTTACTGTGATCGACCTAACGGCAGCCTTTTTTAGTATACCGATAGCTGAAGATAGCCAAGATCTCTTGGCTTTCACTTGGAAGGGACAACAATTAACTTGGACGAGGCTGCCACAGGGATTTACTGGGTCTCCGACTATTTTTTCGCGTATACTCAAAAATGACCTCTCAGATATCGAACTTCCAGGACATTCTGTATTAATACAATATGTAGATGATTTGTTATTAGCAAGTAAAGATTAACACTCTTGCAGAAAAAGGGCATCGAGCATCTCTGTCTAAACTCCAGCTGTGTCAAAGAGAGGTAAAATATTTGGGTTTTATCTTAAAAGAAGGACACAGGTTAGTTGATCCAGAACGAGTAAAGACAACTCTTGATATGCCTCGTCCTGTAACAAAAAAACAACACGGGATTTTTAGGAGCTGTAGGATTTTGCCAACCGTGGATTCCTGGGTTAGCAGAACTTACTAAGCCTTTAGTGCAGGCAACAAAAAAGGAGGAGATGGAGCCTGTGGCCTGGGGCCCAGAAAGGGAGAAAGCTTTTACATCTGTGAAAAAAGCGTTGGTTTCAGCCCCTGCTCTAGGGTGACCAGATTATAGCAAACCATTGGAATTGTTTGTCCATGAGTGACAGGGAGTAGCAAGTGGGGTACTCACCCAAAAACTAGGCCCTCACCACAGACCAGTGGCCTATTACTCCACGCAGCTAGATGAGGTAGCTAAAGGCACTCCAGGATGCATCAGAGCAATAGCAGCTACGGCAGCTCTTACTGAAAAAAACATGACCTGTAGTTTTGGGTCACTCATTGACTGTGTATGTGCCACATGAAGTAGAACTGTTAATGAAACAATACGCGACTCAAGCACTATCCCCACAGAGAGCTCACCGCTATGAACTGATAATATTAAGGTCACATTATCTGCATGTAAAGAGATGCAACATCTTAAATCCAGCAACACTATTGCCTCTACCTGAGGATGGAGAACCACATCATTCCTGTGAGCAGGTGATCGTCAGCTCGAGCAAGCCCCGGGAGGACCTTAAAGACAAACCTTTGGAAAACCCAGACTTAGTTCCGTTTACAGATGGATCATCCTATTATTTGGACAGAAGGCACCACTCCGGCTATGCTGTCACTAACCTCTTTGAGGTACTTGAGGCCAATCCTTTGTCTCTGTCTGTAAGTGCTCAAGCAGCAGAATTAATAGCATTGACCCAAGCAGCAAAAATCGGTAAGAACCTGCAGGTAAATATCTATACCGAGTCTAAATAGGCATTTGGAGTATGTCATGTAACAGGGATGTTATGGAAAGAGCGAGGATTCTTTTCGTCATCAGGAAAGAAATTAGCTAATGGAGAAGAAATACGTAATTTGCTGGAAGCAGTCCAACTGCCCAAAGAAATTGCTGTAATACACTGCCCAGCCCATACTAAAGACACTACAGAAATTAGCAGAGGAAATGCTTTAGCCGACGCTGCTGCAAAAGCTGCAGCTCGACAACCTCTGAAAGAATGTATGGGGGCGGTTCCAAGGATGGACCAGAGTGAGTGGCCAAATTTAATAGACCCCAAAACTCTGTATGAAAAAGACTGCTCAGTGGAAGAGAAAAAACAATGGGAGCAGTGGGAAGCAAAACAAAGTGATGATGGAATATGGACAATTGGAGGAAAATCAATTCTACCAAAAAAAATAGTTAATTACTATAGCTAGGTGGTTTCATGATAAAGCTCATGGGGGAGCGGAGGCAATAGCTAAGCAGGTACAGAAAGTATGGGCTGCTCCAGGAATTTATGCAGCTGCTAAAAGAATAACAAACAGCTGCCTGACCTGCCAGAAGTTTTCAAATAACAAGCCAAGCTCAGAGTTCGGGTTGGGGGGCGCAACCATGGGCCTACTTCCCTTTCCAAAAGCTACAAATAGATTATGCGGATATGCCATCTGCCAATGGCTACAAACACTTGTTAGTGATAGTAGATCAGTTATCAGGCTGGGTAGAAGCTTTCCCAACAAGAAAGGCCGACACAGGGGGAGTGGTAAAAGCCTTACTGAAGGAAATCATACCCAGGTATGGGGTCCCAGAAGCCACTGATTCAGATAGGGGTGCCCATTTTACGGCAAGCATAATCACTCAGTTATATAAATCATGAGGAATAAAAAGAAACCTATTACCCCTTATCACCCACAATCTTCAGGACAAGTAGAAAGAATGAATAGAACACTAAAAGAAAAAACAGCAAGAATATGCACATGTCCTGGCCTAAAACGGCCAGAAACATTTAACTTAGCTCTATGGGATGTTTGAAATGTCCCATGGCAACCCATAGGACTAACACCAGCAGAAATTCTCTTTGGGAAACATTTAGCTGTACTAGGGACTTATTATTCCAGCTAAGACCAGCCTGTTAGACAGAGATGGACGACTAACCCAGTATGTTCTAAGTATGCAAAAAAGGTTTGAAAATCTTAAAAAATATATATATATGCGCTCAGTGATATCAATCCACACCACCTGAAATACAAGTGCTTGGTATACAGCCTGGGGATGAAGTTTTAGTTAAAGTATTTTCACAAAAATCCAAGTTAAAACCTAACTGCAACAGGCCATATACTGTCATACTATGTTCTTATTTTGCTGTTCAAGTTGAACTGTACTTGTATATGTTGCAAAAGAATGTGTATGTGTAAGAACACTTTGTAATCTTATATTCATAGATAACATTGGTGTAGATACAAGTAATCACTCAAATATTTGTATTTGTAACTTTACCAAAGATTATGGGATGCGACTTTAATTATTCAGCTCCTATTAGATCTTATCAATTGTTACAATCTAATTATACATTAATTCAAAATTTACTACCTAACCCCATTGGGATGAATCTCACCCTGGTATGGAAACTACTACAACATGATGATTTGAGTCGACTGCTAGAACGCATCCGAAACAATGGACAGAAAACTCTTAATCACCATTCATCATGAAGCGGGAGAGATGCACCACGTCTCAGAAAGGATAAAAAGGGATGGAGAACATCATGGCTGGGAAACTCTTCTAGGGTGGTCACCAACTACAACAGCGATTTATAATCACGTGTTGCACCCACTAGTAGTTGTGTTAACTTTAACTGTGTTATGCCTATTGCTTACGATCATATTATGCATAAGATTATGGAACGTGATAGCACGCCTTGAAAGGCTTCGAGAACTCTGTTTCAAGTATTAGCAGGGATGCTTCATAAAAACAAAGCGGGGAACTGTTAAAGAATAGCGAACTGAAACTGTCTAGAGGTAGCCGCTTAGCACAACTTCTCTAAAACTTGCTTAGCATGAGGAGCTAAATTTGCTGAAGCCTTAGGCCGCACTTAGCGAAAACAATGAACTTTTACTTAGTCCAGTAAGAAAAGGGCCTCAGAGCTGGTTCCAGCTGGGAAGATAAGGAAGTTACAAGCAGTCTGCATTCCTGCGTCTCACACTCCCAAAGGGAGGGTGTCAAGGCTTTGAAGTAAGACCAGTGCAGGGCATTAGGACCTTGAGGGGCAAAGCCTTAGCTCACTGCTGGGGCAGTGTTCATTGTTATGATTTAGAATCACCTCCTCCTCAGGACCTTGAGACACAACAGTAAGACCCCACAAAAACAGAGGTACAACCGTCAGCAGAGACTGCAAAAAACAAAAATAAGGAGAAAAACAGCTTACCTCAGAATGACAATGAGACACAATGAGGACCAAAAAATTACTATTGGTCTAACTACCGCGTGAAGGGTGGGAAATGTACGTTGAAAAAACTATAATTGCCCAGGATTTGTTTATGTTAGGGTCCCTCTTCGGAGGCACCCAGCTCGAGCTGTAATTACTGCACGCGCGTCATTAATATTTAATTCTTTAATTTGTTTTGATTTGGCTCTGAATTTTTCTGCGGAAACCTAGCGTCGAGCCCTCTTATGGTGGCCAACAAGCCTAATTTCCATATAATTTCCATAACAATAACTGGGCATGGGCGCGGGAGCATTTGAGCCAGGAGGGAGGGAGGAAAGAAACCTGCCGAACGTAACACTTGTGCTAGCAGATACTAGTACCCCGGACTGTGCTCCAAAAGTTTCTGCTCCACCTGATATACCTGATGATCTCTCTGTCATTGCTTCTCCTTCTCCTCCTCCTTCTCCCTCTACTCCATTGGCTGCCGGACTCTATCCTAGGATCCCCAACGTGCTGACTAACCCTGCCGCTTTACAGCCGGGGGGAAAGGGAGGGGCCAGTCCCCCTCCTCCTGTGCTGCGGGTATTTACTAATCAGCCCTGGCACCCCGGCCATCTCGCCTTATGGGGGGGGAAAATGCAGAGATTAAGAAAAGATGCAGGGCGATGTGTCCAGTTATTTTCTAGTATCTGCACTGGGCACAACCCAAACTGGAGTGATACCCAAATTCTTTTGAGGGAATTATTTCAACCAAATGAAGGGGATAAGATAATTAAAGATGCGGAAGAAGCGCAGCAAGCCGGGGGAAATAGAAACCTCTGGCTAGCAAATGGTCCAAATTGGGATTATAATAATGCAGGAGATAGAGCTGTGTGTCCAACAGGACTTTGAAATTTAGTAGAAGTAATTAGAGCATGCAGAGAGTTAGGAGTAAATTGGACTAGAGTGCAAGAATGCAGACAGTGATTAGATGAACACCCCCATGACTTCTGGGGACTTTTGCGGTAAGCCCCGCTAAAATAGGGAGGAATGACCCCACAAAACTTCAATGATGCTCTCGCAATTAGTGTTTTTATAGATCAAGCAGCCCCTGATACACAAAAGTATTTTAAAGAGCATATGGCAGGCTGGCAAGGGGAGGGGCGCGGAAGAACCAGGGGAGATAGATGGAATCAAAGTGAAGGGGGTGTACAATTAAGAGTTAATGATGTTTGTCATTCTTGGGGGGAACAAGGACACTGGAAGCAGGAATGCCCAGTGAGGCCCTGTGCACTTGGGAATAGAGGGGCCAGCATGAGGCAATCAAATATTGAGAAGGAGACCAGGCAATTCCCAGGCAGTCCACAATGACAGGAGATAGGAGACTCAGAAAATACTGTGGAAATGGGGGTAAATTTATGGGATGTAGATTTGGATTTGAAGGGCAGGTAATGGCAAATATAGAAGGCTTAGAAGTTCCCTTTCTAGTGGATACTGGAGCCACCCTTTCCCTTTTAAAGTTTGAGCCTAAAGGATGCAAGTCACCAGATAAAATAATGATGCAAGGAATAGCGGGAAAAGGCGAACGAATGTTATCTAAGCCCTTATTGCTTCCTATTGGAGGTAAAAGAGCGTGGGGATGTATTATAATTTCCACAGACGCGCCCATGTGCCTTTTAGGGAGAGATCTCCTGCAAGCCTTGGATACTCAGATCTGCTTACAGCCAGAAGAGGTGGAATTAATAATTATGGGCTCATGTGTTCTGGCTAAGACACCAGAACCAGAGTCGACTCATCTGCAAATTCCAACAAGGTTAGAATCAGTTCCTAAACGGTTATGGAGCTCTTCAGGAATGGATGTGGGACTACTGAAATCAGCTAGTCCAGTCTCGATAAAAACAAAGGGGGGATTGCCTCCTGCAGTTAAGCAATACCCTATCCCAAAGGAAGCAGAGAAGAGCATCCAAAAACAAATCAATCATTATTTGAAACTGGGTATCCTTAGAGTCTGTGAATCCCCGTACAACACCCCAATTCTGCCAGTTAAAAAGAACAGGCAAGATTCTGATGGTGATCCAGAGTATCAGTTTATACAAGACTTAGGGGCTATAAACCAACATGTAGTTGCTCCACATCCAGTAGTCCCTAACCCATCAACCATTTTACTACAGATACCCCTTTGGGCAACTTATTTTACTGTGATTGACCTAACGGCAGCTTTTTTTAGTATACCGATAGCTGAAGATAGCCAAGATCTCTTGGCTTTCACTTGGAAGGGACAACAATTAACTTGGACAAGGCTGCCACAGGGATTTACTGGGTCTCTGACTATTCTTTTGCGTATACTCAAAAATGACCTCTCAGATATCGAACTTCCAGGACATTCTGTAGTAATACAATATGTAGATGATATGTTATTAGCAAGTAAAGATTATGAGACATTTTTAAAAGACACTGTTTCTCCATGTAACGCTCTTGCAGAAAAAGGGCATCAGGCATCTCTGTCTAAACTCCAGCTGTGTCAAAGAGAGGTAAAATATTTGGGTTTTATCTTAAAAGAAGGACACAGGTTAGTTGATCCAGAACGAGTAAAGACAATTCTTGATATGCCTCGTCCTGTAACAAAAAAACAACACGGGATTTTTAGGAGCTGTAGGATTTTGCCAACCGTGGATTCCTGGGTTAGCAGAACTTACTAAGCCTTTAGTGCAGGCAACAAAAAAGGAGGAGATAGAGCCTGTGGCCTGGGGCCCAGAAAGGGAGAAAGCTTTTACATCTGTGAAAAAAGCGTTGGTTTCAGCCCCTGCTCTAGGGTTACCAGATTATAGCAAACCATTGGAATTATTTGTCCATGAACGACAGGGAGTAGCAAGTGGGGTACTCACCCAAAAACTAGGCCCTCACCATAGACCAGTGGCCTATTATTCCACGCAACTAGATGAGGTAGCTAAAGGCACTCCAGGATGCATCAGAGCAATAGCAGCTACGGCAGCTCTTACTGAAAAAAACATGACCTGTAGTTTTGGGTCACTCATTAACTGTGTATGTGCCACAGGGGTAAAAGCCTTACTGAAGGAAATCATACCCAGGTATAGAGTCCCAGAAGCCATGGATTCAGATAGGGGTGCCCATTTTATGGCAAGCATAATCACTCAATTATATAAATCATTAGGAATAAAAAGAAACCTATGTACCCCTTATCACCCACAATCTTCAGGACAAGTAGAAAGAACGAATAGCACATTAAAAGAAAAAATAGCAAGAATATGCAAACGTGCTAGCCTAAAATGGCCAGAAGCATTTAACTTGGCTCTATGGGATGTTTGAAATGTCCCACGGCAACCCATAGGACTAACACCAGCAGAAATTCTCTTTGGGAAACATTTAGCTGTACTAGGGACTTGTTATGCCAGCTAAGACTAGCCTGTTAGAGATGGACAACTAACCCAGTATGTTCTAACTATGCAAAAAGGTTTGAAAGTCTTTGAAATAAATAAATATATGCTCAATGATATCAATCCACACCACCTGAAATAGAAGTGCTTGGTATACAGCCTGGGGATGAAGTTTTAGTTAAGGTATTTTCACAAAAATCCAAGTTAAAACCTAAATGGAACGGGCCATATACTGTCATACTGTGTTCTTATTTTGCTGTTCAAGTTGAACTGTACTTGTACATGTTAAAAAAAGAATGTGTATGTGTAAGAACACTTTGTAATCTTACATTCATAGATGGCATTGTTGTAGATACAAGTAATTAATTACTCAAATATTTGTATTTGTAACATTACCCAAAATTATGGGATGCGACTTTAATCATTCAGCTCCTATTAGATCTTATCAATTGTTACAATCTAATTATACATTAATTCAAAATTTACTACCTAACCCCATTGGAAAGAATCTCACACTAGTGAAGAAACTACTACAACATGACAGCCTGCGTCGACTGCTAGAACGTACCCGAAACAATGGACAAAAAACCCTCTAATCACCATTCATCATGAAGCGGAAGAGATGCACCACGTCTCGGAAAGGATAAAAAGGGATGGAGAACATCATGGCTGGGAAATTCTTCTAGGGTGGTCACCAACTACAACAGCGATTTATAATCACGTGTTGCACCCACTAGTAGTTGTGTTAACTTTAACTGTGTTATGCCTATTGCTTACGATCATATTATGCATAAGATTATGGAACGTGATAGCACGCCTTGAAAGGCTTCGAGAACTCTGTTTCAAGTATTAGCAGGGATGCTTCATAAAAACAAAGCGGGGAACTGTTAAAGAATAGCGAACTGAAACTGTCTAGAGGTAGCCGCTTAGCACAACTTCTCTAAAACTTGCTTAGCATGAGGAGCTAAATTTGCTGAAGCCTTAGGCCGCACTTAGCGAAACTAATGAACTTTTACTTAGTCCAGTAAGAAAAGGGCCTCAGAGCTGGTTCCAGCTGGGAAGATAAGGAAGTTACAAGCAGTCTGCATTCCTGCATCTCACACTCCCAAAGGGAGGGTGTCTGCAGGAATGCGTCTCACACTCCCAAAGGGAGGGTGTCAAGGCTTTGAAGTAAGACCAGTGCAGGGCATTAGGACCTTGAGGGGCAAAGCCTTAGCTCACTGCTGGGGCAGTGTTCATTGTTATGATTTAGAATCACCTCCTCCTCAGGACCTTGAGACACAACAGTAAGACCCCACAAAAACAGAGGTACAACCGTCAGCAGAGACTGCAAAAAACAAAAATAAGGAGAAAAACAGCTTACCTCAGAATGACGATGAGACCCAATGAGGACCAAAAAATTACTATTGGTCTAACTACCGCGTGAAGGGTGGGAAATGTACGTTGAAAAAACTATAATTGCCCAGGATTTGTTTATGTTAGGGTCCCTCTTCGGAGGCACCCAGCTCGAGCTGTAATTACTGCACGCGCGTCATTAATATTTAATTCTTTAATTTGTTTTGATTTGGCTCTGAATTTTTCTGCGGAAACCTAGCGTCGAGCCCTCTTATGGTGGCCAACAAGCCTAATTTCCATATAATTTCCATAACAATAACTGGGCATGGGCGCGGGAGCATTTGAGCCAGGAGGGAGGGAGGAAAGAAACCTGCCGAACGTAACACTTGTGCTAGCAGATACTAGTACCCCGGACTGTGCTCCAAAAGTTTCTGCTCCACCTGATATACCTGATGATCTCTGTCATTACTTCTCCTTCTCCTCCTCCTTCTCCCTCTACTCCATTGGCTGCCGGACTCTATCCTAGGATCCCCAACGTGCTGACTAACCCTGCCGCTTTACAGCCGGGGGGAAAGGGAGGGGCCAGTCCCCCTCCTCCTGTGCTGCGGGTATTTACTAATCAGCCCTGGGACCCTGGCCATCTCGCCTTATGGGGGGGGAAAATGCAGAGATTAAGAAAAGATGCAGGGCGATGTGTCCAGTTATTTTCTAATATCTGCACTGGGCACAACCCAAACTGGAGTGATACCCAAATTCTTTTGAGGGAATTATTTCAACCAAATGAAGGGGATAAGATAATTAAAGATGCGGAAGAAGCGCAGCAAGCCGGGGGAAATAGAAACCTCTGGCTAGCAAATGATCCAAATTGGGATTATAATAATGCAGGAGATAGAGCTGTGTGTCCAACAGGACTTTGAAATTTAGTAGAAGTAATTAGAGCATGCAGAGAGTTAGGAGTAAATTGGACTAGAGTGCAAGAATGCAGACAGTGATTAGATGAACACCCCCATGACTTCTGGGGACTTTTGCGGTAAGCCCCGCTAAAATAGGGAGGAATGACCCCACAAAACTTCAATGATGCTCTCGCAATTAGTGTTTTTATAGATCAAGCAGCCCCTGATACACAAAAGTATTTTAAAGAGCATATGGCAGGCTGGCAAGGGGAGGGGCGCGGAAGAACCAGGGGAGATAGATGGAGTCAAAGTGAAGGGGGTGTACAATTAAGAGTTAATGATGTTTGTCATTCTTGGGGGGAACAAGGACACTGGAAGCAGGAATGCCCAGTGAGGCCCTGTGCACTTGGGAATAGAGGGGCCAGCATGAGGCAATCAAATATTGAGAAGGAGACCAGGCAATTCCCAGGCAGTCCACAATGACAGGAGATAGGAGACTCAGAAAATACTGTGGAAATGGGGGTAAATTTATGGGATGTAGATTTGGATTTGAAGGGCAGGTAATGGCAAATATAGAAGGCTTAGAAGTTCCCTTTCTAGTGGATACTGGAGCCACCCTTTCCCTTTTAAAGTTTGAGCCTAAAGGATGCAAGTCACCAGATAAAATAATGATGCAAGGAATAGCGGGAAAAGGCGAACGAATGTTATCTAAGCCCTTATTGCTTACTATTGGAGGTAAAAGAGCGTGGGGATGTATTATAATTTCCACAGACGCGCCCATGTGCCTTTTAGGGAGAGATCTCCTGCAAGCCTTGGATACTCAGATCTGCTTACAGCCAGAAGAGGTGGAATTAATAATTATGGGCTCATGTGTTCTGGCTAAGACACCAGAACCAGAGTCGACTAATCTGCAAATTCCAACAAGGTTAGAATCAGTTCCTAAACGGTTATGGAGCTCTTCAGGAATGGATGTGGGACTACTGAAATCAGCTAGTCCAGTCTCGATAAAAACAAAGGGGGGATTGCCTCCTGCAGTTAAGCAATACCCTATCCCAAAGGAAGCAGAGAAGAGCATCCAAAAACAAATCAATCATTATTTGAAACTGGGTATCCTTAGAGTCTGTGAATCCCCGTACAACACCCCAATTCTGCCAGTTAAAAAGAACAGGCAAGATTCTGATGGTGATCCAGAGTATCAGTTTATACAAGACTTAGGGGCTATAAACCAACATGTAGTTGCTCCACATCCAGTAGTCCCTAACCCATCAACCATTTTACTACAGATACCCCTTTGGGCAACTTATTTTACTGTGATTGACCTAACGGCAGCTTTTTTTAGTATACCGATAGCTGAAGATAGCCAAGATCTCTTGGCTTTCACTTGGAAGGGACAACAATTAACTTGGACAAGGCTGCCACAGGGATTTACTGGGTCTCTGACTATTCTTTCGCGTATACTCAAAAATGACCTCTCAGATATCGAACTTCCAGGACATTCTGTATTAATACAATATGTAGATGATATGTTATTAGCAAGTAAAGATTATGAGACATTTTTAAAAGACACTGTTTCTCCATGTAACGCTCTTGCAGAAAAAGGGCATCAGGCATCTCTGTCTAAACTCCAGCTGTGTCAAAGAGAGGTAAAATATTTGGGTTTTATCTTAAAAGAAGGACACAGGTTAGTTGATCCAGAACGAGTAAAGACAATTCTTGATATGCCTCGTCCTGTAACAAAAAAACAACACGGGATTTTTAGGAGCTGTAGGATTTTGCCAACCGTGGATTCCTGGGTTAGCAGAACTTACTAAGCCTTTAGTGCAGGCAACAAAAAAGGAGGAGATAGAGCCTGTGGCCTGGGGCCCAGAAAGGGAGAAAGCTTTTACATCTGTGAAAAAAGCGTTGGTTTCAGCCCCTGCTCTAGGGTTACCAGATTATAGCAAACCATTGGAATTATTTGTCCATGAACGACAGGGAGTAGCAAGTGGGGTACTCACCCAAAAACTAGGCCCTCACCACAGACCAGTGGCCTATTATTCCACGCAGCTAGATGAGGTAGCTAAAGGCACTCCAGGATGCATCAGAGCAATAGCAGCTATGGCAGCTCTTACTGAAAAAAACATGACCTGTAGTTTTGGGTCACTCATTGACTGTGTATGTGCCACATGAAGTAGAACTGTCAATGAAACAATACGTGACTCAAGCACTATCCCCACAGAGAGCTCACCGCTATGAACTGATAATACTGCATGCAGATAATGGGACCTTAAAGAGATGCAACATCTTAAATCCAGCAACACTATTGCCTCTACCTGAGGATGGAGAACCACATCATTCCTGTGAGCAGGTGATCGTCAGCTCGAGCAAGCCCCGGGAGGACCTTAAAGACGAACCTTTGGAAAACCCAGACTTAGTTCCGTTTACAGATGGATCATCCTAGTATTTGGACGGAAGGCACCACTCCGGCTATGCTGTCACTAACCTCTTTGAGGTACTTGAGGCCAATCCTTTGTCTCCGTCTGTAAGTGCTCAAGCAGCAGAATTAATAGCATTGACCCAAGCAGCAAAAATTGGTAAGAACCTGCAGGTAAATATCTATACCGAGTCTAAATATGCATTTGGAGTAGGTCATGTAACAGGGATGTTATGGAAAGAGCGAGGATTCTTTTCGTCATCAGGAAAGAAATTAGCTAATGGAGAAGAAATACGTAATTTGCTGGAAGCAGTCCAACTGCCCAAAGAAATTGCTGTAATACACTGCCCAGCCCATACTAAAGACACTACAGAAATTAGCAGAGGAAATGCTTTAGCCGACGCTGCTGCGAAGGCTGCAGCTCGACAACCTCTGAGAGAATGTATGGGTGTAGTTCCAAGGATGGACCAGAGTGAACGGCCAATTTTAATAGACCCCAAAACCATGTATGAAAAAGACTGCTCAGTGGAAGAGAAAAAACAATGGGAGCAGTGGGAAGCAAAACAAAGTGATGATGGAATATGGACACTTGGAAGAAAACCAATTCTACCAAAAAAAAAAATATTTAATTACTATAGCTAGGTGGTTTCACGATAAAGCTCTTGGGGGAGCGGAGGCAATAGCTAAGCAGGTACAGAAAGTATGGGCCGCTCCAGGAATCTACGCGGCTGCAAAAAGAATAACAAATAGCTGCCCGACCTGCCAGAAGTTTTCAAATAACAAGCCAAGCTCAGAGTTAGGGGGACGGTCATGGGCCTACTTCCCTTTCCAGAAGCTACAAATAGATTATGCGGATATGCCATCTGCCAATGGCTACAAACACTTGTTAGTGATAGTAGATCAGTTATCAGGCTGGGTAGAAGCTTTCCCAACAAGAAAGGCCGACACAGGGGGAGTGGTAAAAGCCTTACTGAAGGAAATCATATCCAGGTATGGGGTCCCAGAAGCCACTGATTCAGACGGGGTGCCCATTTTACAGCAAGCATAATCACTCAGTTATAGAAATCATTAGGCATAAAAAGAAACCTACAACCCCTTATCACCCACAATCTTCAGGACAAGTAGAAAGAATGAATAGAACACTAAAAGGAAAAATAGCAAGAATATGCGCACATGCTAGCCTAAAATGGCTGGGTAGGACTTTTCCCAACAAGAACGGCTGACACAGGGCGGGTAGTAAAAGCCTTACTGAAAGAAATCATACCCAGGTACAGAGTCCCAGAAGCCACTGATTCAGACAGGGGTGTCCATTTTATGGCAAGCATAATCAGTCAGTTTTATAAATCATGAGGAATAATGAACTTTTACCTAGTTCAGTAAGAAAAGGGACTGAGAGCTGGTTCAAGCTGGAATGATAAGGGAGTTGCAAGCAGTTCGCATTCCTGTGCTTCACGCTCTGGGAGGGAGGATGTCAAGGCTTTGAAATAAGGCCTACTTGGGCACCAGGACCCTGGGAAACAAAGCCTCCTCTCATTGCTGAAACAGTGTTAATTAGGGGGTCTGGACTATCTCGGGGTCTGGATTATATCCCTTCATCAGGACCTTGGCAGATAACACCTATTGTCACTGCTGGGGCAGTGCTAATTGCTGGAACAACACCTCTTTGTCAGAGCCTGGAGAGACAAGGGCGGGACCCGAGGAACCAAGACACATCTGTCAACAAAAACCATAACAGTAAAGATAAACAGCCTGCCTAGGCACAGGGATGAGACCCAATAAGGAGCAGGAGACTCCAGGCCCAAATATTACTATTGGTCCAAACTACTGCCTGAGGGGTGGAGAGCTTACATTGGAAGGTATAATTGCCCAGGCATTTCTTTGTTTGGGGTCCCTCTTCGGAGACACCCAGCTCGAGCTGTAATTACCGCACGCGTGTCATTAAAATTTCATTATTTCATTTGCTTTGATTTGGCGCCAAACTTTTCTGCGGGAACCTAGGGTCGGGCCCTGTTATGGTGGCTGACAAGCCTCATTTCCATAACACCGAGCCCGGGGCCCGTCCCCGTGTCCGGGGGGTCCCGCCTCGCCCTCACCTCTCCTCTCCAGCGCAGCCCTCCTGTACTCCATGTATCTCCACTGCCACTCCATGCAGCTCTTCTCCAGGTAGTGCTTCAGCCTCTCAGGCTCATTCTCTGCCTCCCACTTCCTCTTGGTGATTAGCGCAGCAGCATACGCCATGACGAATGTCAGCGTGTCCTTGTCAAAGGCGATGAAATCCTTCCCGTCGTAGGCATCCCGCAGAAACCCCCAGATCCCACCGTCCTCCAGGAGGTCACAGCCGTACGTGCGCTGCACTGTGTGATACCCTGAGACACAAGCAGGGAGACGGGGGCTCAGGGGCAGCCCCGGCCCCGCACAGGGGCTTGGACACGGCACCCAGCGCAGGGCCGGGGGCACCCCAGACCCGCAGCCCCCAGCGCTGACAGCGAGCAGCTGCCGCTGGGAGCCCCGGCCCGCGCTCACCCCCGCTCTGGTTGTAGCGCTTCTGCAGTGTGTCCAGCTCCACTCTGGAAGACTAATGATTGCCATATGCGTTCTGGGGCTGCCTGTCCCAGTGGTCCTGACCCTCCTGCTCCATCCAGGCCGCACCCGGCACCGCCCTCTGCGTCTCGCTGTCGTAGCCATCGATGAGCTCTCCGTCCACGTAGCCCACGGAGACGAAGGCGGGCAGCCCCGGGCTGGGCTCCGTCACGGCGGTGTGGAAGTAGCGCAGGGAGTGGGGGCCTGCGGGGACACGGGGGGTGGTGAGGGGCCGGGGGGGGCACGTTGGGGGGCATCCGGGGGATCAAGATGTCCCGGGGGGAGAAGTCGGGGGGGTCGGGGGGGGCAGCACGTCCCGGGGGGCAGGTCAGGGGGGCAGCACGACACAGGGGGGGCACGTCGGGGGGGCAGCACATTCCGGGAGGGCAGGTCGGGGGGCTCCGGGGGGGCAGCACGTCCCGGGGGGAAGATCGGGGGGGCAGCACCTCCCGGGGGCGGTTGCAGGCCGGTCCGTGGGGCCGCTGACGGGGAGCCCGGCGCCGGGGGAGGGGCAGAGGGGGGCCCGGGGGCCCCGCCCGCACTCACCGCTCGCCACCGCCGCCGCCGCCGCCCAGCAGCAGCAGCCCCGGCCCCAGCGCCCGCCCCGCTACCGCCTCCTCGCTGCCAGCGCCCTCGCCCTCACCCGGCGCCGAAGCCCACGGCGGCCACGCCCCCGCGCCACCATTGGCTCCGCTGCGGCGCACCGCCATTGGCTGCCCCGCCCGCCAATAGCGGCTCTTGTCGGCTGAGGCGTCCCCAGGCGCTGGGCTGATCCCGGCGCGGCGGGTTGGGAGAAGCGACAGCGAGGGCGCTTGCGGAGGGCGCTGCGCAGCGCCGAGCCGCGCGGCTCCCGCTCCGCCTTGTCGCACGGCCATTGGCCCCGCCGGCGGCCGCCCGCCAATGGCGAGGCGCGGCAGCGGTGACGCCCCCGGGCGCCGGGCGGATCTCCGCGGAGCGCGTGGTGGGCGGGAGCGCGGAGGCGATGTGGGAGGCCGAGGCCGATGTGGGGACGGAGACGACGTGGGGATGGGGATGCCATGGGGATGGGGCCACTGGGGGGATGGGACGCCGTGGGGCTGGAGACGATGTGGGGATGGGGACACCGTGGGGCTGGAGATGGAGTTGGCTCTGTCACAGGGACAGGGGGACACTGTGGGGATGGGGATGATGGGGGGATGGGGACGATGTGGGGACGGGGACGCCATGGAGATGGGGACGATGTGGGGACGGGGACACCATTGGGATGGGGATGGAGTTGGCTCTGTCACAGGGGGGGACGCGGAGCCAGCAGTGGGAGCTCAGGGAGTGGCGCCCATCGAAGGCCGAGTGCTGGTAGGTGGTCCCCGGCCCACCCCGGCACCCATAGGTCTACTGGAAGATGTGGAAACCTGCCCAAGGTGGCACCCATGGGTGAGGAGCTGCCCAGGGCCCCAGGCGTCTAGCCCCGTTGCACCCCTGGAGCCAGGCATCCAATCCCATCAGCACCCACACCCATCCATGTGTTGTCCGAAAAGCGGATTCGTTGCCCGGTGTGCAATAAGCCAATAATTACACACTCAGGAGAGACATTTGTTTATTTATTTCAGAGTTGCGCAAGCCTGGGTGCTCGGTGGTTTCCCACAAATCGAGCACACACCCCCCAACTTTTCAAGTAGCATTTATACAAACAAATTGCCAGATTTGCGACTTTCCCTTTTACACTGATTGGTTAGTGATTTCTTCATTCCCTGGGTCCCACCCCTGCTTCTCAAGGTCCTGATCAATTAACACTGCCCCAGCTAGGTCAGTAGATGTTATCTCCCAAGGTCCTGAGGAAGAGGACATAATCCAGACCCCTTAATTAACACAGTTTCAACAGTGAGAGGAGGCTTTGCTTCCCAAGGTCCTGGCGCCCAAACAGGCCTTATTTCACAGCCTTGACATCCTCCCTTTCGGAGAGTGGGGCACAGGAATGCAGACTGCTTGTAACTCCCTTATCTTTCCAGCCTGCACCAGCTCTGGGGCCCTTTCTTACCGAACTAGGAGCGTGGCCTAAGGCTTCAGCAAATTTAGCTACTCATGCTAAGCAAGTGTGTGGCTACTCATGCTAAGCAAATTCTGTCTAAGATAGAAGTTATCCAAATCTACCTACTTCAAACATTCTTTCTGAGCTTCTCAGGGTTGTCTTGTAACAATTGCACCCATGTTATCACCCATGGGCCCAGGTGGCCACCCATCAGCACCTGTGACCACCCATGGACCCAGGTGTCCAGCCCCATTGCACCCGTGTTATCACACATGGGCCCAGGTGGCGGCCCCATCAGCACCCACCACCACCCATGGACCCAGGTGTCGACCCCCTTTGCACCCATGGACTCAGGCGTGAGGTCACATCACCACCCCTGAACCCAGGCCCCCCACCCCATTGCACCCATGGTCCCAGCCCCCTGGCCCATTGCACCTGTGTCCCCAGCCCCCCACCCCATTGCACCCACGTCCCCAGGCCCCTGCCCCTGCCCCATTACGCCCATATCCGGAGCTTCCCCGACTCATTGCACCCATATCCCCAGCCCCCTGCCCCTTTGCGCCCATGTCCCCAGGCCCCTGCCAATTGCAACCACCTCCCCAGGCCCCCTGCCCCATTGCACCCACATCCCCAGGCCCCCGCCCTATTGCACCCATATCCCAGGCCCCCACCCCATTGCACCCATATCCCCAGCCCCCTGGCCCACGCAGATGGGGCCACACTGCAGCAAGCCCAGCGCAGGCCCCCAAGCTGCCTGGCAGCTGCAGCACAGCACACAGGAGCAGAGACCAAGGGTGCTGGCTTGGTGCAGCCGGCAGAAGAGAAGGCGTAGGGGGATCTCACTGCTGCCTGCAAGTGCCTAACGGGAGCGTGCAGAGAGCATGGAGCCAGAGACGTCCTGAGGGGCCTGGGGACAGGTTGAGGGCAACGGCACGGCTTGTGGCAGGGAAAAGTCCCCTCAGAGACTGCAAATGGCCTTGGAAGCCGAATGGTGGTGCAACACTGGAGCAGGGTGCCAGGGCCGTGCGGGAATCCATCGCCAGAGACAGTCAGAGCTCGACCCTGACAGGCCCTGCGAAACCTCCTCTGCTTGCCTCCACTTGCAGCAGGAGGTTGCAGCAGACACCTCCGGAAGACCCTTCCCACCCCAGCTGCTCTCTCACTCTGCGACTGCTTGTAGGGCTTTCTCTGCAGCCCTGACTGCCTTCCTTGGCAGCGCCTGCACTAGTCTTTCTCCTGACAGTTCCCTGACACCAAGTAACACGGCGGGAACAGCTGCCGAGGGTTTATTTGGAGCAGCACATGGGCTGTGGGACACGACGCAGTAGCATTGCTGTAGCAGCCAGGAGAGAGCCTCCGTCGCTCTGCCTCTTTGCTCTGCGCCATCTCCCATCTCGGGCCACCTGTCTGGCAGCTGCATCCTCGCGCTGTTCCTCTCACTGCCCTGAGTCACAGCGGCAGCTAAAAGCTCTGCGCAGAGCCCGAAGCGCTGCCCTGAGCCGCAATGGCCATCGCCTGGAAGGCGCAGCATGCGGGAGGGCGGTGATGCCTGTGGAGGAAGGAGAGCCGTGGGCGAGGGGCTGGGCAAGTGCAGGGCAAGCCTGAGGGTCTCTGGCTGCAGGGGAGGCCTCCGCCTTTGTTCCTGTGCTGGCTGATGGGGCCAGAGGCACACTGTCCCCCGCATCCTGGCAGCCTCCCGCCAGAGCAGATGCCGCTGCCTCGGCTCCTCGGGGCACTGCTGGGGCCAGAGGCGTGCTCTGCAGGTCACCAGCTGCCTCCCTGGCAGCATCTCTGCCCTTCACAACGGGTGAGCAGGGTACCTCCTCAGGACACGGCTGTGGGTCTGCCAAGAGGCTCCTGAGGCTCGGTCTGACCCAGCTCATGACCAAGGCTGTGTTTTTCTCCAGCTCCTCCCATTCCAAAGGTTCTTCTTCAACGTCCTCTTCCTCATCGCTCCACTCCACGCCAGCATCCTCTGGTGCTCCCCGGACTCTCTTCCCAGCTCCCATCTTGCGCTCCCTCCTGGGCGCATGGGCGTACAGCCGCTCCAGCACCTCCCACTTGGACCTCGCATCCTTCAGGAGCTCCACTCGCGTCACCTCCGGTTGCCACAGGTTATAGAAGGAGTTTCTGGCACAGAGCTGAAGCCAGAGAGGGAGATTTGTGAAGGCAGCTGCTTTTCCCACCAGCAATGCCCCCCGTGGCCCTGCCAGCACTGCCACCATCACACTGTTGCAGCAGGGCGCAGCGGCTGGCCCCAGCACACGGAGGGTCACCATCTGCCCTGGCCCACCCTTTGCACTCACCTCCTTGGGGCGAACATTGAGGCATCCCGATGCTGTCAGGGAGAAACGTTTCCCCTTGCCCTCCTCTTCCTCGACCTCCCTCTCCTTTGGCCTCGGCTCCTTCCTCTCCAGAAAGGCTTCTCGCAGCTGAGCCAAGCTCTGCCCGGTGCGCGCCACGCAGCTCCTGTCGAGCTCCTCCAGCGTCTCTGTTTTGATTGAGAGCACGGCGAGATACTGCGAGGGGTTGTCGGGGTGTATGCGCAGTGGCGTGCCTTGAAGGCGACAGATGATGCCCAGAGGCTGCTGTTTGGGCCTCTGCACTGCAAGTTGCCATCCTAGTGTGACCAGTCCATGGCCCCTGCACGGGGAAGCTGGTGCACCGGCCCCCATGACCTTCCTTTTGCCCCCACGCCTGTTGCAATCTGGCCCTTGCAGAGCTGTGGCAGCTGTGTTTTTGCCACGCTCCCTGCTCTCCTTCTGCAATGCGCTTGCCAGGCCTGCTAGAGCAATGGTGTATGCCAAGGTCCTTTGTGACCCGGCTGCCCTGAGCTCCCGGCCATGTCCCGCACTCGCATCATCAGGACGGCTCAAGGCTGCAGACGCGAGCGCCAGCAGTGCGTGCATCAGAGGTGCGGCAGGCAGTGCGGGGCTGTGTGCAGCAGGTCTCTGGTCCTCAGCCCTCATTTCCATGCACACATCTGCAAGGATGTTCTCAACAGCTTGCAGCATCCTTGCTTTTCCCAGCGCGGAAGACCCAGGCCTGGCCTCAGGCAAATAGGAGACAGGAGCTTGAATTGCTCGGGGGAGAGCGCCAGCTTCCTGCTTAGCTTTTGGAGAGGCAGGCACTCTCCTTGCCACATCCTCCAGAGCCTCAGCAGTGGCCGTGCATCTCAAAGAAGATCTGCAGGATTTTTCTGGAGGTCGACATGCGGATGCCGCTCTTTGACCTGTAGAGGCCTCCAGGCCTCCACGTGCCTGCCTAGCTGCCTTGGTTGCGTGAGGCGCTAAGCCGGGCCGATGCGGTGTCTCTGCTCTTGCACAAGGCCTGCTGTGCAGTGTCTCCCGGCGCCCCGGAGGAGCCTTCTTCACAAGGCTGCTGGAGGCATGAAGAGCTTGCACCGAGTCGAGAACCTCCCTCACAGTGTCCTCCGCCATCTGCAATCAAAGCCCATGAGGAAGGCCAAGTTACTGCTGCCCTTTACCCCTCCCCCCCAGCCTTCCCACATGCACACTCCCTGTGGCCCCTGAAACCCTCCACAACAGCAGCACTCTCCCACGCAGCTGGCTCCCAAAGGCTGCGTGGGGAGAAGGCTGGTCACCACTGGGCAAGAGATGGGCAAAGGCAGCTCCCTCGGAAACCTCGAGCCATGTCCTTGCCGACTGCCATGCAGAGCAGGCGCTCCTCCTGCTCCCTCCCACCACTTCCCGCCTGCTGCTTGGCAGCTATGCACAGTCAGGCAGAGGCTTTGCCACCATCGCTGCTCAGCTCGCTACCTTCGCGATGACGTCTTCAGGGTCTTGCCAGCTCTGTGGGCCGGGCAGCAACGGCCGCCTGTCCCTTTGCTGCGATGAAGTCGGGGTCGGGATGCGTTGCGTCACTGCATGCGGCTCCCGCTGGCCCCCCTGCAGGGAGAAGGAAGCACATGATGGAGGCGGTTGCGTTCGTACAAGCGGCCCCTCAGGCACAGGAAAGCCCGGCCCCATGGCAAAGGGAAGCTCATGGCCTAGCACGACCCAGCTGTGCTAAGCCTGGAGATGCTCTCTGACCCTCAGCACAGCTCACAGGCTCCATTTGGGCCTTGCAGCACCCCAGTCGGTGTGCTTTGTGCACCAGAAAATCCCCAGCACCAGCAAGAAATACCCCCTGGCCAGAGAAGATCAGGCCTGGCTCGCTTGCCCCACCTCCTCTTCCCCACCGTCCTCATGCTTTCCGTGCGGCTCCCAGCCCTGCTGCCTGCCTCTCCCTCCAGCCCCACCGCTCACCTTGCTTCTGCGCTTCGGCCTCACAGAAAGCCCATCCACGGGCTGGGAGCCGGCATTCGCCTGCCGCCCCTTGTCCATCAGCAGGAGCTTCTCCTGCGCACCTGCCACTCTGGCACTCAAGAGAGCTGCTCCCTCCTCAGCGAGCTGCTCTCCTCAGAGGGCACAGCCAGGGGCTCTGCTCCCAGCATGGACTCGGTCACCACGGGCACCGCCCCATCACAATGGCCTTGGGGGCATGATGCCACCCCCATCACAAAGCCCTGCACGTTGCCATGGGGACCCCCGTGACCACCTCCTGCTGGCCACCAGGGGCACCCGCATCACAAGGCCTTGCTGGTGACCGTGCTAGCACCGACATCACAAGGCCTTGCTGCTCACCGGGGGCACCTCCAGCACCAGGGCTTTGCCTCCCAGCCTCTGGTGCCAGCTTCTGAGCCCAGCTCCGAGCTGCCATCTGTGCCGCAGCAGGAATTTTCCTCTCCCCACCTCTCTGCCTCCTACACCGTGCAGATGCTGCCCTTCTTCAGGCCCTCTAGAGCACACAGCCAGCCACTGCAAGACCACTCCTCTTGCTCGGGCCACTAAGCCTCACCCATATGCCTCACCGTCCAGCCCTAGGCAGAGCGTCCTGCATTCCCGCTGCTTTCTCACAGAAAGGCCAACTGCCCCTCCGCACCTTCCCAGACGGGCCTTCCCAAAGAGGCTGCAGCCATCCACCGCAGCGCTCCAGGCATGCCACGCTGCAGGCCCGCAGCTGCACACAGACTGCAAAGTGCTCCTGTCTGGTCCCCAGGCTGCAGGCATTAGCGGACGGACCCCTGAGACAGGTGCCCGCCTCTGCAGATTTCCCACAAAAGCTGTCAGAGATTCATTTCTCCAGACTGTTGCTCTCTAAGCACTTCCCTATTGGCGTGCACGCACTGCGCTGGGCCCCTCCAGGCTTTCTTTGCTCCACATCACCCTGCACCTTTGCCTTGCCCTCCCACACCATCGCTTCCTCACTCTTCCATGCATCCTCCTCTCCCCTCAGGGGCACCGACTTTTGGGCTCTCCTCACCACCTTGGCCACCGGCTTGAGCCTCACGGCAGCACACGGGCACACTCTCCTCCTGATGAAGCGTGACACCCCCCAGCCTTGGTGCCTCGCTGCTGGCTCGCCTTCGGGACGTCCAGCTGCTGGACCGCCAGGCCACCTGGGCAAGCAGGCCCTGCCCTCACCTGTGCACCTCTTCCTACTCACGGGGCTTGTGCTTTTCTTGCTTTTGCCCCCAGGGGGCACGTGGGGACCATCTCTCCACGCCAGCCTTCATGCACAAAGAGGGGCCCACGCTCATGAAAACAAAGCCCTGCTGCCAGCACCAGCTGCACACCCAGGGGCTGACCTGCTGGATCCAAGCACTGCTGCTCAAGCCCATTCCCCTCACTGGCAGCATGCAGGAAAAACCCCACCTGCCCTGCCAGGCCTACAGCCATGTCATCACACTTGGTACTTTCCAGGCAGGATCCTTGTGTTAAGGAAGAGCAAACTGAAACTGCCTACAGGCAGCCGCTTAGCACAACTTCTCTAAAACTTGCCTGGCATGAGGAGCTAAATTTGCTGAAGCCTTAGGCCGCACTTAGAGAAAATAATGAACTTTTACTTAGTCCAGTAAGAAAAGGGCCTCAGAGCTGGTTCCAGCTGGGAAGATAAGGCAGTTACAAGCAGTCTGCATTCCTTGCAATTACTGTTTTTATAGATCAAGCAGCCCCTGATACACAAAAGTATTTTAAAGAGCATATGCCAGGCTGGCAAGGGGAGGGGGCGCGGAAGAACCAGGGGAGATAGATGGAGTCAAAGTGAAGGGGGTGTACAATTAAGAGTTAATGATGTTTGTCATTCTTGGGGGGAACAAGGACACTGGAAGCAGGAATGCCCAGTGAGGCCCTGTGCACTTGGGAATAGAGGGGCCAGCATGAGGCAATCAAATCAGTCCACAATGACAGGAGATAGGAGACTCAGAAAATACTGTGGAAATGGGGGTAAATTCATGGGATGTAGATTTGGATTTGAAGGGCAGGTAATGGCAAATATAGAAGGCTTAGAAGTTCCCTTTCTAGTGGATACTGGAGCCACCCTTTCCCTTTTAAAGTTTGAGCCTAAAGGATGCAAGTCACCAGATAAAATAATGATGCAAGGAGTAGCGGGAAAAGGCAAACGAATGTTATCTAAGCCCTTAGTACTCACTATTGGGGGTAAAACAGTGTGGGGATGTATTATAATTTCCACAGACGCGCCCATGTGCCTTTTAGGGAGAGATCTCCTGCAAGCCTTGGATACTCAGATCTGCTTACAGCCAGAAGAGGTGGAATTAATAATTATGGGCTCATGTGTTCTGGCTAAGACACCAGAACCAGAGTCGACTAATCTGCAAATTCCAACAGGTTTAGAACCAGTTTCTAAAAAGTTATGGAGCTCTTCAGGAATGGATGTGGGACTACTGAAATCAGCTAGTCCAGTCTGGATAAAAACAAAGGGGGGATTGCCTCCTGCAGTTAAGCAATACCCTATCCCAAAGGAAGCAGAGAAGAGCATCCAAAAACAAATCAATCATTATTTGAAACTGGGTATCCTTAGAGTCTGTGAATCCCCGTACAACACCCCAATTCTGCCAGTTAAAAAGAACAGACAAGACTCTGATGGTGATCCAGAGTATCAGTTTGTACAAGACTTAAGGGCTATAAACCAACAGGTAGTTGCTCCACATCCAGTAGTCCCCGACCTATCAACCATTTTACTACAGATACCCCTTTGGGCAACTTATTTTACTGTGATCGACCTAACGGCAGCCTTTTTTAGTATACCGATAGCTGAAGATAGCCAAGATCTCTTGGCTTTCACTTGGAAGGGACAACAATTAACTTGGACGAGGCTGCCACAGGGATTTACTGGGTCTCCGACTATTTTTTCGCGTATACTCAAAAATGACCTCTCAGATATCGAACTTCCAGGACATTCTGTATTAATACAATATGTAGATGATTTGTTATTAGCAAGTAAAGATTAACACTCTTGCAGAAAAAGGGCATCGAGCATCTCTGTCTAAACTCCAGCTGTGTCAAAGAGAGGTAAAATATTTGGGTTTTATCTTAAAAGAAGGACACAGGTTAGTTGATCCAGAACGAGTAAAGACAACTCTTGATATGCCTCGTCCTGTAACAAAAAAACAACACGGGATTTTTAGGAGCTGTAGGATTTTGCCAACCGTGGATTCCTGGGTTAGCAGAACTTACTAAGCCTTTAGTGCAGGCAACAAAAAAGGAGGAGATGGAGCCTGTGGCCTGGGGCCCAGAAAGGGAGAAAGCTTTTACATCTGTGAAAAAAGCGTTGGTTTCAGCCCCTGCTCTAGGGTGACCAGATTATAGCAAACCATTCGAATTGTTTGTCCATGAGTGACAGGGAGTAGCAAGTGGGGTACTCACCCAAAAACTAGGCCCTCACCACAGACCAGTGGCCTATTACTCCACGCAGCTAGATGAGGTAGCTAAAGGCACTCCAGGATGCATCAGAGCAATAGCAGCTACGGCAGCTCTTACTGAAAAAAACATGACCTGTAGTTTTGGGTCACTCATTGACTGTGTATGTGCCACATGAAGTAGAACTGTTAATGAAACAATACGCGACTCAAGCACTATCCCCACAGAGAGCTCACCGCTATGAACTGATAATATTAAGGTCACATTATCTGCATGTAAAGAGATGCAACATCTTAAATCCAGCAACACTATTGCCTCTACCTGAGGATGGAGAACCACATCATTCCTGTGAGCAGGTGATCGTCAGCTCGAGCAAGCCCCGGGAGGACCTTAAAGACAAACCTTTGGAAAACCCAGACTTAGTTCCGTTTACAGATGGATCATCCTATTATTTGGACGGAAGGCACCACTCCGGCTATGCTGTCACTAACCTCTTTGAGGTACTTGAGGCCAATCCTTTGTCTCTGTCTGTAAGTGCTCAAGGAGCAGAATTAATAGCATTGACCCAAGCAGCAAAAATCGGTAAGAACCTGCAGGTAAATATCTATACCGAGTCTAAATATGCATTTGGAGTATGTCATGTAACAGGGATGTTATGGAAAGAGCGAGGATTCTTTTCGTCATCAGGAAAGAAATTAGCTAATGGAGAAGAAATACGTAATTTGCTGGAAGCAGTCCAACTGCCCAAAGAAATTGCTGTAATACACTGCCCAGCCCATACTAAAGACACTACAGAAATTAGCAGAGGAAATGCTTTAGCCGACGCTGCTGCAAAAGCTGCAGCTCGACAACCTCTGAAAGAATGTATGGGGGCGGTTCCAAGGATGGACCAGAGTGAGTGGCCAAATTTAATAGACCCCAAAACTCTGTATGAAAAAGACTGCTCAGTGGAAGAGAAAAAACAATGGGAGCAGTGGGAAGCAAAACAAAGTGATGATGGAATATGGACAATTGGAGGAAAACCAATTCTACCAAAAAAAATAGTTAATTACTATAGCTAGGTGGTTTCATGATAAAGCTCATGGGGGAGCGGAGGCAATAGCTAAGCAGGTACAGAAAGTATGGGCTGCTCCAGGAATTTATGCAGCTGCTAAAAGAATAACAAACAGCTGCCTGACCTGCCAGAAGTTTTCAAATAACAAGCCAAGCTCAGAGTTCGGGTTGGGGGGCGCAACCATGGGCCTACTTCCCTTTCCAAAAGCTACAAATAGATTATGCGGATATGCCATCTGCCAATGGCTACAAACACTTGTTAGTGATAGTAGATCAGTTATCAGGCTGGGTAGAAGCTTTCCCAACAAGAAAGGCCGACACACGGGGAGTGGTAAAAGCCTTACTGAAGGAAATCATACCCAGGTATGGGGTCCCAGAAGCCACTGATTCAGATAGGGGTGCCCATTTTACGGCAAGCATAATCACTCAGTTATATAAATCATGAGGAATAAAAAGAAACCTATTACCCCTTATCACCCACAATCTTCAGGACAAGTAGAAAGAATGAATAGAACACTAAAAGAAAAAACAGCAAGAATATGCACATGTCCTGGCCTAAAACGGCCAGAAACATTTAACTTAGCTCTATGGGATGTTTGAAATGTCCCATGGCAACCCATAGGACTAACACCAGCAGAAATTCTCTTTGGGAAACATTGAGCTGTACTAGGGACTTATTATTCCAGCTAAGACCAGCCTGTTAGACAGAGATGGACGACTAACCCAGTATGTTCTAAGTATGCAAAAAAGGTTTGAAAATCTTAAAAAATATATATATATGCGCTCAGTGATATCAATCCACACCACCTGAAATACAAGTGCTTGGTATACAGCCTGGGGATGAAGTTTTAGTTAAAGTATTTTCACAAAAATCCAAGTTAAAACCTAACTGCAACAGGCCATATACTGTCATACTATGTTCTTATTTTGCTGTTCAAGTTGAACTGTACTTGTATATGTTGCAAAAGAATGTGTATGTGTAAGAACACTTTGTAATCTTATATTCATAGATAACATTGGTGTAGATACAAGTAATCACTCAAATATTTGTATTTGTAACTTTACCAAAGATTATGGGATGCGACTTTAATTATTCAGCTCCTATTAGATCTTATCAATTGTTACAATCTAATTATACAGTAATTCAAAATTTACTACCTAACCCCATTGGGATGAATCTCACCCTGGTATGGAAACTACTACAACATGATGATTTGAGTCGACTGCTAGAACGCATCCGAAACAATGGACAGAAAACTCTTAATCACCATTCATCATGAAGCGGGAGAGATGCACCACGTCTCAGAAAGGATAAAAAGGGATGGAGAACATCATGGCTGGGAAACTCTTCTAGGGTGGTCACCAACTACAACAGCGATTTATAATCACGTGTTGCACCCACTAGTAGTTGTGTTAACTTTAACTGTGTTATGCCTATTGCTTACGATCATATTATGCATAAGATTATGGAACGTGATAGCACGCCTTGAAAGGCTTCGAGAACTCTGTTTCAAGTATTAGCAGGGATGCTTCATAAAAACAAAGCGGGGAACTGTTAAAGAATAGCGAACTGAAACTGTCTAGAGGTAGCCGCTTAGCACAACTTCTCTAAAACTTGCTTAGCATGAGGAGCTAAATTTGCTGAAGCCTTAGGCCGCACTTAGCGAAAACAATGAACTTTTACTTAGTCCAGTAAGAAAAGGGCCTCAGAGCTGGTTCCAGCTGGGAAGATAAGGAAGTTACAAGCAGTCTGCATTCCTGCGTCTCACACTCCCAAAGGGAGGGTGTCAAGGCTTTGAAGTAAGACCAGTGCAGGGCATTAGGACCTTGAGGGGCAAAGCCTTAGCTCACTGCTGGGGCAGTGTTCATTGTTATGATTTAGAATCACCTCCTCCTCAGGACCTTGAGACACAACAGTAAGACCCCACAAAAACAGAGGTACAACCGTCAGCAGAGACTGCAAAAAACAAAAATAAGGAGAAAAACAGCTTACCTCAGAATGACAATGAGACACAATGAGGACCAAAAAATTACTATTGGTCTAACTACCGCGTGAAGGGTGGGAAATGTACGTTGAAAAAACTATAATTGCCCAGGATTTGTTTATGTTAGGGTCCCTCTTCGGAGGCACCCAGCTCGAGCTGTAATTACTGCACGCGCGTCATTAATATTTAATTCTTTAATTTGTTTTGATTTGGCTCTGAATTTTTCTGCGGAAACCTAGCGTCGAGCCCTCTTATGGTGGCCAACAAGCCTAATTTCCATAGAATTTCCATAACAATAACTGGGCATGGGCGCGGGAGCATTTGAGCCAGGAGGGAGGGAGGAAAGAAACCTGCCGAACGTAACACTTGTGCTAGCAGATACTAGTACCCCGGACTGTGCTCCAAAAGTTTCTGCTCCACCTGATATACCTGATGATCTCTCTGTCATTGCTTCTCCTTCTCCTCCTCCTTCTCCCTCTACTCCATTGGCTGCCGGACTCTATCCTATGATCCCCAACGTGCTGACTAACCCTGCCGCTTTACAGCCGGGGGGGAAAGGGAGGGGCCAGTCCTCCACCTCCTGTGCTGCGGGTATTTACTAATCAGCCCTGGCACCCTGGCCATCTCGCCTTATGGGGGGGGAAAATGCAGAGATTAAGAAAAGATGCAGGGCGATGTGTCCAGTTATTTTCTAATATCTGCACTGGGCACAACCCAAACTGGAGTGATACCCAAATTCTTTTGAGGGAATTATTTCAACCAAATGAAGGGGATAAGATAATTAAAGATGCGGAAGAAGCGCAGCAAGCCGGGGGAAATAGAAACCTCTGGCTAGCAAATGATCCAAATTGGGATTATAATAATGCAGGAGATAGAGCTGTGTGTCCAACAGGACTTTGAAATTTAGTAGAAGTAATTAGAGCATGCAGAGAGTTAGGAGTAAATTGGACTAGAGTGCAAGAATGCAGACAGTGATTAGATGAACACCCCCATGACTTCTGGGGACTTTTGCGGTAAGCCCCGCTAAAATAGGGAGGAATGACCCCACAAAACTTCAATGATGCTCTCGCAATTAGTGTTTTTATAGATCAAGCAGCCCCTGATACACAAAAGTATTTTAAAGAGCATATGGCAGGCTGGCAAGGGGAGGGGCGCGGAAGAACCAGGGGAGATAGATGGAATCAAAGTGAAGGGGGTGTACAATTAAGAGTTAATGATGTTTGTCATTCTTGGGGGGAACAAGGACACTGGAAGCAGGAATGCCCAGTGAGGCCCTGTGCACTTGGGAATAGAGGGGCCAGCATGAGGCAATCAAATATTGAGAAGGAGACCAGGCAATTCCCAGGCAGTCCACAATGACAGGAGATAGGAGACTCAGAAAATACTGTGGAAATGGGGGTAAATTCATGGGATGTAGATTTGGATTTGAAGGGCAGGTAATGGCAAATATAGAAGGCTTAGAAGTTCCCTTTCTAGTGGATACTGGAGCCACCCTTTCCCTTTTAAAGTTTGAGCCTAAAGGATGCAAGTCACCAGATAAAATAATGATGCAAGGAATAGCGGGAAAAGGCGAACGAATGTTATCTAAGCCCTTATTGCTTCCTATTGGAGGTAAAAGAGCGTGGGGATGTATTATAATTTCCACAGACGCGCCCATGTGCCTTTTAGGGAGAGATCTCCTGCAAGCCTTGGATACTCAGATCTGCTTACAGCCAGAAGAGGTGGAATTAATAATTATGGGCTCATGTGTTCTGGCTAAGACACCAGAACCAGAGTCGACTAATCTGCAAATTCCAACAAGGTTAGAATCAGTTCCTAAACGGTTATGGAGCTCTTCAGGAATGGATGTGGGACTACTGAAATCAGCTAGTCCAGTCTGGATAAAAACAAAGGGGGGATTGCCTCCTGCAGTTAAGCAATACCCTATCCCAAAGGAAGCAGAGAAGAGCATCCAAAAACAAATCAATCATTATTTGAAACTGGGTATCCTTAGAGTCTGTGAATCCCCGTACAACACCCCAATTCTGCCAGTTAAAAAGAACAGGCAAGATTCTGATGGTGATCCAGAGTATCAGTTTATACAAGACTTAAGGGCTATAAACCAACAGGTAGTTGCTCCACATCCAGTAGTCCCTAACCCATCAACCATTTTACTACAGATACCCCTTTGGGCAACTTATTTTACTGTGATTGACCTAACGGCAGCTTTTTTTAGTATACCGATAGCTGAAGATAGCCAAGATCTCTTGGCTTTCACTTGGAAGGGACAACAATTAACTTGGACAAGGCTGCCACAGGGATTTACTGGGTCTCTGACTATTCTTTTGCGTATACTCAAAAATGACCTCTCAGATATCGAACTTCCAGGACATTCTGTAGTAATACAATATGTAGATGATATGTTATTAGCAAGTAAAGATTATGAGACATTTTTAAAAGACACTGTTTCTCCATGTAACGCTCTTGCAGAAAAAGGGCATCAGGCATCTCTGTCTAAACTCCAGCTGTGTCAAAGAGAGGTAAAATATTTGGGTTTTATCTTAAAAGAAGGACACAGGTTAGTTGATCCAGAACGAGTAAAGACAATTCTTGATATGCCTCGTCCTGTAACAAAAAAACAACACGGGATTTTTAGGAGCTGTAGGATTTTGCCAACCGTGGATTCCTGGGTTAGCAGAACTTACTAAGCCTTTAGTGCAGGCAACAAAAAAGGAGGAGATAGAGCCTGTGGCCTGGGGCCCAGAAAGGGAGAAAGCTTTTACATCTGTGAAAAAAGCGTTGGTTTCAGCCCCTGCTCTAGGGTTACCAGATTATAGCAAACCATTGGAATTATTTGTCCATGAACGACAGGGAGTAGCAAGTGGGGTACTCACCCAAAAACTAGGCCCTCACCATAGACCAGTGGCCTATTATTCCACGCAACTAGATGAGGTAGCTAAAGGCACTCCAGGATGCATCAGAGCAATAGCAGCTACGGCAGCTCTTACTGAAAAAAACATGACCTGTAGTTTTGGGTCACTCATTAACTGTGTATGTGCCACAGGGGTAAAAGCCTTACTGAAGGAAATCATACCCAGGTATGGGGTCCCAGAAGCCATGGATTCAGATAGGGGTGCCCATTTTATGGCAAGCATAATCACTCAATTATATAAATCATTAGGAATAAAAAGAAACCTATGTACCCCTTATCACCCACAATCTTCAGGACAAGTAGAAAGAACGAATAGCACATTAAAAGAAAAAATAGCAAGAATATGCAAACGTGCTAGCCTAAAATGGCCAGAAGCATTTAACTTGGCTCTATGGGATGTTTGAAATGTCCCACGGCAACCCATAGGACTAACACCAGCAGAAATTCTCTTTGGGAAACATTTAGCTGTACTAGGGACTTGTTATGCCAGCTAAGACTAGCCTGTTAGACGGGGATGAATGACTAACCCAGTATGTTCTAAGTATGCAAAAAAGGTTTGAAAATCTTTGAAATAAATAAATATATGCTCAATGATATCAATCCACACCACCTGAAATAGAAGTGCTTGGTATACAGCCTGGGGATGAAGTTTTAGTTAAGGTATTTTCACAAAAATCCAAGTTAAAACCTAAATGGAACGGGCCATATACTGTCATACTGTGTTCTTATTTTGCTGTTCAAGTTGAACTGTACTTGTACATGTTAAAAAAAGAATGTGTATGTGTAAGAACACTTTGTAATCTTACATTCATAGATGGCATTGTTGTAGATACAAGTAATTAATTACTCAAATATTTGTATTTGTAACATTACCCAAAATTATGGGATGCGACTTTAATCATTCAGCTCCTATTAGATCTTATCAATTGTTACAATCTAATTATACATTAATTCAAAATTTACTACCTAACCCCATTGGAAAGAATCTCACACTAGTGAAGAAACTACTACAACATGACAGCCTGCGTCGACTGCTAGAACGTACCCGAAACAATGGACAAAAAACCCTCTAATCACCATTCATCATGAAGCAGAAGAGATGCACCACGTCTTGGAAAGGATAAAAAGGGATGGAGAACATCATGGCTGGGAAATTCTTCTAGGGTGGTCACCAACTACAACAGCGATTTATAATCACGTGTTGCACCCACTAGTAGTTGTGTTAACTTTAACTGTGTTATGCCTATTGCTTACGATCATATTATGCATAAGATTATGGAACGTGATAGCACGCCTTGAAAGGCTTCGAGAACTCTGTTTCAAGTATTAGCAGGGATGCTTCATAAAAACAAAGCGGGGAACTGTTAAAGAATAGCGAACTGAAACTGTCTAGAGGTAGCCGCTTAGCACAACTTCTCTAAAACTTGCTTAGCATGAGGAGCTAAATTTGCTGAAGCCTTAGGCCGCACTTAGCGAAACTAATGAACTTTTACTTAGTCCAGTAAGAAAAGGGCCTCAGAGCTGGTTCCAGCTGGGAAGATAAGGAAGTTACAAGCAGTCTGCATTCCTGCATCTCACACTCCCAAAGGGAGGGTGTCTGCAGCAATGCGTCTCACACTCCCAAAGGGAGGGTGTCAAGGCTTTGAAGTAAGACCAGTGCAGGGCATTAGGACCTTGAGGGGCAAAGCCTTAGCTCACTGCTGGGGCAGTGTTCATTGTTATGATTTAGAATCACCTCCTCCTCAGGACCTTGAGACACAACAGTAAGACCCCACAAAAACAGAGGTACAACCGTCAGCAGAGACTGCAAAAAACAAAAATAAGGAGAAAAACAGCTTACCTCAGAATGACAATGAGACACAATGAGGACCAAAAAATTACTATTGGTCTAACTACCGCGTGAAGGGTGGGAAATGTACGTTGAAAAAACTATAATTGCCCAGGATTTGTTTATGTTAGGGTCCCTCTTCGGAGGCACCCAGCTCGAGCTGTAATTACTGCACGCGCGTCATTAATATTTAATTCTTTAATTTGTTTTGATTTGGCTCTGAATTTTTCTGCGGAAACCTAGGGTCGAGCCCTCTTATGGTGGCCAACAAGCCTAATTTCCATATAATTTCCATAACAATAACTGGGCATGGGCGCGGGAGCATTTGAGCCAGGAGGGAGGGAGGAAAGAAACCTGCCGAACGTAACACTTGTGCTAGCAGATACTAGTACCCCGGACTGTGCTCCAAAAGTTTCTGCTCCACCTGATATACCTGATGATCTCTGTCATTACTTCTCCTTCTCCTCCTCCTTCTCCCTCTACTCCATTGGCTGCCGGACTCTATCCTATGATCCCCAACGTGCTGACTAACCCTGCCGCTTTACAGCCGGGGGGAAAGGGAGGGGCCAGTCCCCCTCCTCCTGTGCTGCGGGTATTTACTAATCAGCCCTGGCACCCTGGCCATCTCGCCTTATGGGGGGGGAAAATGCAGAGATTAAGAAAAGATGCAGGGCGATGTGTCCAGTTATTTTCTAATATCTGCACTGGGCACAACCCAAACTGGAGTGATACCCAAATTCTTTTGAGGGAATTATTTCAACCAAATGAAGGGGATAAGATAATTAAAGATGCGGAAGAAGCGCAGCAAGCCGGGGGAAATAGAAACCTCTGGCTAGCAAATGATCCAAATTGGGATTATAATAATGCAGGAGATAGAGCTGTGTGTCCAACAGGACTTTGAAATTTAGTAGAAGTAATTAGAGCATGCAGAGAGTTAGGAGTAAATTGGACTAGAGTGCAAGAATGCAGACAGTGATTAGATGAACACCCCCAAGACTTCTGGGGACTTTTGCGGTAAGCCCCGCTAAAATAGGGAGGAATGACCCCACAAAGCTTCAATGATGCTCTCGCAATTAGTGTTTTTATAGATCAAGCAGCCCCTGATACACAAAAGTATTTTAAAGAGCATATGGCAGGCTGGCAAGGGGAGGGGCGCGGAAGAACCAGGGGAGATAGATGGAATCAAAGTGAAGGGGGTGTACAATTAAGAGTTAATGATGTTTGTCATTATTGCGGGGAACAAGGACACTGGAAGCAGGAATGCCCAGTGAGGCCCTGTGCACTTGGGAATAGAGGGGCCAGCATGAGGCAATCAAATATTGAGAAGGAGACCAGGCAATTCCCAGGCAGTCCACAATGACAGGAGATAGGAGACTCAGAAAATACTGTGGAAATGGGGGTAAATTCATGGGATGTAGATTTGGATTTGAAGGGCAGGTAATGGCAAATATAGAAGGCTTAGAAGTTCCCTTTCTAGTGGATACTGGAGCCACCCTTTCCCTTTTAAAGTTTGAGCCTAAAGGATGCAAGTCACCAGATAAAATAATGATGCAAGGAGTAGTGGGAAAAGGCAAACGAATGTTATCTAAGCCCTTAGTACTCACTATTGGGGGTAAAACAGTGTGGGGATGTATTATAATTTCCACAGACGCGCCCATGTGCCTTTTAGGGAGAGATCTCCTGCAAGCCTTGGATACTCAGATCTGCTTACAGCCAGAAGAGGTGGAATTAATAATTATGGGCTCATGTGTTCTGGCTAAGACACCAGAACCAGAGTCGACTAATCTGCAAATTCCAACAAGGTTAGAATCAGTTCCTAAACGGTTATGGAGCTCTTCAGGAATGGATGTGGGACTACTGAAATCAGCTAGTCCAGTCTCGATAAAAACAAAGGGGGGATTGCCTCCTGCAGTTAAGCAATACCCTATCCCAAAGGAAGCAGAGAAGAGCATCCAAAAACAAACCGATCATTACCTGAAACTGGGTATCCTTAGAGTCTGTGAATCCCCATATAACACCCCAATTCTGCCAGTTAAAAAGAACAGACAAGACTCTGATGGTGATCCAGAGTATCGCTTTGTACAAGACTTGAGGGCTATAAACCAACAGGTAGTTGCTCCACATCCAGTAGTCCCCGACCCATCAACCATTTTACTACAGATACCCCTTTGGGCAACTTATTTTACTGTGATCGACCTAACAGCAGCCTTTTTTAGTATACCGATAGCTGAAGATAGCCAAGATCTCCTGGCTTTCACTTGGAAGGGACAACAATTAACTTGGACGAGGCTGCCACAGGGATTTACTGGGTCTCTGACTATTCTTTCGCACAAACTCAAAAATGACCTCTCAGATATCGAACTTCCAGGACATTCTGTAGTAATACAATATGTAGATGATTTGTTATTAGCAAGTAAAGATTAACACTCTTGCAGAAAAAGGGCATCGAGCATCTCTGTCTAAACTCCAGCTGTGTCAAAGAGAGGTAAAATATTTGGGTTTTATCTTAAAAGAAGGACACAGGTTAGTTGATCCAGAACGAGTAAAGACAACTCTTGATATGCCTCGTCCTGTAACAAAAAAACAACACGGGATTTTTAGGAGCTGTAGGATTTTGCCAACCGTGGATTCCTGGGTTAGCAGAACTTACTAAGCCTCTAGTGCAGGCAACAAAAAAGGAGGAGATAGAGCCTGTGGCCTGGGGCCCAGAAAGGGAGAAAGCTTTTACATCTGTGAAAAAAGCGTTGGTTTCAGCCCCTGCTCTAGGGTTACCAGATTATAGCAAACCATTGGAATTCTTTGTCCATGAACGACAGGGAGTAACAAGTGGGGTACTCACCCAAAAACTAGGTCCTCACCATAGACCAGTGGCCTATTACTCCACGCAGCTAGATGAGGTAGCTAAAGGCACTCCAGGATGCATCAGAGCAATAGCAGCTACGGCAGCTCTTACTGAAAAAAACATGACCTGTAGTTTTGGGTCACTCATTGACTGTGTATGTGCCACATGAAGTAGAACTGTCAATGAAACAATACGTGACTCAAGCACTATCCCCACAGAGAGCTCACCGCTATGAACTGATAATACTGCATGCAGATAATGGGACCTTAAAGAGATGCAACATCTTAAATCCAGCAACACTACTGCCTCTACCTGAGGATGGAGAGCCACATCATTCCTGTGAGCAGGTGATCATCAGCTCGAGCAAGCCCCGGGAGGACCTTAAAGACAAACCTTTGGAAAACCCAGACTTAGTTCCGTTTACAGATGGATCATCCTATTATTTGGACGGAAGGCACCACTCCGGCTATGCTGTCACTAACCTCTTTGAGGTACTTGAGGCCAATCCTTTGTCTCCGTCTGTAAGTGCTCAAGCAGCAGAATTAATAGCATTGACCCAAGCAGCAAAAATTGGTAAGAACCTGCAGGTAAATATCTATACCGAGTCTAAATATGCATTTGGAGTAGGTCATGTAACAGGGATGTTATGGAAAGAGCGAGGATTCTTTTCGTCATCAGGAAAGAAATTAGCTAATGGAGAAGAAATACGTAATTTGCTGGAAGCAGTCCAACTGCCCAAAGAAATTGCTGTAATACACTGCCCAGCCCATACTAAAGACACTACAGAAATTAGCAGAGGAAATGCTTTAGCCGACGCTGCTGCGAAGGCTGCAGCTCGACAACCTCTGAGAGAATGTATGGGTGTAGTTCCAAGGATGGACCAGAGTGAACGGCCAATTTTAATAGACCCCAAAACCATGTATGAAAAAGACTGCTCAGTGGAAGAGAAAAAACAATGGGAGCAGTGGGAAGCAAAACAAAGTGATGATGGAATATGGACACTTGGAAGAAAACCAATTCTACCAAAAAAAAAAATATTTAATTACTATAGCTAGGTGGTTTCACGATAAAGCTCTTGGGGGAGCGGAGGCAATAGCTAAGCAGGTACAGAAAGTATGGGCCGCTCCAGGAATCTACGCGGCTGCAAAAAGAATAACAAATAGCTGCCCGACCTGCCAGAAGTTTTCAAATAACAAGCCAAGCTCAGAGTTAGGGGGACGGTCATGGGCCTACTTCCCTTTCCAGAAGCTACAAATAGATTATGCGGATATGCCATCTGCCAATGGCTACAAACACTTGTTAGTGATAGTAGATCAGTTATCAGGCTGGGTAGAAGCTTTCCCAACAAGAAAGGCCGACACACGGGGAGTGGTAAAAGCCTTACTGAAGGAAATCATATCCAGGTATGGGGTCCCAGAAGCCACTGATTCAGACAGGGGTGCCCATTTTACGGCAAGCATAATCACTCAGTTATAGAAATCATTAGGCATAAAAAGAAACCTACAACCCCTTATCACCCACAATCTTCAGGACAAGTAGAAAGAATGAATAGAACACTAAAAGGAAAAATAGCAAGAATATGTGCACATGCTAGCCTAAAATGGCTGGGTAGGACCTTTCCCAACAAGAACGGCTGACGCAGGGCGGGTAGTAAAAGCCTTACTGAAAGAAATCATACCCAGGTATAGAGTCCCAGAAGCCATGGATTCAGACAGGGGTGTCCATTTTATGGCAAGCATAATCAGTCAGTTCTATAAATCATGAGGAATAAAAGGAAATCTATGTACCCCTTATCACCCACAATCTTCAGGACAAGTAGAAAGAATGAACAGCACATTAAAAGAAAAAATAGCAAGAAATGCACACATGCTAGCCTCAAATGGCCAGAAGCATTAAACTTAGCTCTATGGGATGTTTGAAATGTCCCATGGCAACCCATAGGACTAACACCAGCAGAAATTCTCTTTGGGAAACATTTAGCTGTACTAGGGACTTGTTATGCCAGCTAAGACTAGCCTGTTAGACGGGGATGAATGACTAACCCAGTATGTTCTAAGTATGCAAAAAAGGTTTGAAAATCTTTGAAATAAATAAATATATGCTCAATGATATCAATCCACACCACCTGAAATACAAGTGCCTGGTATACAGCCTGGGGATGAAGTTTTAGTTAAAGTATTTTCACAAAAAATCCAGGTTAAAACCTAAATGGAACGGGCCATATACTATCATACTGTGTTCTTATTTTGCTGTTCAAGTTGAACTGTACTTGTACATGTTAAAAAAAGAATGTGTATGTGTAAGAACACTTTGTAATCTTACATTCATAGATGGCATTGTTGTAGATACAAGTAATTAATTACTCAAATATTTGTATTTGTAACATTACCCAAAATTATGGGATGCGACTTTAATCATTCGGCTCCTATTAGATCTTATCAATTGTTACAATCTAATTATACACTAATTCAAAATTTACTACCTAACCCCATTGGAAAGAATCTCACACTAGTGAAGAAACTACTACAACATGACAACCTGCGTCGACTGCTAGAACGTACCCGAAACAATGGACAAAAAACCCTCTAATCACCATTCATCATGAAGCAGAAGAGATGCACCACATCTTGGAAAGGATAAAAAGGGATGGAGAACATCATGGCTGGGAAACTCTTCTAGGGTGGTCACCAACTACAACAGCGATTTATAATCACGTGTTGCACCCACTAGTAGTTGTGTTAACTTTAACTGTGTTATGCCTATTGCTTACGATCATATTATGCATAAGATTATGGAACGTGATAGCACACCTTGAAAGGCTTCGAGAACTCTGTTTCAAGTATTAGCAGGGATGCTTCATAAAAACAAAGCGGGGAACTGTTAAAGAATAGCGAACTGAAACTGTCTAGAGGTAGCCGCTTAGCACAACTTCTCTAAAACTTGCTTAGCATGAGGAGCTAAATTTGCTGAAGCCTTAGGCCGCACTTAGCGAAAACAATGAACTTTTACTTAGTCCAGTAAGAAAAGGGCCTCAGAGCTGGTTCCAGCTGGGAAGATAAGGAAGTTACAAGCAGTCTGCATTCCTGCGTCTCACACTCCCAAAGGGAGGGTGTCAAGGCTTTGAAGTAAGACCAGTGCAGGGCATTAGGACCTTGAGGGGCAAAGCCTTAGCTCACTGCTGGGGCAGTGTTCATTGTTATGATTTAGAATCACCTCCTCCTCAGGACCTTGAGACACAACAGTAAGACCCCACAAAAACAGAGGTACAACCGTCAGCAGAGACTGCAAAAAACAAAAATAAGGAGAAAAACAGCTTACCTCAGAATGACAATGAGACACAATGAGGAGCAGGAGACCCCAGACCAAAAAATTACTATTGGTCTAACTACCACGTGAAGGGTGGGAAATGTACGTTGAAAAAACTATAATTGCCCAGGATTTGTTTATGTTAGGGTCCCTCTTCGGAGGCACCCAGCTCGAGCTGTAATTACTGCACGCACGTCATTAATATTTAATTCTTTAATTTGTTTTGATTTGGCTCTGAATTTTTCTGCGGAAACCTAGGGTCGAGCCCTCTTATGGTGGCCAACAAGCCTAATTTCCATATAATTTCCATAACAATAACTGGGCATGGGCGCGGGAGCATTTGAGCCAGGAGGGAGGGAGGAAAGAAACCTGCCGAACGTAACACTTGTGCTAGCAGATACTAGTACCCCGGACTGTGCTCCAAAAGTTTCTGCTCCACCTGATATACCTGATGATCTCTCTGTCATTACTTCTCCTTCTCCTCCTCCTTCTCCCTCTACTCCATTGGCTGCCGGACTCTATCCTAGGATCCCCAACGTGCTGACTAACCCTGCCGCTTTACAGCCGGGGGGAAAGGGAGGGGCCAGTCCCCCTCCTCCTGTGCTGCGGGTATTTACTAATCAGCCCTGGCACCCCGGCCATCTCGCCTTATGGGGGGGGAAAATGCAGAGATTAAGAAAAGATGCAGGGCGATGTGTCCAATTATTTTCTAATATCTGCACTGGGCACAACCCAAACTGGAGTGATACCCAAATTCTTTTGAGGGAATTATTTCAACCAAATGAAGGGGATAAGATAATTAAAGATGCGGAAGAAGCGCAGCAAGCCGGGGGAAATAGAAACCTCTGGCTAGCAAATGGTCCAAATTGGGATTGTAATAATGCAGGAGATAGAGCTGTGTGTCCAACAGGACTTTGAAATTTAGTAGAAGTAATTAGAGCATGCAGAGAGTTAGGAGTAAATTGGACTAGAGTGCAAGAATGCAGACAGTGATTAGATGAACACCCCCAAGACTTCTGGGGACTTTTGCGGTAAGCCCCGCTAAAATAGGGAGGAATGACCCCACAAAACTTCAATGATGCTCTCGCAATTAGTGTTTTTATAGATCAAGCAGCCCCTGATACACAAAAGTATTTTAAAGAGCATATGGCAGGCTGGCAAGGGGAGGGGCGCGGAAGAACCAGGGGAGATAGATGGAATCAAAGTGAAGGGGGTGTACAATTAAGAGTTAATGATGTTTGTCATTCTTGGGGGGAACAAGGACACTGGAAGCAGGAATGCCCAGTGAGGCCCTGTGCACTTGGGAATAGAGGGGCCAGCATGAGGCAATCAAATATTGAGAAGGAGACCAGGCAATTCCCAGGCAGTCCACAATGACAGGAGATAGGAGACTCAGAAAATACTGTGGAAATGGGGGTAAATTTATGGGATGTAGATTTGGATTTGAAGGGCAGGTAATGGCAAATATAGAAGGCTTAGAAGTTCCCTTTCTAGTGGATACTGGAGCCACCCTTTCCCTTTTAAAGTTTGAGCCTAAAGGATGCAAGTCACCAGATAAAATAATGATGCAAGGAGTAGCGGGAAAAGGCAAACGAATGTTATCTAAGCCCTTATTGCTTACTATTGGAGGTAAAAGAGCGTGGGGATGTATTATAATTTCCACAGACGCGCCCATGTGCCTTTTAGGGAGAGATCTCCTGCAAGCCTTGGATACTCAGATCTGCTTACAGCCAGAAGAGGTGGAATTAATAATTATGGGCTCATGTGTTCTGGCTAAGACACCAGAACCAGAGTCAACTAATCTGCAAATTCCAACAGGTTTAGAACCAGTTTCTAAAAAGTTATGGAGCTCTTCAGGAATGGATGTGGGACTACTGAAATCAGCTAGTCCAGTCTGGATAAAAACAAAGGGGGGATTGCCTCCTGCAGTTAAGCAATACCCTATCCCAAAGGAAGCAGAGAAGAGCATCCAAAAACAAACCGATCATTACCTGAAACTGGGTATCCTTAGAGTCTGTGAATCCCCATATAACACCCCAATTCTGCCAGTTAAAAAGAACAGACAAGACTCTGATGGTGATCCAGAGTATCGCTTTGTACAAGACTTGAGGACTATAAACCAACAGGTAGTTGCTCCACATCCAGTAGTCCCCGACCCATCAACCATTTTACTACAGATACCCCTTTGGGCAACTTATTTTACTGTGATCGACCTAACAGCAGCCTTTTTTAGTATACCGATAGCTGAAGATAGCCAAGATCTCCTGGCTTTCACTTGGAAGGGACAACAATTAACTTGGACAAGGCTGCCACAGGGATTTACTGGGTCTCTGACTATTCTTTCGCACAAACTCAAAAATGACCTCTCAGATATCGAACTTCCAGGACATTCTGTATTAATACAATATGTAGATGATTTGTTATTAGCAAGTAAAGATTAACACTCTTGCAGAAAAAGGGCATCGAGCATCTCTGTCTAAACTCCAGCTGTGTCAAAGAGAGGTAAAATATTTGGGTTTTATCTTAAAAGAAGGACACAGGTTAGTTGATCCAGAACGAGTAAAGACAACTCTTGATTTGCCTCGTCCTGTAACAAAAAAACAACACGGGATTTTTAGGAGCTGTAGGATTTTGCCAACCGTGGATTCCTGGGTTAGCAGAACTTACTAAGCCTCTAGTGCAGGCAACAAAAAAGGAGGAGATAGAGCCTGTGGCCTGGGGCCCAGAAAGGGAGAAAGCTTTTACATCTGTGAAAAAAGCGTTGGTTTCAGCCCCTGCTCTAGGGTTACCAGATTATAGCAAACCATTGGAATTCTTTGTCCATGAACGACAGGGAGTAGCAAGTGGGGTACTCACCCAAAAACTAGGCCCTCACCACAGACCAGTGGCCTATTACTCCACGCAGCTAGATGAGGGAGCTAAAGGCACTCCAGAGCAATAGCAGCTACGGCAGCTCTTACTGAAAAAAACATGACCTGTAGTTTTGGGTCACTCATTGACTGTGTATGTGCCACATGAAGTAGAACTGTCAATGAAACAATACGTGACTCAAGCACTATCCCCACAGAGAGCTCACCGCTATGAACTGATAATACTGCATGCAGATAATGGGACCTTAAAGAGATGCAACATCTTAAATCCAGCAACACTACTGCCTCTACCTGAGGATGGAGAGCCACATCATTCCTGTGAGCAGGTGATCATCAGCTCGAGCAAGCCCCGGGAGGACCTTAAAGACAAACCTTTGGAAAACCCAGACTTAGTTCCGTTTACAGATGGATCATCCTATTATTTGGACGGAAGGCACCACTCCGGCTATGCTGTCACTAACCTCTTTGAGGTACTTGAGGCCAATCCTTTGTCTCCGTCTGTAAGTGCTCAAGCAGCAGAATTAATAGCATTGACCCAAGCAGCAAAAATTGGTAAGAACCTGCAGGTAAATATCTATACCGAGTCTAAATATGCATTTGGAGTAGGTCATGTAACAGGGATGTTATGGAAAGAGCGAGGATTCTTTTCGTCATCAGGAAAGAAATTAGCTAATGGAGAAGAAATACGTAATTTGCTGGAAGCAGTCCAACTGCCCAAAGAAATTGCTGTAATACACTGCCCAGCCCATACTAAAGACACTACAGAAATTAGCAGAGGAAATGCTTTAGCCGACGCTGCTGCGAAGGCTGCAGCTCGACAACCTCTGAGAGAATGTATGGGTGTAGTTCCAAGGATGGACCAGAGTGAACGGCCAATTTTAATAGACCCCAAAACCATGTATGAAAAAGACTGCTCAGTGGAAGAGAAAAAACAATGGGAGCAGTGGGAAGCAAAACAAAGTGATGATGGAATATGGACACTTGGAAGAAAACCAATTCTACCAAAAAAAAAAATATTTAATTACTATAGCTAGGTGGTTTCACGATAAAGCTCTTGGGGGAGCGGAGGCAATAGCTAAGCAGGTACAGAAAGTATGGGCCGCTCCAGGAATCTACGCGGCTGCAAAAAGAATAACAAATAGCTGCCCGACCTGCCAGAAGTTTTCAAATAACAAGCCAAGCTCAGAGTTAGGGGGACGGTCATGGGCCTACTTCCCTTTCCAGAAGCTACAAATAGATTATGCGGATATGCCATCTGCCAATGGCTACAAACACTTGTTAGTGATAGTAGATCAGTTATCAGGCTGGGTAGAAGCTTTCCCAACAAGAAAGGCCGACACACGGGGAGTGGTAAAAGCCTTACTGAAAGAAATCATATCCAGGTATGGGGTCCCAGAAGCCACTGATTCAGACAGGGGTGCCCATTTTACAGCAAGCATAATCACTCAGTTATAGAAATCATTAGGCATAAAAAGAAACCTACAACCCCTTATCACCCACAATCTTCAGGACAAGTAGAAAGAATGAATAGAACACTAAAAGGAAAAATAGCAAGAATATGCGCACATGCTAGCCTAAAATGGCTGGGTAGGACCTTTCCCAACAAGAACGGCTGACGCAGGGCGGGTAGTAAAAGCCTTACTGAAAGAAATCATACCCAGGTATAGAGTCCCAGAAGCCATGGATTCAGACAGGGGTGCCCATTTTATGGCAAGCATAATCAGTCAGTTCTATAAATCATGAGGAATAAAAGGAAATCTATGTACCCCTTATCACCCACAATCTTCAGGACAAGTAGAAAGAATGAACAGCACATTAAAAGAAAAAATAGCAAGAAATGCACACATGCTAGCCTCAAATGGCCAGAAGCATTAAACTTAGCTCTATGGGATATTTGAAATGTCCCATGGCAACCCATAGGACTAACACCAGCAGAAATTCTCTTTGGGAAACATTTAGCTGTACTAGGGACTTGTTATGCCAGCTAAGACTAGCCTGTTAGACGGGGATGAATGACTAACCCAGTATGTTCTAAGTATGCAAAAAAGGTTTGAAAATCTTTGAAATAAATAAATATATGCTCAATGATATCAATCCACACCACCTGAAATACAAGTGCCTGGTATACAGCCTGGGGATGAAGTTTTAGTTAAAGTATTTTCACAAAAAATCCAGGTTAAAACCTAAATGGAACGGGCCATATACTATCATACTGTGTTCTTATTTTGCTGTTCAAGTTGAACTGTACTTGTACATGTTAAAAAAAGAATGTGTATGTGTAAGAACACTTTGTAATCTTACATTCATAGATGGCATTGTTGTAGATACAAGTAATTAATTACTCAAATATTTGTATTTGTAACATTACCCAAAATTATGGGATGCGACTTTAATCATTCAGCTCCTATTAGATCTTATCAATTGTTACAATCTAATTATACACTAATTCAAAATTTACTACCTAACCCCATTGGAAAGAATCTCACACTAGTGAAGAAACTACTACAACATGACAACCTGCGTCGACTGCTAGAACGTACCCGAAACAATGGACAAAAAACCCTCTAATCACCATTCATCATGAAGCGGAAGAGATGCACCACGTCTTGGAAAGGATAAAAAGGGATGGAGAACATCATGGCTGGGAAACTCTTCTAGGGTGGTCACCAACTACAACAGCGATTTATAATCACGTGTTGCACCCACTAGTAGTTGTGTTAACTTTAACTGTGTTATGCCTATTGCTTACGATCATATTATGCATAAGATTATGGAACGTGATAGCACACCTTGAAAGGCTTCGAGAACTCTGTTTCAAGTATTAGCAGGGATGCTTCATAAAAACAAAGCGGGGAACTGTTAAAGAATAGCGAACTGAAACTGTCTAGAGGTAGCCGCTTAGCACAACTTCTCTAAAACTTGCTTAGCATGAGGAGCTAAATTTGCTGAAGCCTTAGGCCGCACTTAGCGAAAACAATGAACTTTTACTTAGTCCAGTAAGAAAAGGGCCTCAGAGCTGGTTCCAGCTGGGAAGATAAGGAAGTTACAAGCAGTCTGCATTCCTGCATCTCACACTCCCAAAGGGAGGGTGTCTGCAGCAATGCGTCTCACACTCCCAAAGGGAGGGTGTCAAGGCTTTGAAGTAAGACCAGTGCAGGGCATTAGGACCTTGAGGGGCAAAGCCTTAGCTCACTGCTGGGGCAGTGTTCATTGTTATGATTTAGAATCACCTCCTCCTCAGGACCTTGAGACACAACAGTAAGACCCCACAAAAACAGAGGTACAACCGTCAGCAGAGACTGCAAAAAACAAAAATAAGGAGAAAAACAGCTTACCTCAGAATGACAATGAGACACAATGAGGAGCAGGAGACCCCAGACCAAAAAATTACTATTGGTCTAACTACCACGTGAAGGGTGGGAAATGTACGTTGAAAAAACTATAATTGCCCAGGATTTGTTTATGTTAGGGTCCCTCTTCGGAGGCACCCAGCTCGAGCTGTAATTACTGCACGCACGTCATTAATATTTAATTCTTTAATTTGTTTTGATTTGGCTCTGAATTTTTCTGCGGAAACCTAGGGTCGAGCCCTCTTATGGTGGCCAACAAGCCTAATTTCCATATAATTTCCATAACAATAACTGGGCATGGGCGCGGGAGCATTTGAGCCAGGAGGGAGGGAGGAAAGAAACCTGCCGAATGTAACACTTGTGCTAGCAGATACTAGTACCCCGGACTGTGCTCCAAAAGTTTCTGCTCCACCTGATATACCTGATGATCTCTCTGTCATTACTTCTCCTTCTCCTCCTCCTTCTCCCTCTACTCCATTGGCTGCCGGACTCTATCCTAGGATCCCCAACGTGCTGACTAACCCTGCCGCTTTACAGCCAGGGGGAAAGGGAGGGGCCAGTCCTCCACCTCCTGTGCTGCGGGTATTTACTAATCAGCCCTGGCACCCCGGCCATCTCGCCTTATGGGGGGGTAAAATGCAGAGATTAAGAAAAGATGCAGGGCGATGTGTCCAATTATTTTCTAATATCTGCACTGGGCACAACCCAAACTGGAGTGATACCCAAATTCTTTTGAGGGAATTATTTCAACCAAATGAAGGGGATAAGATAATTAAAGATGCAGAAGAAGCGCAGCAAGCCGGGGGAAATAGAAACCTCTGGCTAGCAAATGGTCCAAATTGGGATTGTAATAATGCAGGAGATAGAGCTGTGTGTCCAACAGGACTTTGAAATTTAGTAGAAGTAATTAGAGCATGCAGAGAGTTAGGAGTAAATTGGACTAGAGTGCAAGAATGCAGACAGTGATTAGATGAACACCCCCAAGACTTCTGGGGACTTTTGCGGTAAGCCCCGCTAAAATAGGGAGGAATGACCCCACAAAACTTCAATGATGCTCTCGCAATTAGTGTTTTTATAGATCAAGCAGCCCCTGATACACAAAAGTATTTTAAAGAGCATATGGCAGGCTGGCAAGGGGAGGGGCGCGGAAGAACCAGGGGAGATAGATGGAATCAAAGTGAAGGGGGTGTACAATTAAGAGTTAATGATGTTTGTCATTCTTGGGGGGAACAAGGACACTGGAAGCAGGAATGCCCAGTGAGGCCCTGTGCACTTGGGAATAGAGGGGCCAGCATGAGGCAATCAAATATTGAGAAGGAGACCAGGCAATTCCCAGGCAGTCCACAATGACAGGAGATAGGAGACTCAGAAAATACTGTGGAAATGGGGGTAAATTTATGGGATGTAGATTTGGATTTGAAGGGCAGGTAATGGCAAATATAGAAGGCTTAGAAGTTCCCTTTCTAGTGGATACTGGAGCCACCCTTTCCCTTTTAAAGTTTGAGCCTAAAGGATGCAAGTCACCAGATAAAATAATGATGCAAGGAATAGCGGGAAAAGGCGAACGAATGTTATCTAAGCCCTTATTGCTTACTATTGGAGGTAAAAGAGCGTGGGGATGTATTATAATTTCCACAGACGCGCCCATGTGCCTTTTAGGGAGAGATCTCCTGCAAGCCTTGGATACTCAGATCTGCTTACAGCCAGAAGAGGTGGAATTAATAATTATGGGCTCATGTGTTCTGGCTAAGACACCAGAACCAGAGTCGACTAATCTGCAAATTCCAACAAGGTTAGAATCAGTTCCTAAACGGTTATGGAGCTCTTCAGGAATGGATGTGGGACTACTGAAATCAGCTAGTCCAGTCTGGATAAAAACAAAGGGGGGATTGCCTCCTGCAGTTAAGCAATACCCTATCCCAAAGGAAGCAGAGAAGAGCATCCAAAAACAAACCGATCATTACCTGAAACTGGGTATCCTTAGAGTCTGTGAATCCCCATATAACACCCCAATTCTGCCAGTTAAAAAGAACAGACAAGACTCTGATGGTGATCCAGAGTATCAGTTTATACAAGACTTAGGGGCTATAAACCAACAGGTAGTTGCTCCACATCCAGTAGTCCCTAACCCATCAACCATTTTACTACAGATACCCCTTTGGGCAACTTATTTTACTGTGATTGACCTAACGGCAGCTTTTTTTAGTATACCGATAGCTGAAGATAGCCAAGATCTCTTGGCTTTCACTTGGAAGGGACAACAATTAACTTGGACGAGGCTGCCACAGGGATTTACTGGGTCTCTGACTATTCTTTCGCGTATACTCAAAAATGACCTCTCAGATATCGAACTTCCAGGACATTCTGTAGTAATACAATATGTAGATGATATGTTATTAGCAAGTAAAGATTATGAGACATTTTTAAAAGACACTGTTTCTCCATGTAACGCTCTTGCAGAAAAAGGGCATCAGGCATCTCTGTCTAAACTCCAGCTGTGTCAAAGAGAGGTAAAATATTTGGGTTTTATCTTAAAAGAAGGACACAGGTTAGTTGATCCAGAACGAGTAAAGACAATTCTTGATATGCCTCGTCCTGTAACAAAAAAACAACATGGGATTTTTAGGAGCTGTAGGATTTTGCCAACCGTGGATTCCTGGGTTAGCAGAACTTACTAAGCCTTTAGTGCAGGCAACAAAAAAGGAGGAGATAGAGCCTGTGGCCTGGGGCCCAGAAAGGGAGAAAGCTTTTACATCTGTGAAAAAAGCGTTGGTTTCAGCCCCTGCTCTAGGGTTACCAGATTATAGCAAACCATTGGAATTATTTGTCCATGAACGACAGGGAGTAGCAAGTGGGGTACTCACCCAAAAACTAGGCCCTCACCACAGACCAGTGGCCTATTATTCCACGCAGCTAGATGAGGTAGCTAAAGGCACTCCAGGATGCATCAGAGCAATAGCAGCTATGGCAGCTCTTACTGAAAAAAACATGACCTGTAGTTTTGGGTCACTCATTGACTGTGTATGTGCCACATGAAGTAGAACTGTCAATGAAACAATACGTGACTCAAGCACTATCCCCACAGAGAGCTCACCGCTATGAACTGATAATACTGCATGCAGATAATGTGACCTTAAAGAGATGCAACATCTTAAATCCAGCAACACTATTGCCTCTACCTGAGGATGGAGAACCACATCATTCCTGTGAGCAGGTGATCGTCAGCTCGAGCAAGCCCCGGGAGGACCTTAAAGACGAACCTTTGGGAAACCCAGACTTAGTTCCGTTTACAGATGGATCATCCTAGTATTTGGACGGAAGGCACCACTCCGGCTATGCTGTCACTAACCTCTTTGAGGTACTTGAGGCCAATCCTTTGTCTCCGTCTGTAAGTGCTCAAGGAGCAGAATTAATAGCATTGACCCAAGCAGTAAAAATTGGTAAGAACCTGCAGGTAAATATCTATACCGATTCTAAATATGCATTTGGAGTAGGTCATGTAACAGGGATGTTATGGAAAGAGCGAGGATTCTTTTCGTCATCAGGAAAGAAATTAGCTAATGGAGAAGAAATACGTAATTTGCTGGAAGCAGTCCAACTGCCCAAAGAAATTGCTGTAATACACTGCCCAGCCCATACTAAAGACACTACAGAAATTAGCAGAGGAAATGCTTTAGCCGACGCTGCTGCGAAGGCTGCAGCTCGACAACCTCTGAGAGAATGTATGGGGGCAGTTCCAAGGATGGACCAGAGTGAATGGCCAATTTTAATAGACCCCAAAACCACGTATGAAAAAGACTGCTCAGTGGAAGAGAAAAAACAATGGGAGCAGTGGGAAGCAAAACAAAGTGATGATGGAATATGGACACTTGGAAGAAAACCAATTCTACCAAAAAAAAAAATTTAATTACTATAGCTAGGTGGTTTCACGATAAAGCTCATGGGGGAGCGGAGGCGGTGGCTAACCAGGTAGAGAAAGTATGGGCTGCTCCAGGAATCTACACGGCTGCAAAAAGAATAACAAATAGCTGCCCGACCTGCCAGAAGTTTTCAAATAACAAGCCAAGCTCAGTTAGGGGGACGGTCATGGGCCTACTTCCCTTTCCAAAAGCTACAAATAGATTATGCGGATATGCCATCTGCCAATGGCTACAAACACTTGTTAGTGATAGTAGATCAGTTATCAGGCTGGGTAGAAGCTTTCCCAACAAGAAAGGCCGACACACGGGGAGTGGTAAAAGCCTTACTGAAGGAAATCATATCCAGGTATGGGGTCCCAGAAGCCACTGATTCAGACAGGGGTGCCCATTTTACAGCAAGCATAATCACTCAGTTATAGAAATCATTAGGCATAAAAAGAAACCTACAACCCCTTATCACCCACAATCTTCAGGACAAGTAGAAAGAATGAATAGAACACTAAAAGGAAAAATAGCAAGAATATGCGCACATGCTAGCCTAAAATGGCTGGGTAGGACTTTTCCCAACAAGAACGGCTGACACAGGGCGGGTAGTAAAAGCCTTACTGAAAGAAATCATACCCAGGTACAGAGTCCCAGAAGCCACTGATTCAGACAGGGGTGTCCATTTTATGGCAAGCATAATCAGTCAGTTTTATAAATCATGAGGAATAATGAACTTTTACCTAGTTCAGTAAGAAAAGGGACTGAGAGCTGGTTCAAGCTGGAATGATAAGGGAGTTGCAAGCAGTTCGCATTCCTGTGCTTCACGCTCTGGGAGGGAGGATGTCAAGGCTTTGAAATAAGGCCTACTTGGGCACCAGGACCCTGGGAAACAAAGCCTCCTCTCATTGCTGAAACAGTGTTAATTAGGGGGTCTGGACTATCTCGGGGTCTGGATTATATCCCTTCATCAGGACCTTGGCAGATAACACCTATTGTCACTGCTGGGGCAGTGCTAATTGCTGGAACAACACCTCTTTGTCAGGGCCTGGAGAGACAAGGGCGGGACCCGAGGAACCAAGACACATCTGTCAACAAAAACCATAACAGTAAAGATAAACAGCCTGCCTAGGCACAGGGATGAGACCCAATAAGGAGCAGGAGACTCCAGGCCCAAATATTACTATTGGTCCAAACTACTGCCTGAGGGGTGGAGAGCTTACATTGGAAGGTATAATTGCCCAGGCATTTCTTTGTTTGGGGTCCCTCTTCGGAGACACCCAGCTCGAGCTGTAATTACCGCACGCGTGTCATTAAAATTTCATTATTTCATTTGCTTTGATTTGGCGCCAAACTTTTCTGCGGGAACCTAGGGTCGGGCCCTGTTATGGTGGCTGACAAGCCTCATTTCCATAACACCGAGCCCGGGGCCCGTCCCCGTGTCCGGGGGGTCCCGCCTCGCCCTCACCTCTCCTCTCCAGCGCAGCCCTCCTGTACTCCATGTATCTCCACTGCCACTCCATGCAGCTCTTCTCCAGGTAGTGCTTCAGCCTCTCAGGCTCATTCTCTGCCTCCCACTTCCTCTTGGTGATTAGCGCAGCAGCATACGCCATGACGAATGTCAGCGTGTCCTTGTCAAAGGCGATGAAATCCTTCCCGTCGTAGGCATCCCGCAGAAACCCCCAGATCCCACCGTCCTCCAGGAGCTCACAGCCGTACGTGCGCTGCACTGTGTGATACCCTGAGACACAAGCAGGGAGACGGGGGCTCAGGGGCAGCCCCGGCCCCGCACAGGGGCTTGGACACGGCACCCAGCGCAGGGCCGGGGGCACCCCAGACCCGCAGCCCCCAGCGCTGACAGCGAGCAGCTGCCGCTGGGAGCCCCGGCCCGCGCTCACCCCCGCTCTGGTTGTAGCGCTTCTGCAGTGTGTCCAGCTCCACTCTGGAAGACTAATGATTGCCATATGCGTTCTGGGGCTGCCTGTCCCAGTGGTCCTGACCCTCCTGCTCCATCCAGGCCGCACCCGGCACCGCCCTCTGCGTCTCGCTGTCGTAGCCATCGATGAGCTCTCCGTCCACGTAGCCCACGGAGACGAAGGCGGGCAGCCCCGGGCTGGGCTCCGTCACGGCGGTGTGGAAGTAGCGCAGGGAGTGGGGGCCTGCGGGGACACGGGGGGTGGTGAGGGGCCGGGGGGGGCACGTTGGGGGGCATCCGGGGGATCAAGATGTCCCGGGGGGAGAAGTCGGGGGGGTCGGGGGGGGCAGCACGTCCCGGGGGGCAGGTCAGGGGGGCAGCACGACACAGGGGGGGCACGTCGGGGGGGCAGCACATTCCGGGAGGGCAGGTCGGGGGGCTCCGGGGGGGCAGCACGTCCCGGGGGGAAGATCGGGGGGGCAGCACCTCCCGGGGGCGGTTGCAGGCCGGTCCGTGGGGCCGCTGACGGGGAGCCCGGCGCCGGGGGAGGGGCAGAGGGGGGCCCGGGGGCCCCGCCCGCACTCACCGCTCGCCACCGCCGCCGCCGCCGCCCAGCAGCAGCAGCCCCGGCCCCAGCGCCCGCCCCGCTACCGCCTCCTCGCTGCCAGCGCCCTCGCCCTCACCCGGCGCCGAAGCCCACGGCGGCCACGCCCCCGCGCCACCATTGGCTCCGCTGCGGCGCACCGCCATTGGCTGCCCCGCCCGCCAATAGCGGCTCTTGTCGGCTGAGGCGTCCCCAGGCGCTGGGCTGATCCCGGCGCGGCGGGTTGGGAGAAGCGACAGCGAGGGCGCTTGCGGAGGGCGCTGCGCAGCGCCGAGCCGCGGCTCCCGCTCCGCCTTGTCGCACGGCCATTGGCCCCGCCGGCGGCCGCCCGCCAATGGCGAGGCGCGGCAGCGGTGACGCCCCCGGGCGCCGGGCGGATCTCCGCGGAGCGCGTGGTGGGCGGGAGCGCGGAGGCGATGTGGGAGGCCGAGGCCGATGTGGGGACGGAGACGACGTGGGGATGGGGATGCCATGGGGATGGGGCCACTGGGGGGATGGGACGCCGTGGGGCTGGAGACGATGTGGGGATGGGGACACCGTGGGGCTGGAGATGGAGTTGGCTCTGTCACAGGGACAGGGGGACACTGTGGGGATGGGGATGATGGGGGGATGGGGACGATGTGGGGACGGGGACGCCATGGAGATGGGGACGATGTGGGGACGGGGACACCATTGGGATGGGGATGGAGTTGGCTCTGTCACAGGGGGGGACGCGGAGCCAGCAGTGGGAGCTCAGGGAGTGGCGCCCATCGAAGGCCGAGTGCTGGTAGGTGGTCCCCGGCCCACCCCGGCACCCATAGGTCTACTGGAAGATGTGGAAACCTGCCCAAGGTGGCACCCATGGGTGAGGAGCTGCCCAGGGCCCCAGGCGTCTAGCCCCGTTGCACCCCTGGAGCCAGGCATCCAATCCCATCAGCACCCACACCCATCCATGTGTTGTCCGAAAAGCGGATTCGTTGCCCGGTGTGCAATAAGCCAATAATTACACACTCAGGAGAGACATTTGTTTATTTATTTCAGAGTTGCGCAAGCCTGGGTGCTCGGTGGTTTCCCACAAATCGAGCACACACACCCCAACTTTTCAAGTAGCATTTATACAAACAAATTGCCAGATTTGCGACTTTCCCTTTTACACTGATTGGTTAGTGATTGCTTCATTCCCTGGGTCCCACCCCTGCTTCTCAAGGTCCTGATCAATTAACACTGCCCCAGCTAGGTCAGTAGATGTTATCTCCCAAGGTCCTGAGGAAGAGGACATAATCCAGACCCCTTAATTAACACAGTTTCAACAGTGAGAGGAGGCTTTGCTTCCCAAGGTCCTGGCGCCCAAACAGGCCTTATTTCACAGCCTTGACATCCTCCCTTTCGGAGAGTGGGGCACAGGAATGCAGACTGCTTGTAACTCCCTTATCTTTCCAGCCTGCACCAGCTCTGGGGCCCTTTCTTACCGAACTAGGAGCGTGGCCTAAGGCTTCAGCAAATTTAGCTACTCATGCTAAGCAAGTGTGTGGCTACTCATGCTAAGCAAATTCTGTCTAAGATAGAAGTTATCCAAATCTACCTACTTCAAACATTCTTTCTGAGCTTCTCAGGGTTGTCTTGTAACAATTGCACCCATGTTATCACCCATGGGCCCAGGTGGCCACCCATCAGCACCTGTGACCACCCATGGACCCAGGTGTCCAGCCCCATTGCACCCGTGTTATCACACATGGGCCCAGGTGGCGGCCCCATCAGCACCCACCACCACCCATGGACCCAGGTGTCGACCCCCTTTGCACCCATGGACTCAGGCGTGAGGTCACATCACCACCCCTGAACCCAGGCCCCCCACCCCATTGCACCCATGGTCCCAGCCCCCTGGCCCATTGCACCTGTGTCCCCAGCCCCCCACCCCATTGCACCCACGTCCCCAGGCCCCTGCCCCTGCCCCATTACGCCCATATCCGGAGCTTCCCCGACTCATTGCACCCATATCCCCAGCCCCCTGCCCCTTTGCGCCCATGTCCCCAGGCCCCTGCCAATTGCAACCACCTCCCCAGGCCCCCTGCCCCATTGCACCCACATCCCCAGGCCCCCGCCCTATTGCACCCATATCCCAGGCCCCCACCCCATTGCACCCATATCCCCAGCCCCCTGGCCCACGCAGATGGGGCCACACTGCAGCAAGCCCAGCGCAGGCCCCCAAGCTGCCTGGCAGCTGCAGCACAGCACACAGGAGCAGAGACCAAGGGTGCTGGCTTGGTGCAGCCGGCAGAAGAGAAGGCGTAGGGGGATCTCACTGCTGCCTGCAAGTGCCTAACGGGAGCGTGCAGAGAGCATGGAGCCAGAGACGTCCTGAGGGGCCTGGGGACAGGTTGAGGGCAACGGCACGGCTTGTGGCAGGGAAAAGTCCCCTCAGAGACTGCAAATGGCCTTGGAAGCCGAATGGTGGTGCAACACTGGAGCAGGGTGCCAGGGCCGTGCGGGAATCCATCGCCAGAGACAGTCAGAGCTCGACCCTGACAGGCCCTGCGAAACCTCCTCTGCTTGCCTCCACTTGCAGCAGGAGGTTGCAGCAGACACCTCCGGAAGACCCTTCCCACCCCAGCTGCTCTCTCACTCTGCGACTGCTTGTAGGGCTTTCTCTGCAGCCCTGACTGCCTTCCTTGGCAGCGCCTGCACTAGTCTTTCTCCTGACAGTTCCCTGACACCAAGTAACACAGCGGGAACAGCTGCCGAGGGTTTATTTGGAGCAGCACATGGGCTGTGGGACACGACGCAGTAGCATTGCTGTAGCAGCCAGGAGAGAGCCTCCGTCGCTCTGCCTCTTTGCTCTGCGCCATCTCCCATCTCGGGCCACCTGTCTGGCAGCTGCATCCTCGCGCTGTTCCTCTCACTGCCCTGAGTCACAGCGGCAGCTAAAAGCTCTGCGCAGAGCCCGAAGCGCTGCCCTGAGCCGCGATGGCCATCGCCTGGAAGGCGCAGCATGCGGGAGGGCGGTGATGCCTGTGGAGGAAGGAGAGCCGTGGGCGAGGGGCTGGGCAAGTGCAGGGCAAGCCTGAGGGTCTCTGGCTGCGGGGGAGGCCTCCGCCTTTGCTCCTGTGCTGGCTGCTGGGGCCAGAGGCACACTGTCCCCCGCATCCTGGCAGCCTCCCGCCAGAGCAGATGCCGCTGCCTCGGCTCCTCGGGGCACTGCTGGGGCCAGAGGCGTGCTCTGCAGGTCACCAGCTGCCTCCCTGGCAGCATCTCTGCCCTTCACAACGGGTGAGCAGGGCACCTCCTCAGGACACGGCTGTGGGTCTGCCAAGAGGCTCCTGAGGCTCGGTCTGACCCAGCTCATGACCAAGGCCATGTTTTCCTCCAGCTCCTCCCATTCCAAAGGCTCTTCATCAACATCCTCTTCCTCATCGCTCCACTCCACGCCAGCATCCTCTGGCACTTCCCAGACTCTCTTCCCAGCTCCCAGCTCCCGCGCCCTCCCGCAGGGCCGGAGGGAAGACGATGACTTGTGCTCCTCTTTGGGCTCACAGGCAACCTGCATGGGGAGAGCAGGAACACAGCCCTGTGTGATATCAGCTGGCCATGCTCAGCATCCTGGTGCCCTGGGATATAGGAGGGGGCAAAGGGTTTGGGGTGGGGGGATGCTGTGAGTGGCCGCGAGCCCCAAGGGGAGGCACATGCAGCTGGCTGGGCAATGGCACAAGGCTTGTCTTGGGGCCGTAGCAGCAGGGCTGGGCCGGGGGCCACGACGGGCAGCGGGGGATGGAGGTGGCCGGGTACGTGGCACAAGGGGGCTGGCTCGCTGGCTGTGGGAGGCGGCTGCTGCTGGGGCTGCCCCTGCCCTCCTTGCTCAGCATCCATGCCCCAGGGCTGGATGCTGTGCAGGCCGGGGAGGGCACGTCAGCCCTGGGCCTCTGGCACTTGGAAACACAGAGCACCAGGCATCTTCCCCAGGACAGAGAGTGCAGAGCACAAAGGGCTGGGGGGACAGCTTCTCACCACGGCCGCGGGGGACCCATGCAATGGGGCAGCTCTTCTCACCCACCCTGCACACCCCAGACGCTGCTCACACCGCACCTCCCTTTGGTGGTGGGTGCCGACGCCATGCTCCTTGCTCACCTGGTGAGGAAGGCCTGCGGCCAGGGCAGAGCCTTCTGCTGCGCTTTCTTCGGGCAATGGTGGTTGGAGAGGCAGGCTGTTGCTCTCCCCACAAGGGCCTCCGCACAACTGGGAGGCCTTTGGCGCAGCCTCTGCGGGAAGCGATGGAGGCAGAGGAGCATTTTCCCCTGCATCCTCAGGGCCTCTGGCTGCAGGGGAGGCCTCTGCCTTTGCTCCTGTGCTGGCCAGTGGAGCCAGAGGCACACTGTCCCCCGCGTCCTGGCAGCCTCCTGCCAAAGGAGATGCCGCTGCCACGGCTCCTCGGGGCACTGCTGGGGCCAGAGGCGTGCTCTGCAGGTCACCAGCTGCCTCCCTGGCAGCATCTCTGCCCTTCACAACGGGTGAGCAGGGCACCTCCTCAGGACACGGCTGTGGGTCTGCCAAGAGGCTCCTGAGGCTCGGTCTGACCCAGCTCATGACCAAGGCTGTGTTTTTCTCCAGCTCCTCCCATTCCAAAGGTTCTTCTTCAACGTCCTCTTCCTCATCGCTCCACTCCACGCCAGCATCCTCTGGTGCTCCCCGGACTCTCTTCCCAGCTCCCATCTTGCGCTCCCTCCTGGGCGCATGGGCGTACAGCCGCTCCAGCACCTCCCACTTGGACCTCGCATCCTTCAGGAGCTCCACTCGCGTCACCTCCGGTTGCCACAGGTTATAGAAGGAGTTTCTGGCACAGAGCTGAAGCCAGAGAGGGAGATTTGTGAAGGCAGCTGCTTTTCCCACCAGCAATGCCCCCCGTGGCCCTGCCAGCACTGCCACCATCACACTGTTGCAGCAGGGCGCAGCGGCTGGCCCCAGCACACGGAGGGTCACCATCTGCCCTGGCCCACCCTTTGCACTCACCTCCTTGGGGCGAACATTGAGGCATCCCGATGCTGTCAGGGAGAAACGTTTCCCCTTGCCCTCCTCTTCCTCGACCTCCCTCTCCTTTGGCCTCGGCTCCTTCCTCTCCAGAAAGGCTTCTCGCAGCTGAGCCAAGCTCTGCCCGGTGCGCGCCACGCAGCTCCTGTCGAGCTCCTCCAGCGTCTCTGTTTTGATTGAGAGCACGGCGAGATACTGCGAGGGGTTGTCGGGGTGTATGCGCAGTGGCGTGCCTTGAAGGCGACAGATGATGCCCAGAGGCTGCTGTTTGGGCCTCTGCACTGCAAGTTGCCATCCTAGTGTGACCAGTCCATGGCCCCTGCCCGGGGAAGCTGGTGCACCGGCCCCCATGACCTTCCTTTTGCCCCCACGCCTGTTGCAATCTGGCCCTTGCAGAGCTGTGGCAGCTGTGTTTTTGGCACGCTCCCTGCTCTCCTTCTGCAATGCGCTTGCCAGGCCTGCTAGAGCAATGGTGTATGCCAAGGTCCTTTGTGGCCCGGCTGCCCTGAGCTCCCGGCCATGTCCCGCACTCGCATCATCAGGACGGCTCAAGGCTGCAGACGCGAGCGCCAGCAGTGCGTGCATCAGAGGTGCGGCAGGCAGTGCGGGGCTGTGTGCAGCAGGTCTCTGGTCCTCAGCCCTCATTTCCATGCACACATCTGCAAGGATGTTCTCAACAGCTTGCAGCATCCTTGCTTTTCCCAGCGCGGAAGACCCAGGCCTGGCCTCAGGCAAATAGGAGACAGGAGCTTGAATTGCTCGGGGGAGAGCGCCAGCTTCCTGCTTAGCTTTTGGAGAGGCAGGCACTCTCCTTGCCACATCCTCCAGAGCCTCAGCAGTGGCCGTGCATCTCAAAGAAGATCTGCAGGATTTTTCTGGAGGTCGACATGCGGATGCCGCTCTTTGACCTGTAGAGGCCTCCAGGCCTCCACGTGCCTGCCTAGCTGCCTTGGTTGCGTGAGGCGCTAAGCAGGGCCGATGCGGTGTCTCTGCTCTTGCACAAGGCCTGCTGTGCAGTGTCTCCCGGCGCCCCGGAGGAGCCTTCTTCACAAGGCTGCTGGAGGCATGAAGAGCTTGCACCGAGTCGAGAACCTCCCTCACAGTGTCCTCCGCCATCTGCAATCAAAGCCCATGAGGAAGGCCAAGTTACTGCTGCCCTTTACCCCTCCCCCCCAGCCTTCCCACATGCACACTCCCTGTGGCCCCTGAAACCCTCCACAACAGCAGCACTCTCCCACGCAGCTGGCTCCCAAAGGCTGCGTGGGGAGAAGGCTGGTCACCACTGGGCAAGAGATGGGCAAAGGCAGCTCCCTCGGAAACCTCGAGCCATGTCCTTGCCGACTGCCATGCAGAGCAGGCGCTCCTCCTGCTCCCTCCCACCACTTCCCGCCTGCTGCTTGGCAGCTATGCACAGTCAGGCAGAGGCTTTGCCACCATCGCTGCTCAGCTCGCTACCTTCGCGATGACGTCTTCAGGGTCTTGCCAGCTCTGTGGGCCGGGCAGCAACGGCCGCCTGTCCCTTTGCTGCGATGAAGTCGGGGTCGGGATGCGTTGCGTCACTGCATGCGGCTCCCGCTGGCCCCCCTGCAGGGAGAAGGAAGCACATGATGGAGGCGGTTGCGTTCGTACAAGCGGCCCCTCAGGCACAGGAAAGCCCGGCCCCATGGCAAAGGGAAGCTCATGGCCTAGCACGACCCAGCTGTGCTAAGCCTGGAGATGCTCTCTGACCCTCAGCACAGCTCACAGGCTCCATTTGGGCCTTGCAGCACCCCAGTCGGTGTGCTTTGTGCACCAGAAAATCCCCAGCACCAGCAAGAAATACCCCCTGGCCAGAGAAGATCAGGCCTGGCTCGCTTGCCCCACCTCCTCTTCCCCACCGTCCTCATGCTTTCCGTGCGGCTCCCAGCCCTGCTGCCTGCCTCTCCCTCCAGCCCCACCGCTCACCTTGCTTCTGCGCTTCGGCCTCACAGAAAGCCCATCCACGGGCTGGGAGCCGGCATTCGCCTGCCGCCCCTTGTCCATCAGCAGGAGCTTCTCCTGCGCACCTGCCACTCTGGCACTCAAGAGAGCTGCTCCCTCCTCAGCGAGCTGCTCTCCTCAGAGGGCACAGCCAGGGGCTCTGCTCCCAGCATGGACTCGGTCACCACGGGCACTGCCCCATCACAATGGCCTTGGGGGCATGATGCCACCCCCATCACAAAGCCCTGCACGTTGCCATGGGGACCCCCGTGACCACCTCCTGCTGGCCACCAGGGGCACCCGCATCACAAGGCCTTGCTGGTGACCGTGCTAGCACCGACATCACGAGGCCTTGCTGCTCACCGGGGGCACCTCCAGCACCAGGGCTTTGCCTCCCAGCCTCTGGTGCCAGCTTCTGAGCCCAGCTCCGAGCTGCCATCTGTGCCGCAGCAGGAATTTTCCTCTCCCCACCTCTCTGCCTCCTACACCGTGCAGATGCTGCCCTTCTTCAGGCCCTCTAGAGCACACAGCCAGCCACTGCAAGACCACTCCTCTTGCTCGGGCCACTAAGCCTCACCCATATGCCTCACCGTCCAGCCCTAGGCAGAGCGTCCTGCATTCCCGCTGCTTTCTCACAGAAAGGCCAACTGCCCCTCCGCACCTTCCCAGACGGGCCTTCCCAAAGAGGCTGCAGCCATCCACCGCAGCGCTCCAGGCATGCCACGCTGCAGGCCCGCAGCTGCACACAGACTGCAAAGTGCTCCTGTCTGGTCCCCAGGCTGCAGGCATTAGCGGACGGACCCCTGAGACAGGTGCCCGCCTCTGCAGATTTCCCACAAAAGCTGTCAGAGATTCATTTCTCCAGACTGTTGCTCTCTAAGCACTTCCCTATTGGCGTGCACGCACTGCGCTGGGCCCCTCCAGGCTTTCTTTGCTCCACATCACCCTGCAGCTTTGCCTTGCCCTCCCACACCATCGCTTCCTCACTCTTCCATGCATCCTCCTCTCCCCTCAGGGGCACCGACTTTTGGGCTCTCCTCACCACCTTGGCCACCGGCTTGAGCCTCACGGCAGCACACGGGCACACTCTCCTCCTGATGAAGCGTGACACCCCCCAGCCTTGGTGCCTCGCTGCTGGCTCGCCTTCGGGACGTCCAGCTGCTGGACCGCCAGGCCACCTGGGCAAGCAGGCCCTGCCCTCACCTGTGCACCTCTTCCTACTCACGGGGCTTGTGCTTTTCTTGCTTTTGCCCCCAGGGGGCACGTGGCGACCATCTCTCCACGCCAGCCTTCATGCACAAAGAGGGGCCCACGCTCATGAAAACAAAGCCCTGCTGCCAGCACCAGCTGCACACCCAGGGGCTGACCTGCTGGATCCAAGCACTGCTGCTCAAGCCCATTCCCCTCACTGGCAGCATGCAGGAAAAACCCCACCTGCCCTGCCAGGCCTACAGCCATGTCATCACACTTGGTACTTTCCAGGCAGGATCCTTGTGTTAAGGAAGAGCAAACTGAAACTGCCTACAGGCAGCCGCTTAGCACAACTTCTCTAAAACTTGCCTGGCATGAGGAGCTAAATTTGCTGAAGCCTTAGGCCGCACTTAGAGAAAATAATGAACTTTTACTTAGTCCAGTAAGAAAAGGGCCTCAGAGCTGGTTCCAGCTGGGAAGATAAGGCAGTTACAAGCAGTCTGCATTCCTTGCAATTACTGTTTTTATAGATCAAGCAGCCCCTGATACACAAAAGTATTTTAAAGAGCATATGCCAGGCTGGCAAGGGGAGGGGGCGCGGAAGAACCAGGGGAGATAGATGGAGTCAAAGTGAAGGTGGTGTACAATTAAGAGTTAATGATGTTTGTCATTCTTGGGGGGAACAAGGACACTGGAAGCAGGAATGCCCAGTGAGGCCCTGTGCACTTGGGAATAGAGGGGCCAGCATGAGGCAATCAAATCAGTCCACAATGACAGGAGATAGGAGACTCAGAAAATACTGTGGAAATGGGGGTAAATTCATGGGATGTAGATTTGGATTTGAAGGGCAGGTAATGGCAAATATAGAAGGCTTAGAAGTTCCCTTTCTAGTGGATACTGGAGCCACCCTTTCCCTTTTAAAGTTTGAGCCTAAAGGATGCAAGTCACCAGATAAAATAATGATGCAAGGAGTAGCGGGAAAAGGCAAACGAATGTTATCTAAGCCCTTAGTACTCACTATTGGGGGTAAAACAGTGTGGGGATGTATTATAATTTCCACAGACGCGCCCATGTGCCTTTTAGGGAGAGATCTCCTGCAAGCCTTGGATACTCAGATCTGCTTACAGCCAGAAGAGGTGGAATTAATAATTATGGGCTCATGTGTTCTGGCTAAGACACCAGAACCAGAGTCGACTAATCTGCAAATTCCAACAGGTTTAGAACCAGTTTCTAAAAAGTTATGGAGCTCTTCAGGAATGGATGTGGGACTACTGAAATCAGCTAGTCCAGTCTGGATAAAAACAAAGGGGGGATTGCCTCCTGCAGTTAAGCAATACCCTATCCCAAAGGAAGCAGAGAAGAGCATCCAAAAACAAATCAATCATTATTTGAAACTGGGTATCCTTAGAGTCTGTGAATCCCCGTACAACACCCCAATTCTGCCAGTTAAAAAGAACAGACAAGACTCTGATGGTGATCCAGAGTATCAGTTTGTACAAGACTTAAGGGCTATAAACCAACAGGTAGTTGCTCCACATCCAGTAGTCCCCGACCTATCAACCATTTTACTACAGATACCCCTTTGGGCAACTTATTTTACTGTGATCGACCTAACGGCAGCCTTTTTTAGTATACCGATAGCTGAAGATAGCCAAGATCTCTTGGCTTTCACTTGGAAGGGACAACAATTAACTTGGACGAGGCTGCCACAGGGATTTACTGGGTCTCCGACTATTTTTTCGCGTATACTCAAAAATGACCTCTCAGATATCGAACTTCCAGGACATTCTGTATTAATACAATATGTAGATGATTTGTTATTAGCAAGTAAAGATTAACACTCTTGCAGAAAAAGGGCATCGAGCATCTCTGTCTAAACTCCAGCTGTGTCAAAGAGAGGTAAAATATTTGGGTTTTATCTTAAAAGAAGGACACAGGTTAGTTGATCCAGAACGAGTAAAGACAACTCTTGATATGCCTCGTCCTGTAACAAAAAAACAACACGGGATTTTTAGGAGCTGTAGGATTTTGCCAACCGTGGATTCCTGGGTTAGCAGAACTTACTAAGCCTTTAGTGCAGGCAACAAAAAAGGAGGAGATGGAGCCTGTGGCCTGGGGCCCAGAAAGGGAGAAAGCTTTTACATCTGTGAAAAAAGCGTTGGTTTCAGCCCCTGCTCTAGGGTGACCAGATTATAGCAAACCATTCGAATTGTTTGTCCATGAGTGACAGGGAGTAGCAAGTGGAGTACTCACCCAAAAACTAGGCCCTCACCACAGACCAGTGGCCTATTACTCCACGCAGCTAGATGAGGTAGCTAAAGGCACTCCAGGATGCATCAGAGCAATAGCAGCTACGGCAGCTCTTACTGAAAAAAACATGACCTGTAGTTTTGGGTCACTCATTGACTGTGTATGTGCCACATGAAGTAGAACTGTTAATGAAACAATACGCGACTCAAGCACTATCCCCACAGAGAGCTCACCGCTATGAACTGATAATATTAAGGTCACATTATCTGCATGTAAAGAGATGCAACATCTTAAATCCAGCAACACTATTGCCTCTACCTGAGGATGGAGAACCACATCATTCCTGTGAGCAGGTGATCGTCAGCTCGAGCAAGCCCCGGGAGGACCTTAAAGACAAACCTTTGGAAAACCCAGACTTAGTTCCGTTTACAGATGGATCATCCTAGTATTTGGACGGAAGGCACCACTCCGGCTATGCTGTCACTAACCTCTTTGAGGTACTTGAGGCCAATCCTTTGTCTCCGTCTGTAAGTGCTCAAGCAGCAGAATTAATAGCATTGATCCAAGCAGCAAAAATTGGTAAGAACCTGCAGGTAAATATCTATACCGAGTCTAAATATGCATTTGGAGTAGGTCATGTAACAGGGATGTTATGGAAAGAGCGAGGATTCTTTTCGTCATCAGGAAAGAAATTAGCTAATGGAGAAGAAATACGTAATTTGCTGGAAGCAGTCCAACTGCCCAAAGAAATTGCTGTAATACACTGCCCAGCCCATACTAAAGACACTACAGAAATTAGCAGAGGAAATGCTTTAGCCGACGCTGCTGCGAAGGCTGCAGCTCGACAACCTCTGAGAGAATGTATGGGTGTAGTTCCAAGGATGGACCAGAGTGAACGGCCAATTTTAATAGACCCCAAAACCACGTATGAAAAAGACTGCTCAGTGGAAGAGAAAAAACAATGGGAGCAGTGGGAAGCAAAACAAAGTGATGATGGAATATGGACACTTGGAAGAAAACCAATTCTACCAAAAAAAAAAAATATTTAATTACTATAGCTAGGTGGTTTCACGATAAAGCTCTTGGGGGAGCGGAGGCAATAGCTAAGCAGGTACAGAAAGTATGGGCCGCTCCAGGAATCTACGCGGCTGCAAAAAGAATAACAAATAGCTGCCCGACCTGCCAGAAGTTTTCAAATAACAAGCCAAGCTCAGAGTTAGGGGGACGGTCATGGGCCTACTTCCCTTTCCAGAAGCTACAAATAGATTATGCGGATATGCCATCTGCCAATGGCTACAAACACTTGTTAGTGATAGTAGATCAGTTATCAGGCTGGGTAGAAGCTTTCCCAACAAGAAAGGCCGACACACGGGGAGTGGTAAAAGCCTTACTGAAAGAAATCATACCCAGGTATGGGGTCCCAGAAGCCACTGATTCAGACAGGGGTGCCCATTTTACAGCAAGCATAATCACTCAGTTATAGAAATCATTAGGCATAAAAAGAAACCTACAACCCCTTATCACCCACAATCTTCAGGACAAGTAGAAAGAATGAATAGAACACTAAAAGGAAAAATAGCAAGAATATGCGCACATGCTAGCCTAAAATGGCTGGGTAGGACCTTTCCCAACAAGAACGGCTGACGCAGGGCGGGTAGTAAAAGCCTTACTGAAAGAAATCATACCCAGGTATAGAGTCCCAGAAGCCATGGATTCAGACAGGGGTGCCCATTTTATGGCAAGCATAATCAGTCAGTTCTATAAATCATGAGGAATAAAAGGAAATCTATGTACCCCTTATCACCCACAATCTTCAGGACAAGTAGAAAGAATGAACAGCACATTAAAAGAAAAAATAGCAAGAAATGCACACATGCTAGCCTCAAATGGCCAGAAGCATTACACTTAGCTCTATGGGATGTTTGAAATGTCCCATGGCAACCCATAGGACTAACACCAGCAGAAATTCTCTTTGGGAAACATTTAGCTGTACTAGGGACTTGTTATGCCAGCTAAGACTAGCCTGTTAGACGGGGATGAATGACTAACCCAGTATGTTCTAAGTATGCAAAAAAGGTTTGAAAATCTTTGAAATAAATAAATATATGCTCAGTGATATCAATCCACACCACCTGAAATAGAAGTGCCTGGTATACAGCCTGGGGATGAAGTTTTAGTTAAAGTATTTTCACAAAAAATCCAGGTTAAAACCTAAATGGAACGGGCCATATACTATCATACTGTGTTCTTATTTTGCTGTTCAAGTTGAACTGTACTTGTACATGTTAAAAAAAGAATGTGTATGTGTAAGAACACTTTGTAATCTTACATTCATAGATGGCATTGGTGTAGATACAAGTAATTAATTACTCAAATATTTGTATTTGTAACATTACCCAAAATTATGGGATGCGACTTTAATCATTCAGCTCCTATTAGATCTTATCAATTGTTACAATCTAATTATACACTAATTCAAAATTTACTACCTAACCCCATTGGAAAGAATCTCACACTAGTGAAGAAACTACTACAACATGACAACCTGCGTCGACTGCTAGAACGTACCCGAAACAATGGACAAAAAACCCTCTAATCACCATTCATCATGAAGCAGAAGAGATGCACCACGTCTTGGAAAGGATAAAAAGGGATGGAGAACATCATGGCTGGGAAACTCTTCTAGGGTGGTCACCAACTACAACAGCGATTTATAATCACGTGTTGCACCCACTAGTAGTTGTGTTAACTTTAACTGTGTTATGCCTATTGCTTACGATCATATTATGCATAAGATTATGGAACGTGATAGCACACCTTGAAAGGCTTCGAGAACTCTGTTTCAAGTATTAGCAGGGATGCTTCATAAAAACAAAGCGGGGAACTGTTAAAGAATAGCGAACTGAAACTGTCTAGAGGTAGCCGCTTAGCACAACTTCTCTAAAACTTGCTTAGCATGAGGAGCTAAATTTGCTGAAGCCTTAGGCCGCACTTAGCGAAAACAATGAACTTTTACTTAGTCCAGTAAGAAAAGGGCCTCAGAGCTGGTTCCAGCTGGGAAGATAAGGAAGTTACAAGCAGTCTGCATTCCTGCATCTCACACTCCCAAAGGGAGGGTGTCTGCAGCAATGCGTCTCACACTCCCAAAGGGAGGGTGTCAAGGCTTTGAAGTAAGACCAGTGCAGGGCATTAGGACCTTGAGGGGCAAAGCCTTAGCTCACTGCTGGGGCAGTGTTCATTGTTATGATTTAGAATCACCTCCTCCTCAGGACCTTGAGACACAACAGTAAGACCCCACAAAAACAGAGGTACAACCGTCAGCAGAGACTGCAAAAAACAAAAATAAGGAGAAAAACAGCTTACCTCAGAATGACGATGAGACCCAATGAGGAGCAGGAGACCCCAGACCAAAAAATTACTATTGGTCTAACTACCACGTGAAGGGTGGGAAATGTACGTTGAAAAAACTATAATTGCCCAGGATTTGTTTATGTTAGGGTCCCTCTTCGGAGGCACCCAGCTCGAGCTGTAATTACTGCACGCACGTCATTAATATTTAATTCTGTAATTTGTTTTGATTTGGCTCTGAATTTTTCTGCGGAAACCTAGGGTCGAGCCCTCTTATGGTGGCCAACAAGCCTAATTTCCATATAATTTCCATAACAATAACTGGGCATGGGCGCGGGAGCATTTGAGCCAGGAGGGAGGGAGGAAAGAAACCTGCCGAACGTAACACTTGTGCTAGCAGATACTAGTACCCCGGACTGTGCTCCAAAAGTTTCTGCTCCACCTGATATACCTGATGATCTCTCTGTCATTACTTCTCCTTCTCCTCCTCCTTCTCCCTCTACTCCATTGGCTGCCGGACTCTATCCTATGATCCCCAACGTGCTGACTAACCCTGCCGCTTTACAGCCAGGGGGAAAGGGAGGGGCCAGTCCCCCTCCTCCTGTGCTGCGGGTATTTACTAATCAGCCCTGGCACCCCGGCCATCTCGCCTTATGGGGGGGTAAAATGCAGAGATTAAGAAAAGATGCAGGGCGATGTGTCCAATTATTTTCTAATATCTGCACTGGGCACAACCCAAACTGGAGTGATACCCAAATTCTTTTGAGGGAATTATTTCAACCAAATGAAGGGGATAAGATAATTAAAGATGCGGAAGAAGCGCAGCAAGCCGGGGGAAATAGAAACCTCTGGCTAGCAAATGATCCAAATTGGGATTGTAATAATGCAGGAGATAGAGCTGTGTGTCCAACAGGACTTTGAAATTTAGTAGAAGTAATTAGAGCATGCAGAGAGTTAGGAGTAAATTGGACTAGAGTGCAAGAATGCAGACAGTGATTAGATGAACACCCCCAAGACTTCTGGGGACTTTTGCGGTAAGCCCCGCTAAAATAGGGAGGAATGACCCCACAAAACTTCAATGATGCTCTCGCAATTAGTGTTTTTATAGATCAAGCAGCCCCTGATACACAAAAGTATTTTAAAGAGCATATGGCAGGCTGGCAAGGGGAGGGGCGCGGAAGAACCAGGGGAGATAGATGGAATCAAAGTGAAGGGGGTGTACAATTAAGAGTTAATGATGTTTGTCATTCTTGGGGGGAACAAGGACACTGGAAGCAGGAATGCCCAGTGAGGCCCTGTGCACTTGGGAATAGAGGGGCCAGCATGAGGCAATCAAATATTGAGAAGGAGACCAGGCAATTCCCAGGCAGTCCACAATGACAGGAGATAGGAGACTCAGAAAATACTGTGGAAATGGGGGTAAATTTATGGGATGTACATTTGGATTTGAAGGGCAGGTAATGGCAAATATAGAAGGCTTAGAAGTTCCCTTTCTAGTGGATACTGGAGCCACCCTTTCCCTTTTAAAGTTTGAGCCTAAAGGATGCAAGTCACCAGATAAAATAATGATGCAAGGAGTAGCGGGAAAAGGCGAACGAATGTTATCTAAGCCCTTATTGCTTACCATTGGAGGTAAAAGAGCGTGGGGATGTATTACAATTTCCACAGACGCGCCCATGTGCCTTTTAGGGAGAGATCTCCTGCAAGCCTTGGATACTCAGATCTGCTTACAGCCAGAAGAGGTGGAATTAATAATTATGGGCTCATGTGTTCTGGCTAAGACACCAGAACCAGAGTCGACTAATCTGCAAATTCCAACAAGGTTAGAATCAGTTCCTAAACGGTTATGGAGCTCTTCAGGAATGGATGTGGGACTACTGAAATCAGCTAGTCCAGTCTCGATAAAAACAAAGGGGGGATTGCCTCCTGCAGTTAAGCAATACCCTATCCCAAAGGAAGCAGAGAAGAGCATCCAAAAACAAATCAATCATTATTTGAAACTGGGTATCCTTAGAGTCTGTGAATCCCCGTACAACACCCCAATTCTGCCAGTTAAAAAGAACAGGCAAGATTCTGATGGTGATCCAGAGTATCAGTTTATACAAGACTTAGGGGCTATAAACCAACAGGTAGTTGCTCCACATCCAGTAGTCCCTAACCCATCAACCATTTTACTACAGATACCCCTTTGGGCAACTTATTTTACTGTGATTGACCTAACGGCAGCTTTTTTTAGTATACCGATAGCTGAAGATAGCCAAGATCTCTTGGCTTTCACTTGGAAGGGACAACAATTAACTTGGACAAGGCTGCCACAGGGATTTACTGGGTCTCTGACTATTCTTTCGCGTATACTCAAAAATGACCTCTCAGATATCGAACTTCCAGGACATTCTGTAGTAATACAATATGTAGATGATATGTTATTAGCAAGTAAAGATTATGAGACATTTTTAAAAGACACTGTTTCTCCATGTAACGCTCTTGCAGAAAAAGGGCATCAGGCATCTCTGTCTAAACTCCAGCTGTGTCAAAGAGAGGTAAAATATTTGGGTTTTATCTTAAAAGAAGGACACAGGTTAGTTGATCCAGAACGAGTAAAGACAATTCTTGATATGCCTCGTCCTGTAACAAAAAAACAACACGGGATTTTTAGGAGCTGTAGGATTTTGCCAACCGTGGATTCCTGGGTTAGCAGAACTTACTAAGCCTTTAGTGCAGGCAACAAAAAAGGAGGAGATAGAGCCTGTGGCCTGGGGCCCAGAAAGGGAGAAAGCTTTTACATCTGTGAAAAAAGCGTTGGTTTCAGCCCCTGCTCTAGGGTTACCAGATTATAGCAAACCATTGGAATTATTTGTCCATGAACGACAGGGAGTAGCAAGTGGGGTACTCACCCAAAAACTAGGCCCTCACCACAGACCAGTGGCCTATTATTCCACGCAGCTAGATGAGGGAGCTAAAGGCACTCCAGGATGCATCAGAGCAATAGCAGCTATGGCAGCTCTTACTGAAAAAAACATGACCTGTAGTTTTGGGTCACTCATTGACTGTGTATGTGCCACATGAAGTAGAACTGTCAATGAAACAATACGTGACTCAAGCACTATCCCCACAGAGAGCTCACCGCTATGAACTGATAATACTGCATGCAGATAATGGGACCTTAAAGAGATGCAACATCTTAAATCCAGCAACACTATTGCCTCTACCTGAGGATGGAGAACCACATCATTCCTGTGAGCAGGTGATCGTCAGCTCGAGCAAGCCCCGGGAGGACCTTAAAGACAAACCTTTGGAAAACCCAGACTTAGTTCCGTTTACAGATGGATCATCCTAGTATTTGGACGGAAGGCACCACTCCGGCTATGCTGTCACTAACCTCTTTGAGGTACTTGAGGCCAATCCTTTGTCTCCGTCTGTAAGTGCTCAAGCAGCAGAATTAATAGCATTGACCCAAGCAGTAAAAATTGGTAAGAACCTGCAGGTAAATATCTATACCGATTCTAAATATGCATTTGGAGTAGGTCATGTAACAGGGATGTTATGGAAAGAGCGAGGATTCTTTTCGTCATCAGGAAAGAAATTAGCTAATGGAGAAGAAATACGTAATTTGCTGGAAGCAGTCCAACTGCCCAAAGAAATTGCTGTAATACACTGCCCAGCCCATACTAAAGACACTACAGAAATTAGCAGAGGAAATGCTTTAGCCGACGCTGCTGCGAAGGCTGCAGCTCGACAACCTCTGAGAGAATGTATGGGGGCAGTTCCAAGGATGGACCAGAGTGAATGGCCAATTTTAATAGACCCCAAAACCACGTATGAAAAAGACTGCTCAGTGGAAGAGAAAAAACAATGGGAGCAGTGGGAAGCAAAACAAAGTGATGATGGAATATGGACACTTGGAAGAAAACCAATTCTACCAAAAAAAAAAATTTAATTACTATAGCTAGGTGGTTTCACGATAAAGCTCATGGGGGAGCGGAGGCAATAGCTAAGCAGGTACAGAAAGTATGGGCTGCTCCAGGAATCTACGCGGCTGCAAAAAGAATAACAAATAGCTGCCCGACCTGCCAGAAGTTTTCAAATAACAAGCCAAGCTCAGAGTTAGGGGGACGGTCATGGGCCTACTTCCCTTTCCAAAAGCTACAAATAGATTATGCGGATATGCCATCTGCCAATGGCTACAAACACTTGTTAGTGATAGTAGATCAGTTATCAGGCTGGGTAGAAGCTTTCCCAACAAGAAAGGCCGACACACGGGGAGTGGTAAAAGCCTTACTGAAGGAAATCATATCCAGGTATGGGGTCCCAGAAGCCACTGATTCAGACAGGGGTGCCCATTTTACGGCAAGCATAATCACTCAGTTATATAAATCATTAGGCATAAAAAGAAACCTACAACCCCTTATCACCCACAATCTTCAGGACAAGTAGAAAGAATGAATAGAACACTAAAAGGAAAAATAGCAAGAATATGCGCACATGCTAGCCTAAAATGGCTGGGTAGGACTTTTCCCAACAAGAACGGCTGACACAGGGCGGGTAGTAAAAGCCTTACTGAAAGAAATCATACCCAGGTACAGAGTCCCAGAAGCCACTGATTCAGACAGGGGTGTCCATTTTATGGCAAGCATAATCAGTCAGTTTTATAAATCATGAGGAATAATGAACTTTTACCTAGTTCAGTAAGAAAAGGGACTGAGAGCTGGTTCAAGCTGGAATGATAAGGGAGTTGCAAGCAGTTCGCATTCCTGTGCTTCACGCTCTGGGAGGGAGGATGTCAAGGCTTTGAAATAAGGCCTACTTGGGCACCAGGACCCTGGGAAACAAAGCCTCCTCTCATTGCTGAAACAGTGTTAATTAGGGGGTCTGGACTATCTCGGGGTCTGGATTATATCCCTTCATCAGGACCTTGGCAGATAACACCTATTGTCACTGCTGGGGCAGTGCTAATTGCTGGAACAACACCTCTTTGTCAGAGCCTGGAGAGACAAGGGCGGGACCCGAGGAACCAAGACACATCTGTCAACAAAAACCATAACAGTAAAGATAAACAGCCTGCCTAGGCACAGGGATGAGACCCAATAAGGAGCAGGAGACTCCAGGCCCAAATATTACTATTGGTCCAAACTACTGCCTGAGGGGTGGAGAGCTTACATTGGAAGGTATAATTGCCCAGGCATTTCTTTGTTTGGGGTCCCTCTTCGGAGACACCCAGCTCGAGCTGTAATTACCGCACGCGTGTCATTAAAATTTCATTATTTCATTTGCTTTGATTTGGCGCCAAACTTTTCTGCGGGAACCTAGGGTCGGGCCCTGTTATGGTGGCTGACAAGCCTCATTTCCATAACACCGAGCCCGGGGCCCGTCCCCGTGTCCGGGGGGTCCCGCCTCGCCCTCACCTCTCCTCTCCAGCGCAGCCCTCCTGTACTCCATGTATCTCCACTGCCACTCCATGCAGCTCTTCTCCAGGTAGTGCTTCAGCCTCTCAGGCTCATTCTCTGCCTCCCACTTCCTCTTGGTGATTAGCGCAGCAGCATACGCCATGACGAATGTCAGCGTGTCCTTGTCAAAGGCGATGAAATCCTTCCCGTCGTAGGCATCCCGCAGAAACCCCCAGATCCCACCGTCCTCCAGGAGCTCACAGCCGTACGTGCGCTGCACTGTGTGATACCCTGAGACACAAGCAGGGAGACGGGGGCTCAGGGGCAGCCCCGGCCCCGCACAGGGGCTTGGACACGGCACCCAGCGCAGGGCCGGGGGCACCCCAGACCCGCAGCCCCCAGCGCTGACAGCGAGCAGCTGCCGCTGGGAGCCCCGGCCCGCGCTCACCCCCGCTCTGGTTGTAGCGCTTCTGCAGTGTGTCCAGCTCCACTCAGTAAGACTAATGATTGCCATATGCGTTCTGGGGCTGCCTGTCCCAGTGGTCCTGACCCTCCTGCTCCATCCAGGCCGCACCCGGCACCGCCCTCTGCGTCTCGCTGTCGTAGCCATCGATGAGCTCTCCGTCCACGTAGCCCACGGAGACGAAGGCGGGCAGCCCCGGGCTGGGCTCCGTCACGGCGGTGTGGAAGTAGCGCAGGGAGTGGGGGCCTGCGGGGACACGGGGGGTGGTGAGGGGCCGGGGGGGGCACGTTGGGGGGCATCCAGGGGATCAAGATGTCCCGGGGGGAGAAGTCGGGGGGGTCGGGGGGGGCAGCACGTCCCGGGGGGCAGGTCAGGGGGGCAGCACGACACAGGGGGGGCACGTCGGGGGGGCAGCACATTCCGGGAGGGCAGGTCGGGGGGCTCCGGGGGGGCAGCACGTCCCGGGGGGAAGATCGGGGGGGCAGCACCTCCCAGGGGCGGTTGCAGGCCGGTCCGTGGGGCCGCTGACGGGGAGCCCGGCGCCGGGGGAGGGGCAGAGGGGGGCCCGGGGGCCCCGCCCGCACTCACCGCTCGCCACCGCCGCCGCCGCCGCCCAGCAGCAGCAGCCCCGGCCCCAGCGCCCGCCCCGCTACCGCCTCCTCGCTGCCAGCGCCCTCGCCCTCACCCGGCGCCGAAGCCCACGGCGGCCACGCCCCCGCGCCACCATTGGCTCCGCTGCGGCGCACCGCCATTGGCTGCCCCGCCCGCCAATAGCGGCTCTTGTCGGCTGAGGCGTCCCCAGGCGCTGGGCTGATCCCGGCGCGGCGGGTTGGGAGAAGCGACAGCGAGGGCGCTTGCGGAGGGCGCTGCGCAGCGCCGAGCCGCGGCTCCCGCTCCGCCTTGTCGCACGGCCATTGGCCCCGCCGGCGGCCGCCCGCCAATGGCGAGGCGCGGCAGCGGTGACGCCCCCGGGCGCCGGGCGGATCTCCGCGGAGCGCGTGGTGGGCGGGAGCGCGGAGGCGATGTGGGAGGCCGAGGCCGATGTGGGGACGGAGACGACGTGGGGATGGGGATGCCATGGGGATGGGGCCACTGGGGGGATGGGACGCCGTGGGGCTGGAGACGATGTGGGGATGGGGACACCGTGGGGCTGGAGATGGAGTTGGCTCTGTCACAGGGACAGGGGGACACTGTGGGGATGGGGATGATGGGGGGATGGGGACGATGTGGGGACGGGGACGCCATGGAGATGGGGACGATGTGGGGACGGGGACACCATTGGGATGGGGATGGAGTTGGCTCTGTCACAGGGGGGGACGCGGAGCCAGCAGTGGGAGCTCAGGGAGTGGCGCCCATCGAAGGCCGAGTGCTGGTAGGTGGTCCCCGGCCCACCCCGGCACCCATAGGTCTACTGGAAGATGTGGAAACCTGCCCAAGGTGGCACCCATGGGTGAGGAGCTGCCCAGGGCCCCAGGCGTCTAGCCCCGTTGCACCCCTGGAGCCAGGCATCCAATCCCATCAGCACCCACACCCATCCATGTGTTGTCCGAAAAGCGGATTCGTTGCCCGGTGTGCAATAAGCCAATAATTACACACTCAGGAGAGACATTTGTTTATTTATTTCAGAGTTGCGCAAGCCTGGGTGCTCGGTGGTTTCCCACAAATCGAGCACACACCCCCCAACTTTTCAAGTAGCATTTATACAAACAAATTGCCAGATTTGCGACTTTCCCTTTTACACTGATTGGTTAGTGATTTCTTCATTCCCTGGGTCCCACCCCTGCTTCTCAAGGTCCTGATCAATTAACACTGCCCCAGCTAGGTCAGTAGATGTTATCTCCCAAGGTCCTGAGGAAGAGGACATAATCCAGACCCCTTAATTAACACAGTTTCAACAGTGAGAGGAGGCTTTGCTTCCCAAGGTCCTGGCGCCCAAACAGGCCTTATTTCACAGCCTTGACATCCTCCCTTTCGGAGAGTGGGGCACAGGAATGCAGACTGCTTGTAACTCCCTTATCTTTCCAGCCTGCACCAGCTCTGGGGCCCTTTCTTACCGAACTAGGAGCGTGGCCTAAGGCTTCAGCAAATTTAGCTACTCATGCTAAGCAAGTGTGTGGCTACTCATGCTAAGCAAATTCTGTCTAAGATAGAAGTTATCCAAATCTACCTACTTCAAACATTCTTTCTGAGCTTCTCAGGGTTGTCTTGTAACAATTGCACCCATGTTATCACCCATGGGCCCAGGTGGCCACCCATCAGCACCTGTGACCACCCATGGACCCAGGTGTCCAGCCCCATTGCACCCGTGTTATCACACATGGGCCCAGGTGGCGGCCCCATCAGCACCCACCACCACCCATGGACCCAGGTGTCGACCCCCTTTGCACCCATGGACTCAGGCGTGAGGTCACATCACCACCCCTGAACCCAGGCCCCCCACCCCATTGCACCCATGGTCCCAGCCCCCTGGCCCATTGCACCTGTGTCCCCAGCCCCCCACCCCATTGCACCCACGTCCCCAGGCCCCTGCCCCTGCCCCATTACGCCCATATCCGGAGCTTCCCCGACTCATTGCACCCATATCCCCAGCCCCCTGCCCCTTTGCGCCCATGTCCCCAGGCCCCTGCCAATTGCAACCACCTCCCCAGGCCCCCTGCCCCATTGCACCCACATCCCCAGGCCCCCGCCCTATTGCACCCATATCCCAGGCCCCCACCCCATTGCACCCATATCCCCAGCCCCCTGGCCCACGCAGATGGGGCCACACTGCAGCAAGCCCAGCGCAGGCCCCCAAGCTGCCTGGCAGCTGCAGCACAGCACACAGGAGCAGAGACCAAGGGTGCTGGCTTGGTGCAGCCGGCAGAAGAGAAGGCGTAGGGGGATCTCACTGCTGCCTGCAAGTGCCTAACAGGAGCGTGCAGAGAGCATGGAGCCAGAGACGTCCTGAGGGGCCTGGGGACAGGTTGAGGGCAACGGCACGGCTTGTGGCAGGGAAAAGTCCCCTCAGAGACTGCAAATGGCCTTGGAAGCCGAATGGTGGTGCAACACTGGAGCAGGGTGCCAGGGCCGTGCGGGAATCCATCGCCAGAGACAGTCAGAGCTCGACCCTGACAGGCCCTGCGAAACCTCCTCTGCTTGCCTCCACTTGCAGCAGGAGGTTGCAGCAGACACCTCCGGAAGACCCTTCCCACCCCAGCTGCTCTCTCACTCTGCGACTGCTTGTAGGGCTTTCTCTGCAGCCCTGACTGCCTTCCTTGGCAGCGCCTGCACTAGTCTTTCTCCTGACAGTTCCCTGACACCAAGTAACACAGCGGGAACAGCTGCCGAGGGTTTATTTGGAGCAGCACATGGGCTGTGGGACACGACGCAGTAGCATTGCTGTAGCAGCCAGGAGAGAGCCTCCGTCGCTCTGCCTCTTTGCTCTGCGCCATCTCCCATCTCGGGCCACCTGTCTGGCAGCTGCATCCTCGCGCTGTTCCTCTCACTGCCCTGAGTCACAGCGGCAGCTAAAAGCTCTGCGCAGAGCCCGAAGCGCTGCCCTGAGCCACGATGGCCATCGCCTGGAAGGCGCAGCATGCGGGAGGGCGGTGATGCCTGTGGAGGAAGGAGAGCCGTGGGCGAGGGGCTGGGCAAGTGCAGGGCAAGCCTGAGGGTCTCTGGCTGCGGGGGAGGCCTCCGCCTTTGTTCCTGTGCTGGCTGCTGGGGCCAGAGGCACACTGTCCCCCGCATCCTGGCAGCCTCCCGCCAGAGCAGATGCCGCTGCCTCGGCTCCTCGGGGCACTGCTGGGGCCAGAGGCGTGCTCTGCAGGTCACCAGCTGCCTCCCTGGCAGCATCTCTGCCCTTCACAACGGGTGAGCAGGGCACCTCCTCAGGACACGGCTGTGGGTCTGCCAAGAGGCTCCTGAGGCTCGGTCTGACCCAGCTCATGACCAAGGCCATGTTTTCCTCCAGCTCCTCCCATTCCAAAGGCTCTTCATCAACATCCTCTTCCTCATCGCTCCACTCCACGCCAGCATCCTCTGGCACTTCCCAGACTCTCTTCCCAGCTCCCAGCTCCCGCGCCCTCCCGCAGGGCCGGAGGGAAGACGATGACTTGTGCTCCTCTTTGGGCTCACAGGCAACCTGCATGGGGAGAGCAGGAACACAGCCCTGTGTGATATCAGCTGGCCATGCTCAGCATCCTGGTGCCCTGGGATATAGGAGGGGGCAAAGGGTTTGGGGTGGGGGGATGCTGTGAGTGGCCGCGAGCCCCAAGGGGAGGCACATGCAGCTGGCTGGGCAATGGCACAAGGCTTGTCTTGGGGCCGTAGCAGCAGGGCTGGGCCGGGGGCCACGACGGGCAGCGGGGGATGGAGGTGGCCGGGTACGTGGCACAAGGGGGCTGGCTCGCTGGCTGTGGGAGGCGGCTGCTGCTGGGGCTGCCCCTGCCCTCCTTGCTCAGCATCCATGCCCCAGGGCTGGATGCTGTGCAGGCCGGGGAGGGCACGTCAGCCCTGGGCCTCTGGCACTTGGAAACACAGAGCACCAGGCATCTTCCCCAGGACAGAGAGTGCAGAGCGCAAAGGGCTGGGGGGACAGCTTCTCACCACGGCCGCGGGGGACCCATGCAATGGGGCAGCTCTTCTCACCCACCCTGCACACCCCAGACGCTGCTCACACCGCACCTCCCTTTGGTGGTGGGTGCCGACGCCATGCTCCTTGCTCACCTGGTGAGGAAGGCCTGCGGCCAGGGCAGAGCCTTCTGCTGCGCTTTCTTCGGGCAATGGTGGTTGGAGAGGCAGGCTGTTGCTCTCCCCACAAGGGCCTCCGCACAACTGGGAGGCCTTTGGCGCAGCCTCTGCGGGAAGCGATGGAGGCAGAGGAGCATTTTCCCCTGCATCCTCAGGGCCTCTGGCTGCAGGGGAGGCCTCTGCCTTTGCTCCTGTGCTGGCCAGTGGAGCCAGAGGCACACTGTCCCCCGCGTCCTGGCAGCCTCCTGCCAAAGGAGATGCCGCTGCCACGGCTCCTCGGGGCACTGCTGGGGCCAGAGGCGTGCTCTGCAGGTCACCAGCTGCCTCCCTGGCAGCATCTCTGCCCTTCACAACGGGTGAGCAGGGCACCTCCTCAGGACACGGCTGTGGGTCTGCCAAGAGGCTCCTGAGGCTCGGTCTGACCCAGCTCATGACCAAGGCTGTGTTTTTCTCCAGCTCCTCCCATTCCAAAGGTTCTTCTTCAACGTCCTCTTCCTCATCGCTCCACTCCACGCCAGCATCCTCTGGTGCTCCCCGGACTCTCTTCCCAGCTCCCATCTTGCGCTCCCTCCTGGGCGCATGGGCGTACAGCCGCTCCAGCACCTCCCACTTGGACCTCGCATCCTTCAGGAGCTCCACTCGCGTCACCTCCGGTTGCCACAGGTTATAGAAGGAGTTTCTGGCACAGAGCTGAAGCCAGAGAGGGAGATTTGTGAAGGCAGCTGCTTTTCCCACCAGCAATGCCCCCCGTGGCCCTGCCAGCACTGCCACCATCACACTGTTGCAGCAGGGCGCAGCGGCTGGCCCCAGCACACGGAGGGTCACCATCTGCCCTGGCCCACCCTTTGCACTCACCTCCTTGGGGCGAACATTGAGGCATCCCGATGCTGTCAGGGAGAAACGTTTCCCCTTGCCCTCCTCTTCCTCGACCTCCCTCTCCTTTGGCCTCGGCTCCTTCCTCTCCAGAAAGGCTTCTCGCAGCTGAGCCAAGCTCTGCCCGGTGCGCGCCACGCAGCTCCTGTCGAGCTCCTCCAGCGTCTCTGTTTTGATTGAGAGCACGGCGAGATACTGCGAGGGGTTGTCGGGGTGTATGCGCAGTGGCGTGCCTTGAAGGCGACAGATGATGCCCAGAGGCTGCTGTTTGGGCCTCTGCACTGCAAGTTGCCATCCTAGTGTGACCAGTCCATGGCCCCTGCCCGGGGAAGCTGGTGCACCGGCCCCCATGACCTTCCTTTTGCCCCCACGCCTGTTGCAATCTGGCCCTTGCAGAGCTGTGGCAGCTGTGTTTTTGCCACGCTCCCTGCTCTCCTTCTGCAATGCGCTTGCCAGGCCTGCTAGAGCAATGGTGTATGCCAAGGTCCTTTGTGGCCCGGCTGCCCTGAGCTCCCGGCCATGTCCCGCACTCGCATCATCAGGACGGCTCAAGGCTGCAGACGCGAGCGCCAGCAGTGCGTGCATCAGAGGTGCGGCAGGCAGTGCGGGGCTGTGTGCAGCAGGTCTCTGGTCCTCAGCCCTCATTTCCATGCACACATCTGCAAGGATGTTCTCAACAGCTTGCAGCATCCTTGCTTTTCCCAGTGCGGAAGACCCAGGCCTGGCCTCAGGCAAATAGGAGACAGGAGCTTGAATTGCTCGGGGGAGAGCGCCAGCTTCCTGCTTAGCTTTTGGAGAGGCAGGCACTCTCCTTGCCACATCCTCCAGAGCCTCAGCAGTGGCCGTGCATCTCAAAGAAGATCTGCAGGATTTTTCTGGAGGTCGACATGCGGATGCCGCTCTTTGACCTGTAGAGGCCTCCAGGCCTCCACGTGCCTGCCTAGCTGCCTTGGTTGCGTGAGGCGCTAAGCCGGGCCGATGCGGTGTCTCTGCTCTTGCACAAGGCCTGCTGTGCAGTGTCTCCCGGCGCCCCGGAGGAGCCTTCTTCACAAGGCTGCTGGAGGCATGAAGAGCTTGCACCGAGTCGAGAACCTCCCTCACAGTGTCCTCCGCCATCTGCAATCAAAGCCCATGAGGAAGGCCAAGTTACTGCTGCCCTTTACCCCTCCCCCCCAGCCTTCCCACATGCACACTCCCTGTGGCCCCTGAAACCCTCCACAACAGCAGCACTCTCCCACGCAGCTGGCTCCCAAAGGCTGCGTGGGGAGAAGGCTGGTCACCACTGGGCAAGAGATGGGCAAAGGCAGCTCCCTCGGAAACCTCGAGCCATGTCCTTGCCGACTGCCATGCAGAGCAGGCGCTCCTCCTGCTCCCTCCCACCACTTCCCGCCTGCTGCTTGGCAGCTATGCACAGTCAGGCAGAGGCTTTGCCACCATCGCTGCTCAGCTCGCTACCTTCGCGATGACGTCTTCAGGGTCTTGCCAGCTCTGTGGGCCGGGCAGCAACGGCCGCCTGTCCCTTTGCTGCGATGAAGTCGGGGTCGGGATGCGTTGCGTCACTGCATGCGGCTCCCGCTGGCCCCCCTGCAGGGAGAAGGAAGCACATGATGGAGGCGGTTGCGTTCGTACAAGCGGCCCCTCAGGCACAGGAAAGCCCGGCCCCATGGCAAAGGGAAGCTCATGGCCTAGCACGACCCAGCTGTGCTAAGCCTGGAGATGCTCTCTGACCCTCAGCACAGCTCACAGGCTCCATTTGGGCCTTGCAGCACCCCAGTCGGTGTGCTTTGTGCACCAGAAAATCCCCAGCACCAGCAAGAAATACCCCCTGGCCAGAGAAGATCAGGCCTGGCTCGCTTGCCCCACCTCCTCTTCCCCACCGTCCTCATGCTTTCCGTGCGGCTCCCAGCCCTGCTGCCTGCCTCTCCCTCCAGCCCCACCGCTCACCTTGCTTCTGCGCTTCGGCCTCACAGAAAGCCCATCCACGGGCTGGGAGCCGGCATTCGCCTGCCGCCCCTTGTCCATCAGCAGGAGCTTCTCCTGCGCACCTGCCACTCTGGCACTCAAGAGAGCTGCTCCCTCCTCAGCGAGCTGCTCTCCTCAGAGGGCACAGCCAGGGGCTCTGCTCCCAGCATGGACTCGGTCACCACGGGCACTGCCCCATCACAATGGCCTTGGGGGCATGATGCTACCCCCATCACAAAGCCCTGCACGTTGCCATGGGGACCCCCGTGACCACCTCCTGCTGGCCACCAGGGGCACCCGCATCACAAGGCCTTGCTGGTGACCGTGCTAGCACCGACATCACAAGGCCTTGCTGCTCACCGGGGGCACCTCCAGCACCAGGGCTTTGCCTCCCAGCCTCTGGTGCCAGCTTCTGAGCCCAGCTCCGAGCTGCCATCTGTGCCGCAGCAGGAATTTTCCTCTCCCCACCTCTCTGCCTCCTACACCGTGCAGATGCTGCCCTTCTTCAGGCCCTCTAGAGCACACAGCCAGCCACTGCAAGACCACTCCTCTTGCTCGGGCCACTAAGCCTCACCCATATGCCTCACCGTCCAGCCCTAGGCAGAGCGTCCTGCATTCCCGCTGCTTTCTCACAGAAAGGCCAACTGCCCCTCCGCACCTTCCCAGACGGGCCTTCCCAAAGAGGCTGCAGCCATCCACCGCAGCGCTCCAGGCATGCCACGCTGCAGGCCCGCAGCTGCACACAGACTGCAAAGTGCTCCTGTCTGGTCCCCAGGCTGCAGGCATTAGCGGACGGACCCCTGAGACAGGTGCCCGCCTCTGCAGATTTCCCACAAAAGCTGTCAGAGATTCATTTCTCCAGACTGTTGCTCTCTAAGCACTTCCCTATTGGCGTGCACGCACTGCGCTGGGCCCCTCCAGGCTTTCTTTGCTCCACATCACCCTGCAGCTTTGCCTTGCCCTCCCACACCATCGCTTCCTCACTCTTCCATGCATCCTCCTCTCCCCTCAGGGGCACCGACTTTTGGGCTCTCCTCACCACCTTGGCCACCGGCTTGAGCCTCACGGCAGCACACGGGCACACTCTCCTCCTGATGAAGCGTGACACCCCCCAGCCTTGGTGCCTCGCTGCTGGCTCGCCTTCGGGACGTCCAGCTGCTGGACCGCCAGGCCACCTGGGCAAGCAGGCCCTGCCCTCACCTGTGCACCTCTTCCTACTCACGGGGCTTGTGCTTTTCTTGCTTTTGCCCCCAGGGGGCACGTGGCGACCATCTCTCCACGCCAGCCTTCATGCACAAAGAGGGGCCCACGCTCATGAAAACAAAGCCCTGCTGCCAGCACCAGCTGCACACCCAGGGGCTGACCTGCTGGATCCAAGCACTGCTGCTCAAGCCCATTCCCCTCACTGGCAGCATGCAGGAAAAACCCCACCTGCCCTGCCAGGCCTACAGCCATGTCATCACACTTGGTACTTTCCAGGCAGGATCCTTGTGTTAAGGAAGAGCAAACTGAAACTGCCTACAGGCAGCCGCTTAGCACAACTTCTCTAAAACTTGCCTGGCATGAGGAGCTAAATTTGCTGAAGCCTTAGGCCGCACTTAGAGAAAATAATGAACTTTTACTTAGTCCAGTAAGAAAAGGGCCTCAGAGCTGGTTCCAGCTGGGAAGATAAGGCAGTTACAAGCAGTCTGCATTCCTTGCAATTACTGTTTTTATAGATCAAGCAGCCCCTGATACACAAAAGTATTTTAAAGAGCATATGCCAGGCTGGCAAGGGGAGGGGGCGCGGAAGAACCAGGGGAGATAGATGGAGTCAAAGTGAAGGTGGTGTACAATTAAGAGTTAATGATGTTTGTCATTCTTGGGGGGAACAAGGACACTGGAAGCAGGAATGCCCAGTGAGGCCCTGTGCACTTGGGAATAGAGGGGCCAGCATGAGGCAATCAAATCAGTCCACAATGACAGGAGATAGGAGACTCAGAAAATACTGTGGAAATGGGGGTAAATTCATGGGATGTAGATTTGGATTTGAAGGGCAGGTAATGGCAAATATAGAAGGCTTAGAAGTTCCCTTTCTAGTGGATACTGGAGCCACCCTTTCCCTTTTAAAGTTTGAGCCTAAAGGATGCAAGTCACCAGATAAAATAATGATGCAAGGAGTAGCGGGAAAAGGCAAACGAATGTTATCTAAGCCCTTAGTACTCACTATTGGGGGTAAAACAGTGTGGGGATGTATTATAATTTCCACAGACGCGCCCATGTGCCTTTTAGGGAGAGATCTCCTGCAAGCCTTGGATACTCAGATCTGCTTACAGCCAGAAGAGGTGGAATTAATAATTATGGGCTCATGTGTTCTGGCTAAGACACCAGAACCAGAGTCAACTAATCTGCAAATTCCAACAGGTTTAGAACCAGTTTCTAAAAAGTTATGGAGCTCTTCAGGAATGGATGTGGGACTACTGAAATCAGCTAGTCCAGTCTCGATAAAAACAAAGGGGGGATTGCCTCCTGCAGTTAAGCAATACCCTATCCCAAAGGAAGCAGAGAAGAGCATCCAAAAACAAATCAATCATTATTTGAAACTGGGTATCCTTAGAGTCTGTGAATCCCCGTACAACACCCCAATTCTGCCAGTTAAAAAGAACAGGCAAGATTCTGATGGTGATCCAGAGTATCAGTTTATACAAGACTTAAGGGCTATAAACCAACAGGTAGTTGCTCCACATCCAGTAGTCCCCGACCTATCAACCATTTTACTACAGATACCCCTTTGGGCAACTTATTTTACTGTGATCGACCTAACGGCAGCCTTTTTTAGTATACCGATAGCTGAAGATAGCCAAGATCTCTTGGCTTTCACTTGGAAGGGACAACAATTAACTTGGACGAGGCTGCCACAGGGATTTACTGGGTCTCCGACTATTTTTTCGCGTATACTCAAAAATGACCTCTCAGATATCGAACTTCCAGGACATTCTGTATTAATACAATATGTAGATGATTTGTTATTAGCAAGTAAAGATTAACACTCTTGCAGAAAAAGGGCATCGAGCATCTCTGTCTAAACTCCAGCTGTGTCAAAGAGAGGTAAAATATTTGGGTTTTATCTTAAAAGAAGGACACAGGTTAGTTGATCCAGAACGAGTAAAGACAACTCTTGATATGCCTCGTCCTGTAACAAAAAAACAACACGGGATTTTTAGGAGCTGTAGGATTTTGCCAACCGTGGATTCCTGGGTTAGCAGAACTTACTAAGCCTTTAGTGCAGGCAACAAAAAAGGAGGAGATGGAGCCTGTGGCCTGGGGCCCAGAAAGGGAGAAAGCTTTTACATCTGTGAAAAAAGCGTTGGTTTCAGCCCCTGCTCTAGGGTGACCAGATTATAGCAAACCATTCGAATTGTTTGTCCATGAGTGACAGGGAGTAGCAAGTGGGGTACTCACCCAAAAACTAGGCCCTCACCACAGACCAGTGGCCTATTACTCCACGCAGCTAGATGAGGTAGCTAAAGGCACTCCAGGATGCATCAGAGCAATAGCAGCTACGGCAGCTCTTACTGAAAAAAACATGACCTGTAGTTTTGGGTCACTCATTGACTGTGTATGTGCCACATGAAGTAGAACTGTTAATGAAACAATACGCGACTCAAGCACTATCCCCACAGAGAGCTCACCGCTATGAACTGATAATATTAAGGTCACATTATCTGCATGTAAAGAGATGCAACATCTTAAATCCAGCAACACTATTGCCTCTACCTGAGGATGGAGAACCACATCATTCCTGTGAGCAGGTGATTGTCAGCTCGAGCAAGCCCCGGGAGGACCTTAAAGACAAACCTTTGGAAAACCCAGACTTAGTTCCGTTTACAGATGGATCATCCTATTATTTGGACGGAAGGCACCACTCCGGCTATGCTGTCACTAACCTCTTTGAGGTACTTGAGGCCAATCCTTTGTCTCTGTCTGTAAGTGCTCAAGGAGCAGAATTAATAGCATTGACCCAAGCAGCAAAAATCGGTAAGAACCTGCAGGTAAATATCTATACCGAGTCTAAATATGCATTTGGAGTATGTCATGTAACAGGGATGTTATGGAAAGAGCGAGGATTCTTTTCGTCATCAGGAAAGAAATTAGCTAATGGAGAAGAAATACGTAATTTGCTGGAAGCAGTCCAACTGCCCAAAGAAATTGCTGTAATACACTGCCCAGCCCATACTAAAGACACTACAGAAATTAGCAGAGGAAATGCTTTAGCCGACGCTGCTGCAAAAGCTGCAGCTCGACAACCTCTGAAAGAATGTATGGGGGCGGTTCCAAGGATGGACCAGAGTGAGTGGCCAAATTTAATAGACCCCAAAACTCTGTATGAAAAAGACTGCTCAGTGGAAGAGAAAAAACAATGGGAGCAGTGGGAAGCAAAACAAAGTGATGATGGAATATGGACAATTGGAGGAAAACCAATTCTACCAAAAAAAATAGTTAATTACTATAGCTAGGTGGTTTCATGATAAAGCTCATGGGGGAGCGGAGGCAATAGCTAAGCAGGTACAGAAAGTATGGGCTGCTCCAGGAATTTATGCAGCTGCTAAAAGAATAACAAACAGCTGCCTGACCTGCCAGAAGTTTTCAAATAACAAGCCAAGCTCAGAGTTCGGGTTGGGGGGCGCAACCATGGGCCTACTTCCCTTTCCAAAAGCTACAAATAGATTATGCGGATATGCCATCTGCCAATGGCTACAAACACTTGTTAGTGATAGTAGATCAGTTATCAGGCTGGGTAGAAGCTTTCCCAACAAGAAAGGCCGACACAGGGGGAGTGGTAAAAGCCTTACTGAAGGAAATCATACCCAGGTATGGGGTCCCAGAAGCCACTGATTCAGATAGGGGTGCCCATTTTACGGCAAGCATAATCACTCAGTTATATAAATCATGAGGAATAAAAAGAAACCTATTACCCCTTATCACCCACAATCTTCAGGACAAGTAGAAAGAATGAATAGAACACTAAAAGAAAAAACAGCAAGAATATGCACATGTCCTGGCCTAAAACGGCCAGAAACATTTAACTTAGCTCTATGGGATGTTTGAAATGTCCCATGGCAACCCATAGGACTAACACCAGCAGAAATTCTCTTTGGGAAACATTTAGCTGTACTAGGGACTTATTATTCCAGCTAAGACCAGCCTGTTAGACAGAGATGGACGACTAACCCAGTATGTTCTAAGTATGCAAAAAAGGTTTGAAAATCTTAAAAAATATATATATATGCGCTCAGTGATATCAATCCACACCACCTGAAATACAAGTGCTTGGTATACAGCCTGGGGATGAAGTTTTAGTTACAGTATTTTCACAAAAATCCAAGTTAAAACCTAACTGCAACAGGCCATATACTGTCATACTATGTTCTTATTTTGCTGTTCAAGTTGAACTGTACTTGTATATGTTGCAAAAGAATGTGTATGTGTAAGAACACTTTGTAATCTTATATTCATAGATAACATTGGTGTAGATACAAGTAATCACTCAAATATTTGTATTTGTAACTTTACCAAAGATTATGGGATGCGACTTTAATTATTCAGCTCCTATTAGATCTTATCAATTGTTACAATCTAATTATACATTAATTCAAAATTTACTACCTAACCCCATTGGGATGAATCTCACCCTGGTATGGAAACTACTACAACATGATGATTTGAGTCGACTGCTAGAACGCATCCGAAACAATGGACAGAAAACTCTTAATCACCATTCATCATGAAGCGGGAGAGATGCACCACGTCTCAGAAAGGATAAAAAGGGATGGAGAACATCATGGCTGGGAAACTCTTCTAGGGTGGTCACCAACTACAACAGCGATTTATAATCACGTGTTGCACCCACTAGTAGTTGTGTTAACTTTAACTGTGTTATGCCTATTGCTTACGATCATATTATGCATAAGATTATGGAACGTGATAGCACGCCTTGAAAGGCTTCGAGAACTCTGTTTCAAGTATTAGCAGGGATGCTTCATAAAAACAAAGCGGGGAACTGTTAAAGAATAGCGAACTGAAACTGTCTAGAGGTAGCCGCTTAGCACAACTTCTCTAAAACTTGCTTAGCATGAGGAGCTAAATTTGCTGAAGCCTTAGGCCGCACTTAGCGAAAACAATGAACTTTTACTTAGTCCAGTAAGAAAAGGGCCTCAGAGCTGGTTCCAGCTGGGAAGATAAGGAAGTTACAAGCAGTCTGCATTCCTGCGTCTCACACTCCCAAAGGGAGGGTGTCAAGGCTTTGAAGTAAGACCAGTGCAGGGCATTAGGACCTTGAGGGGCAAAGCCTTAGCTCACTGCTGGGGCAGTGTTCATTGTTATGATTTAGAATCACCTCCTCCTCAGGACCTTGAGACACAACAGTAAGACCCCACAAAAACAGAGGTACAACCGTCAGCAGAGACTGCAAAAAACAAAAATAAGGAGAAAAACAGCTTACCTCAGAATGACGATGAGACCCAATGAGGAGCAGGAGACCCCAGACCAAAAAATTACTATTGGTCTAACTACCACGTGAAGGGTGGGAAATGTACGTTGAAAAAACTATAATTGCCCAGGATTTGTTTATGTTAGGGTCCCTCTTCGGAGGCACCCAGCTCGAGCTGTAATTACTGCACGCACGTCATTAATATTTAATTCTTTAATTTGTTTTGATTTGGCTCTGAATTTTTCTGCGGAAACCTAGGGTCGAGCCCTCTTATGGTGGCCAACAAGCCTAATTTCCATATAATTTCCATAACAATAACTGGGCATGGGCGCGGGAGCATTTGAGCCAGGAGGGAGGGAGGAAAGAAACCTGCCGAACGTAACACTTGTGCTAGCAGATACTAGTACCCCGGACTGTGCTCCAAAAGTTTCTGCTCCACCTGATATACCTGATGATCTCTCTGTCATTACTTCTCCTTCTCCTCCTCCTTCTCCCTCTACTCCATTGGCTGCCGGACTCTATCCTATGATCCCCAACGTGCTGACTAACCCTGCCGCTTTACAGCCAGGGGGAAAGGGAGGGGCCAGTCCCCCTCCTCCTGTGCTGCGGGTATTTACTAATCAGCCCTGGCACCCCGGCCATCTCGCCTTATGGGGGGGTAAAATGCAGAGATTAAGAAAAGATGCAGGGCGATGTGTCCAGTTATTTTCTAATATCTGCACTGGGCACAACCCAAACTGGAGTGATACCCAAATTCTTTTGAGGGAATTATTTCAACCAAATGAAGGGGATAAGATAATTAAAGATGCAGAAGAAGCGCAGCAAGCCGGGGGAAATAGAAACCTCTGGCTAGCAAATGATCCAAATTGGGATTGTAATAATGCAGGAGATAGAGCTGTGTGTCCAACAGGACTTTGAAATTTAGTAGAAGTAATTAGAGCATGCAGAGAGTTAGGAGTAAATTGGACTAGAGTGCAAGAATGCAGACAGTGATTAGATGAACACCCCCAAGACTTCTGGGGACTTTTGCGGTAAGCCCCGCTAAAATAGGGAGGAATGACCCCACAAAACTTCAATGATGCTCTCGCAATTAGTGTTTTTATAGATCAAGCAGCCCCTGATACACAAAAGTATTTTAAAGAGCATATGGCAGGCTGGCAAGGGGAGGGGCGCGGAAGAACCAGGGGAGATAGATGGAATCAAAGTGAAGGGGGTGTACAATTAAGAGTTAATGATGTTTGTCATTCTTGGGGGGAACAAGGACACTGGAAGCAGGAATGCCCAGTGAGGCCCTGTGCACTTGGGAATAGAGGGGCCAGCATGAGGCAATCAAATATTGAGAAGGAGACCAGGCAATTCCCAGGCAGTCCACAATGACAGGAGATAGGAGACTCAGAAAATACTGTGGAAATGGGGGTAAATTTATGGGATGTACATTTGGATTTGAAGGGCAGGTAATGGCAAATATAGAAGGCTTAGAAGTTCCCTTTCTAGTGGATACTGGAGCCACCCTTTCCCTTTTAAAGTTTGAGCCTAAAGGATGCAAGTCACCAGATAAAATAATGATGCAAGGAGTAGCGGGAAAAGGCGAACGAATGTTATCTAAGCCCTTATTGCTTACCATTGGAGGTAAAAGAGCGTGGGGATGTATTATAATTTCCACAGACGCGCCCATGTGCCTTTTAGGGAGAGATCTCCTGCAAGCCTTGGATACTCAGATCTGCTTACAGCCAGAAGAGGTGGAATTAATAATTATGGGCTCATGTGTTCTGGCTAAGACACCAGAACCAGAGTCGACTAATCTGCAAATTCCAACAAGGTTAGAATCAGTTCCTAAACGGTTATGGAGCTCTTCAGGAATGGATGTGGGACTACTGAAATCAGCTAGTCCAGTCTCGATAAAAACAAAGGGGGGATTGCCTCCTGCAGTTAAGCAATACCCTATCCCAAAGGAAGCAGAGAAGAGCATCCAAAAACAAATCAATCATTATTTGAAACTGGGTATCCTTAGAGTCTGTGAATCCCCGTACAACACCCCAATTCTGCCAGTTAAAAAGAACAGGCAAGATTCTGATGGTGATCCAGAGTATCAGTTTATACAAGACTTAGGGGCTATAAACCAACAGGTAGTTGCTCCACATCCAGTAGTCCCTAACCCATCAACCATTTTACTACAGATACCCCTTTGGGCAACTTATTTTACTGTGATTGACCTAACGGCAGCTTTTTTTAGTATACCGATAGCTGAAGATAGCCAAGATCTCTTGGCTTTCACTTGGAAGGGACAACAATTAACTTGGACAAGGCTGCCACAGGGATTTACTGGGTCTCTGACTATTCTTTCGCGTATACTCAAAAATGACCTCTCAGATATCGAACTTCCAGGACATTCTGTAGTAATACAATATGTAGATGATATGTTATTAGCAAGTAAAGATTATGAGACATTTTTAAAAGACACTGTTTCTCCATGTAACGCTCTTGCAGAAAAAGGGCATCAGGCATCTCTGTCTAAACTCCAGCTGTGTCAAAGAGAGGTAAAATATTTGGGTTTTATCTTAAAAGAAGGACACAGGTTAGTTGATCCAGAACGAGTAAAGACAATTCTTGATATGCCTCGTCCTGTAACAAAAAAACAACACGGGATTTTTAGGAGCTGTAGGATTTTGCCAACCGTGGATTCCTGGGTTAGCAGAACTTACTAAGCCTTTAGTGCAGGCAACAAAAAAGGAGGAGATAGAGCCTGTGGCCTGGGGCCCAGAAAGGGAGAAAGCTTTTACATCTGTGAAAAAAGCGTTGGTTTCAGCCCCTGCTCTAGGGTTACCAGATTATAGCAAACCATTGGAATTATTTGTCCATGAACGACAGGGAGTAGCAAGTGGGGTACTCACCCAAAAACTAGGCCCTCACCACAGACCAGTGGCCTATTATTCCACGCAGCTAGATGAGGGAGCTAAAGGCACTCCAGGATGCATCAGAGCAATAGCAGCTATGGCAGCTCTTACTGAAAAAAACATGACCTGTAGTTTTGGGTCACTCATTAACTGTGTATGTGCCACAGGGGTAAAAGCCTTACTGAAGGAAATCATACCCAGGTATAGAGTCCCAGAAGCCATGGATTCAGATAGGGGTGCCCATTTTATGGCAAGCATAATCACTCAATTATATAAATCATTAGGAATAAAAAGAAACCTATGTACCCCTTATCACCCACAATCTTCAGGACAAGTAGAAAGAACGAATAGCACATTAAAAGAAAAAATAGCAAGAATATGCAAACGTGCTAGCCTAAAATGGCCAGAAGCATTTAACTTGGCTCTATGGGATGTTTGAAATGTCCCACGGCAACCCATAGGACTAACACCAGCAGAAATTCTCTTTGGGAAACATTTAGCTGTACTAGGGACTTGTTATGCCAGCTAAGACTAGCCTGTTAGAGATGGACAACTAACCCAGTATGTTCTAACTATGCAAAAAGGTTTGAAAATCTTTGAAATAAATAAATATATGCTCAATGATATCAATCCACACCACCTGAAATACAAGTGCTTGGTATACAGCCTGGGGATGAAGTTTTAGTTAAGGTATTTTCACAAAAATCCAAGTTAAAACCTAAATGGAACGGGCCATATACTGTCATACTGTGTTCTTGTTTTGCTGTTCAAGTTGAACTGTACTTGTACATGTTAAAAAAAGAATGTGTATGTGTAAGAACACTTTGTAATCTTACATTCATAGATGGCATTGGTGTAGATACAAGTAATTAATTACTCAAATATTTGTATTTGTAACATTACCCAAAATTATGGGATGCGACTTTAATCATTCAGCTCCTATTAGATCTTATCAATTGTTACAATCTAATTATACATTAATTCAAAATTTACTACCTAACCCCATTGGAAAGAATCTCACACTAGTGAAGAAACTACTACAACATGACAGCCTGCGTCGACTGCTAGAACGTACCCGAAACAATGGACAAAAAACCCTCTAATCACCATTCATCATGAAGCGGAAGAGATGCACCACGTCTCGGAAAGGATAAAAAGGGATGGAGAACATCATGGCTGGGAAATTCTTCTAGGGTGGTCACCAACTACAACAGCGATTTATAATCACGTGTTGCACCCACTAGTAGTTGTGTTAACTTTAACTGTGTTATGCCTATTGCTTATGATCATATTATGCATAAGATTATGGAACGTGATAGCACGCCTTGAAAGGCTTCGAGAACTCTGTTTCAAGTATTAGCAGGGATGCTTCATAAAAACAAAGCGGGGAACTGTTAAAGAATAGCGAACTGAAACTGTCTAGAGGTAGCCGCTTAGCACAACTTCTCTAAAACTTGCTTAGCATGAGGAGCTAAATTTGCTGAAGCCTTAGGCCGCACTTAGCGAAACTAATGAACTTTTACTTAGTCCAGTAAGAAAAGGGCCTCAGAGCTGGTTCCAGCTGGGAAGATAAGGAAGTTACAAGCAGTCTGCATTCCTGCATCTCACACTCCCAAAGGGAGGGTGTCTGCAGCAATGCGTCTCACACTCCCAAAGGGAGGGTGTCAAGGCTTTGAAGTAAGACCAGTGCAGGGCATTAGGACCTTGAGGGGCAAAGCCTTAGCTCACTGCTGGGGCAGTGTTCATTGTTATGATTTAGAATCACCTCCTCCTCAGGACCTTGAGACACAACAGTAAGACCCCACAAAAACAGAGGTACAACCGTCAGCAGAGACTGCAAAAAACAAAAATAAGGAGAAAAACAGCTTACCTCAGAATGACAATGAGACACAATGAGGACCAAAAAATTACTATTGGTCTAACTACCACGTGAAGGGTGGGAAATGTACGTTGAAAAAACTATAATTGCCCAGGATTTGTTTATGTTAGGGTCCCTCTTCGGAGGCACCCAGCTCGAGCTGTAATTACTGCACGCGCGTCATTAATATTTAATTCTTTAATTTGTTTTGATTTGGCTCTGAATTTTTCTGCGGAAACCTAGCGTCAAGCCCTCTTATGGTGGCCAACAAGCCTAATTTCCATAGAATTTCCATAACAATAACTGGGCATGGGCGCGGGAGCATTTGAGCCAGGAGGGAGGGAGGAAAGAAACCTGCCGAACGTAACACTTGTGCTAGCAGATACTAGTACCCCGGACTGTGCTCCAAAAGTTTCTGCTCCACCTGATATACCTGATGATCTCTGTCATTACTTCTCCTTCTCCTCCTCCTTCTCCCTCTACTCCATTGGCTGCCGGACTCTATCCTATGATCCCCAACGTGCTGACTAACCCTGCCGCTTTACAGCCGGGGGGAAAGGGAGGGGCCAGTCCCCCTCCTCCTGTGCTGCGGGTATTTACTAATCAGCCCTGGCACCCTGGCCATCTCGCCTTATGGGGGGGGAAAATGCAGAGATTAAGAAAAGATGCAGGGCGATGTGTCCAGTTATTTTCTAATATCTGCACTGGGCACAACCCAAACTGGAGTGATACCCAAATTCTTTTGAGGGAATTATTTCAACCAAATGAAGGGGATAAGATAATTAAAGATGCAGAAGAAGCGCAGCAAGCCGGGGGAAATAGAAACCTCTGGCTAGCAAATGATCCAAATTGGGATTATAATAATGCAGGAGATAGAGCTGTGTGTCCAACAGGACTTTGAAATTTAGTAGAAGTAATTAGAGCATGCAGAGAGTTAGGAGTAAATTGGACTAGAGTGCAAGAATGCAGACAGTGATTAGATGAACACCCCCATGACTTCTGGGGACTTTTGCGGTAAGCCCCGCTAAAATAGGGAGGAATGACCCCACAAAACTTCAATGATGCTCTCGCAATTAGTGTTTTTATAGATCAAGCAGCCCCTGATACACAAAAGTATTTTAAAGAGCATATGGCAGGCTGGCAAGGGGAGGGGCGCGGAAGAACCAGGGGAGATAGATGGAATCAAAGTGAAGGGGGTGTACAATTAAGAGTTAATGATGTTTGTCATTATTGCGGGGAACAAGGACACTGGAAGCAGGAATGCCCAGTGAGGCCCTGTGCACTTGGGAATAGAGGGGCCAGCATGAGGCAATCAAATATTGAGAAGGAGACCAGGCAATTCCCAGGCAGTCCACAATGACAGGAGATAGGAGACTCAGAAAATACTGTGGAAATGGGGGTAAATTCATGGGATGTAGATTTGGATTTGAAGGGCAGGTAATGGCAAATATAGAAGGCTTAGAAGTTCCCTTTCTAGTGGATACTGGAGCCACCCTTTCCCTTTTAAAGTTTGAGCCTAAAGGATGCAAGTCACCAGATAAAATAATGATGCAAGGAGTAGCGGGAAAAGGCGAACGAATGTTATCTAAGCCCTTATTGCTTACTATTGGAGGTAAAAGAGCATGGGGATGTATTACAATTTCCACAGACGCGCCCATGTGCCTTTTAGGGAGAGATCTCCTGCAAGCCTTGGATACTCAGATCTGCTTACAGCCAGAAGAGGTGGAATTAATAATTATGGGCTCATGTGTTCTGGCTAAGACACCAGAACCAGAGTCGACTAATCTGCAAATTCCAACAAGGTTAGAATCAGTTCCTAAACGGTTATGGAGCTCTTCAGGAATGGATGTGGGACTACTGAAATCAGCTAGTCCAGTCTCGATAAAAACAAAGGGGGGATTGCCTCCTGCAGTTAAGCAATACCCTATCCCAAAGGAAGCAGAGAAGAGCATCCAAAAACAAACCGATCATTATTTGAAACTGGGTATCCTTAGAGTCTGTGAATCCCCATATAACACCCCAATTCTGCCAGTTAAAAAGAACAGACAAGACTCTGATGGTGATCCAGAGTATCGCTTTGTACAAGACTTGAGGGCTATAAACCAACAGGTAGTTGCTCCACATCCAGTAGTCCCCGACCCATCAACCATTTTACTACAGATACCCCTTTGGGCAACTTATTTTACTGTGATCGACCTAACAGCAGCCTTTTTTAGTATACCGATAGCTGAAGATAGCCAAGATCTCCTGGCTTTCACTTGGAAGGGACAACAATTAACTTGGACGAGGCTGCCACAGGGATTTACTGGGTCTCTGACTATTCTTTCGCACAAACTCAAAAATGACCTCTCAGATATCGAACTTCCAGGACATTCTGTAGTAATACAATATGTAGATGATTTGTTATTAGCAAGTAAAGATTAACACTCTTGCAGAAAAAGGGCATCGAGCATCTCTGTCTAAACTCCAGCTGTGTCAAAGAGAGGTAAAATATTTGGGTTTTATCTTAAAAGAAGGACACAGGTTAGTTGATCCAGAACGAGTAAAGACAACTCTTGATATGCCTCGTCCTGTAACAAAAAAACAACACGGGATTTTTAGGAGCTGTAGGATTTTGCCAACCGTGGATTCCTGGGTTAGCAGAACTTACTAAGCCTTTAGTGCAGGCAACAAAAAAGGAGGAGATAGAGCCTGTGGCCCAGAAAGGGAGAAAGCTTTTACATCTGTGAAAAAAGCGTTGGTTTTAGCCCCTGCTCTAGGGTTACCAGATTATAGCAAACCATTGGAATTATTTGTCCATGAACGACAGGGAGTAGCAAGTGGGGTACTCACCCAAAAACTAGGTCCTCACCATAGACCAGTGGCCTATTACTCCACGCAGCTAGATGAGGTAGCTAAAGGCACTCCAGGATGCATCAGAGCAATAGCAGCTACGGCAGCTCTTACTGAAAAAAACATGACCTGTAGTTTTGGGTCACTCATTGACTGTGTATGTGCCACATGAAGTAGAACTGTCAATGAAACAATACGTGACTCAAGCACTATCCCCACAGAGAGCTCACCGCTATGAACTGATAATACTGCATGCAGATAATGGGACCTTAAAGAGATGCAACATCTTAAATCCAGCAACACTATTGCCTCTACCTGAGGATGGAGAACCACATCATTCCTGTGAGCAGGTGATCATCAGCTCGAGCAAGCCCCGGGAGGACCTTAAAGACAAACCTTTGGAAAACCCAGACTTAGTTCCGTTTACAGATGGATCATCCTATTATTTGGACGGAAGGCACCACTCCGGCTATGCTGTCACTAACCTCTTTGAGGTACTTGAGGCCAATCCTTTGTCTCCGTCTGTAAGTGCTCAAGCAGCAGAATTAATAGCATTGACCCAAGCAGCAAAAATTGGTAAGAACCTGCAGGTAAATATCTATACCGATTCTAAATATGCATTTGGAGTAGGTCATGTAACAGGGATGTTATGGAAAGAGCGAGGATTCTTTTCGTCATCAGGAAAGAAATTAGCTAATGGAGAAGAAATACGTAATTTGCTGGAAGCAGTCCAACTGCCCAAAGAAATTGCTGTAATACACTGCCCAGCCCATACTAAAGACACTACAGAAATTAGCAGAGGAAATGCTTTAGCCGACGCTGCTGCGAAGGCTGCAGCTCGACAACCTCTGAGAGAATGTATGGGTGTAGTTCCAAGGATGGACCAGAGTGAACGGCCAATTTTAATAGACCCCAAAACCATGTATGAAAAAGACTGCTCAGTGGAAGAGAAAAAACAATGGGAGCAGTGGGAAGCAAAACAAAGTGATGATGGAATATGGACACTTGGAAGAAAACCAATTCTACCAAAAAAAAAAAATATTTAATTACTATAGCTAGGTGGTTTCACGATAAAGCTCTTGGGGGAGCGGAGGCAATAGCTAAGCAGGTACAGAAAGTATGGGCCGCTCCAGGAATCTACGCGGCTGCAAAAAGAATAACAAATAGCTGCCCGACCTGCCAGAAGTTTTCAAATAACAAGCCAAGCTCAGAGTTAGGGGGACGGTCATGGGCCTACTTCCCTTTCCAGAAGCTACAAATAGATTATGCGGATATGCCATCTGCCAATGGCTACAAACACTTGTTAGTGATAGTAGATCAGTTATCAGGCTGGGTAGAAGCTTTCCCAACAAGAAAGGCCGACACACGGGGAGTGGTAAAAGCCTTACTGAAAGAAATCATACCCAGGTATGGGGTCCCAGAAGCCACTGATTCAGACAGGGGTGCCCATTTTACGGCAAGCATAATCACTCAGTTATAGAAATCATTAGGCATAAAAAGAAACCTACAACCCCTTATCACCCACAATCTTCAGGACAAGTAGAAAGAATGAATAGAACACTAAAAGGAAAAATAGCAAGAATATGCGCACATGCTAGCCTAAAATGGCTGGGTAGGACCTTTCCCAACAAGAACGGCTGACGCAGGGCGGGTAGTAAAAGCCTTACTGAAAGAAATCATACCCAGGTATAGAGTCCCAGAAGCCATGGATTCAGACAGGGGTGCCCATTTTATGGCAAGCATAATCAGTCAGTTCTATAAATCATGAGGAATAAAAGGAAATCTATGTACCCCTTATCACCCACAATCTTCAGGACAAGTAGAAAGAATGAACAGCACATTAAAAGAAAAAATAGCAAGAAATGCACACATGCTAGCCTCAAATGGCCAGAAGCATTAAACTTAGCTCTATGGGATGTTTGAAATGTCCCACGGCAACCCATAGGACTAACACAAGCAGAAATTCTCTTTGGGAAACATTTAGCTGTACTAGGGACTTGTTATGCCAGCTAAGACTAGCCTGTTAGACGGGGATGAATGACTAACCCAGTATGTTCTAAGTATGCAAAAAAGGTTTGAAAATCTTTGAAATAAATAAATATATGCTCAATGATATCAATCCACACCACCTGAAATACAAGTGCCTGGTATACAGCCTGGGGATGAAGTTTTAGTTAAAGTATTTTCACAAAAAATCCAGGTTAAAACCTAAATGGAACGGGCCATATACTATCATACTGTGTTCTTATTTTGCTGTTCAAGTTGAACTGTACTTGTACATGTTAAAAAAAGAATGTGTATGTGTAAGAACACTTTGTAATCTTACATTCATAGATGGCATTGGTGTAGATACAAGTAATTAATTACTCAAATATTTGTATTTGTAACATTACCCAAAATTATGGGATGCGACTTTAATCATTCAGCTCCTATTAGATCTTATCAATTGTTACAATCTAATTATACACTAATTCAAAATTTACTACCTAACCCCATTGGAAAGAATCTCACACTAGTGAAGAAACTACGACAACATGACAGCCTGCGTCGACTGCTAGAACGTACCCGAAACAATGGACAAAAAACCCTCTAATCACCATTCATCATGAAGCAGAAGAGATGCACCACGTCTTGGAAAGGATAAAAAGGGATGGAGAACATCATGGCTGGGAAACTCTTCTAGGGTGGTCACCAACTACAACAGCGATTTATAATCACGTGTTGCACCCACTAGTAGTTGTGTTAACTTTAACTGTGTTATGCCTATTGCTTACGATCATATTATGCATAAGATTATGGAACGTGATAGCACACCTTGAAAGGCTTCGAGAACTCTGTTTCAAGTATTAGCAGGGATGCTTCATAAAAACAAAGCGGGGAACTGTTAAAGAATAGCGAACTGAAACTGTCTAGAGGTAGCCACTTAGCACAACTTCTCTAAAACTTGCTTAGCATGAGGAGCTAAATTTGCTGAAGCCTTAGGCCGCACTTAGCGAAAACAATGAACTTTTACTTAGTCCAGTAAGAAAAGGGCCTCAGAGCTGGTTCCAGCTGGGAAGATAAGGAAGTTACAAGCAGTCTGCATTCCTGCATCTCACACTCCCAAAGGGAGGGTGTCTGCAGGAATGCGTCTCACACTCCCAAAGGGAGGGTGTCAAGGCTTTGAAGTAAGACCAGTGCAGGGCATTAGGACCTTGAGGGGCAAAGCCTTAGCTCACTGCTGGGGCAGTGTTCATTGTTATGATTTAGAATCACCTCCTCCTCAGGACCTTGAGACACAACAGTAAGACCCCACAAAAACAGAGGTACAACCGTCAGCAGAGACTGCAAAAAACAAAAATAAGGAGAAAAACAGCTTACCTCAGAATGACAATGAGACACAATGAGGAGCAGGAGACCCCAGACCAAAAAATTACTATTGGTCTAACTACCACGTGAAGGGTGGGAAATGTACGTTGAAAAAACTATAATTGCCCAGGATTTGTTTATGTTAGGGTCCCTCTTCGGAGGCACCCAGCTCGAGCTGTAATTACTGCACGCACGTCATTAATATTTAATTCTTTAATTTGTTTTGATTTGGCTCTGAATTTTTCTGCGGAAACCTAGGGTCGAGCCCTCTTATGGTGGCCAACAAGCCTAATTTCCATATAATTTCCATAACAATAACTGGGCATGGGCGCGGGAGCATTTGAGCCAGGAGGGAGGGAGGAAAGAAACCTGCCGAACGTAACACTTGTGCTAGCAGATACTAGTACCCCGGACTGTGCTCCAAAAGTTTCTGCTCCACCTGATATACCTGATGATCTCTCTGTCATTACTTCTCCTTCTCCTCCTCCTTCTCCCTCTACTCCATTGGCTGCCGGACTCTATCCTATGATCCCCAACGTGCTGACTAACCCTGCCGCTTTACAGCCAGGGGGAAAGGGAGGGGCCAGTCCCCCTCCTCCTGTGCTGCGGGTATTTACTAATCAGCCCTGGCACCCCGGCCATCTCGCCTTATGGGGGGGTAAAATGCAGAGATTAAGAAAAGATGCAGGGCGATGTGTCCAGTTATTTTCTAATATCTGCACTGGGCACAACCCAAACTGGAGTGATACCCAAATTCTTTTGAGGGAATTATTTCAACCAAATGAAGGGGATAAGATAATTAAAGATGCAGAAGAAGCGCAGCAAGCCGGGGGAAATAGAAACCTCTGGCTAGCAAATGGTCCAAATTGGGATTGTAATAATGCAGGAGATAGAGCTGTGTGTCCAACAGGACTTTGAAATTTAGTAGAAGTAATTAGAGCATGCAGAGAGTTAGGAGTAAATTGGACTAGAGTGCAAGAATGCAGACAGTGATTAGATGAACACCCCCAAGACTTCTGGGGACTTTTGCGGTAAGCCCCGCTAAAATAGGGAGGAATGACCCCACAAAACTTCAATGATGCTCTCGCAATTAGTGTTTTTATAGATCAAGCAGCCCCTGATACACAAAAGTATTTTAAAGAGCATATGGCAGGCTGGCAAGGGGAGGGGCGCGGAAGAACCAGGGGAGATAGATGGAATCAAAGTGAAGGGGGTGTACAATTAAGAGTTAATGATGTTTGTCATTCTTGGGGGGAACAAGGACACTGGAAGCAGGAATGCCCAGTGAGGCCCTGTGCACTTGGGAATAGAGGGGCCAGCATGAGGCAATCAAATATTGAGAAGGAGACCAGGCAATTCCCAGGCAGTCCACAATGACAGGAGATAGGAGACTCAGAAAATACTGTGGAAATGGGGGTAAATTTATGGGATGTACATTTGGATTTGAAGGGCAGGTAATGGCAAATATAGAAGGCTTAGAAGTTCCCTTTCTAGTGGATACTGGAGCCACCCTTTCCCTTTTAAAGTTTGAGCCTAAAGGATGCAAGTCACCAGATAAAATAATGATGCAAGGAGTAGCGGGAAAAGGCGAACGAATGTTATCTAAGCCCTTATTGCTTACTATTGGAGGTAAAAGAGCGTGGGGATGTATTATAATTTCCACAGACGCGCCCATGTGCCTTTTAGGGAGAGATCTCCTGCAAGCCTTGGATACTCAGATCTGCTTACAGCCAGAAGAGGTGGAATTAATAATTATGGGCTCATGTGTTCTGGCTAAGACACCAGAACCAGAGTCGACTAATCTGCAAATTCCAACAAGGTTAGAATCAGTTCCTAAACGGTTATGGAGCTCTTCAGGAATGGATGTGGGACTACTGAAATCAGCTAGTCCAGTCTCGATAAAAACAAAGGGGGGATTGCCTCCTGCAGTTAAGCAATACCCTATCCCAAAGGAAGCAGAGAAGAGCATCCAAAAACAAATCAATCATTATTTGAAACTGGGTATCCTTAGAGTCTGTGAATCCCCGTACAACACCCCAATTCTGCCAGTTAAAAAGAACAGGCAAGATTCTGATGGTGATCCAGAGTATCAGTTTATACAAGACTTAGGGGCTATAAACCAACATGTAGTTGCTCCACATCCAGTAGTCCCTAACCCATCAACCATTTTACTACAGATACCCCTTTGGGCAACTTATTTTACTGTGATTGACCTAACGGCAGCTTTTTTTAGTATACCGATAGCTGAAGATAGCCAAGATCTCTTGGCTTTCACTTGGAAGGGATAACAATTAACTTGGACAAGGCTGCCACAGGGATTTACTGGGTCTCTGACTATTCTTTCGCGTATACTCAAAAATGACCTCTCAGATATCGAACTTCCAGGACATTCTGTAGTAATACAATATGTAGATGATATGTTATTAGCAAGTAAAGATTATGAGACATTTTTAAAAGACACTGTTTCTCCATGTAACGCTCTTGCAGAAAAAGGGCATCAGGCATCTCTGTCTAAACTCCAGCTGTGTCAAAGAGAGGTAAAATATTTGGGTTTTATCTTAAAAGAAGGACACAGGTTAGTTGATCCAGAACGAGTAAAGACAATTCTTGATATGCCTCGTCCTGTAACAAAAAAACAACACGGGATTTTTAGGAGCTGTAGGATTTTGCCAACCGTGGATTCCTGGGTTAGCAGAACTTACTAAGCCTTTAGTGCAGGCAACAAAAAAGGAGGAGATAGAGCCTGTGGCCTGGGGCCCAGAAAGGGAGAAAGCTTTTACATCTGTGAAAAAAGCGTTGGTTTCAGCCTCTGCTCTAGGGTTACCAGATTATAGCAAGCCATTGGAATTATTTGTCCATGAACGACAGGGAGTAGCAAGTGGGGTACTCACCCAAAAACTAGGCCCTCACCACAGACCAGTGGCCTATTATTCCACGCAGCTAGATGAGGTAGCTAAAGGCACTCCAGGATGCATCAGAGCAATAGCAGCTATGGCAGCTCTTACTGAAAAAAACATGACCTGTAGTTTTGGGTCACTCATTGACTGTGTATGTGCCACATGAAGTAGAACTGTCAATGAAACAATACGTGACTCAAGCACTATCCCCACAGAGAGCTCACCGCTATGAACTGATAATACTGCATGCAGATAATGGGACCTTAAAGAGATGCAACATCTTAAATCCAGCAACACTATTGCCTCTACCTGAGGATGGAGAACCACATCATTCCTGTGAGCAGGTGATCGTCAGCTCGAGCAAGCCCCGGGAGGACCTTAAAGACGAACCTTTGGGAAACCCAGACTTAGTTCCGTTTACAGATGGATCATCCTAGTATTTGGACGGAAGGCACCACTCCGGCTATGCTGTCACTAACCTCTTTGAGGTACTTGAGGCCAATCCTTTGTCTCCGTCTGTAAGTGCTCAAGGAGCAGAATTAATAGCATTGACCCAAGCAGTAAAAATTGGTAAGAACCTGCAGGTAAATATCTATACCGATTCTAAATATGCATTTGGAGTAGGTCATGTAACAGGGATGTTATGGAAAGAGCGAGGATTCTTTTCGTCATCAGGAAAGAAATTAGCTAATGGAGAAGAAATACGTAATTTGCTGGAAGCAGTCCAACTGCCCAAAGAAATTGCTGTAATACACTGCCCAGCCCATACTAAAGACACTACAGAAATTAGCAGAGGAAATGCTTTAGCCGACGCTGCTGCGAAGGCTGCAGCTCGACAACCTCTGAGAGAATGTATGGGGGCAGTTCCAAGGATGGACCAGAGTGAATGGCCAATTTTAATAGACCCCAAAACCACGTATGAAAAAGACTGCTCAGTGGAAGAGAAAAAACAATGGGAGCAGTGGGAAGCAAAACAAAGTGATGATGGAATATGGACACTTGGAAGAAAACCAATTCTACCAAAAAAAAAAATTTAATTACTATAGCTAGGTGGTTTCACGATAAAGCTCATGGGGGAGCGGAGGCGGTGGCTAACCAGGTACGGAAAGTATGGGCTGCTCCAGGAATCTACGCGGCTGCAAAAAGAATAACAAATAGCTGCCCGACCTGCCAGAAGTTTTCAAATAACAAGCCAAGCTCAGAGTTAGGGGGACGGTCATGGGCCTACTTCCCTTTCCAAAAGCTACAAATAGATTATGCGGATATGCCATCTGCCAATGGCTACAAACACTTGTTAGTGATAGTAGATCAGTTATCAGGCTGGGTAGAAGCTTTCCCAACAAGAAAGGCCGACACACGGGGAGTGGTAAAAGCCTTACTGAAGGAAATCATACCCAGGTATGGGGTCCCAGAAGCCACTGATTCAGACAGGGGTGCCCATTTTACGGCAAGCATAATCACTCAGTTATAGAAATCATTAGGCATAAAAAGAAACCTACAACCCCTTATCACCCACAATCTTCAGGACAAGTAGAAAGAATGAATAGAACACTAAAAGGAAAAATAGCAAGAATATGCGCACATGCTAGCCTAAAATGGCTGGGTAGGACTTTTCCCAACAAGAACGGCTGACACAGGGCGGGTAGTAAAAGCCTTACTGAAAGAAATCATACCCAGGTACAGAGTCCCAGAAGCCACTGATTCAGACAGGGGTGTCCATTTTATGGCAAGCATAATCAGTCAGTTTTATAAATCATGAGGAATAATGAACTTTTACCTAGTTCAGTAAGAAAAGGGACTGAGAGCTGGTTCAAGCTGGAATGATAAGGGAGTTGCAAGCAGTTCGCATTCCTGTGCTTCACGCTCTGGGAGGGAGGATGTCAAGGCTTTGAAATAAGGCCTACTTGGGCACCAGGACCCTGGGAAACAAAGCCTCCTCTCATTGCTGAAACAGTGTTAATTAGGGGGTCTGGACTATCTCGGGGTCTGGATTATATCCCTTCATCAGGACCTTGGCAGATAACACCTATTGTCACTGCTGGGGCAGTGCTAATTGCTGGAACAACACCTCTTTGTCAGAGCCTGGAGAGACAAGGGCGGGACCCGAGGAACCAAGACACATCTGTCAACAAAAACCATAACAGTAAAGATAAACAGCCTGCCTAGGCACAGGGATGAGACCCAATAAGGAGCAGGAGACTCCAGGCCCAAATATTACTATTGGTCCAAACTACTGCCTGAGGGGTGGAGAGCTTACATTGGAAGGTATAATTGCCCAGGCATTTCTTTGTTTGGGGTCCCTCTTCGGAGACACCCAGCTCGAGCTGTAATTACCGCACGCGTGTCATTAAAATTTCATTATTTCATTTGCTTTGATTTGGCGCCAAACTTTTCTGCGGGAACCTAGGGTCGGGCCCTGTTATGGTGGCTGACAAGCCTCATTTCCATAACACCGAGCCCGGGGCCCGTCCCCGTGTCCGGGGGGTCCCGCCTCGCCCTCACCTCTCCTCTCCAGCGCAGCCCTCCTGTACTCCATGTATCTCCACTGCCACTCCATGCAGCTCTTCTCCAGGTAGTGCTTCAGCCTCTCAGGCTCATTCTCTGCCTCCCACTTCCTCTTGGTGATTAGCGCAGCAGCATACGCCATGACGAATGTCAGCGTGTCCTTGTCAAAGGCGATGAAGTCCTTCCCGTCGTAGGCATCCCGCAGAAACCCCCAGATCCCACCGTCCTCCAGGAGCTCACAGCCGTACGTGCGCTGCACTGTGTGATACCCTGAGACACAAGCAGGGAGACGGGGGCTCAGGGGCAGCCCCGGCCCCGCACAGGGGCTTGGACACGGCACCCAGCGCAGGGCCGGGGGCACCCCAGACCCGCAGCCCCCAGCGCTGACAGCGAGCAGCTGCCGCTGGGAGCCCCGGCCCGCGCTCACCCCCGCTCTGGTTGTAGCGCTTCTGCAGTGTGTCCAGCTCCACTCAGTAAGACTAATGATTGCCATATGCGTTCTGGGGCTGCCTGTCCCAGTGGTCCTGACCCTCCTGCTCCATCCAGGCCGCACCCGGCACCGCCCTCTGCGTCTCGCTGTCGTAGCCATCGATGAGCTCTCCGTCCACGTAGCCCACGGAGACGAAGGCGGGCAGCCCCGGGCTGGGCTCCGTCACGGCGGTGTGGAAGTAGCGCAGGGAGTGGGGGCCTGCGGGGACACGGGGGGTGGTGAGGGGCCGGGGGGGGCACGTTGGGGGGCATCCGGGGGATCAAGATGTCCCGGGGGGAGAAGTCGGGGGGGTCGGGGGGGGCAGCACGTCCCGGGGGGCAGGTCAGGGGGGCAGCACGACACAGGGGGGGCACGTCGGGGGGGCAGCACATTCCGGGAGGGCAGGTCGGGGGGCTCCGGGGGGGCAGCACGTCCCGGGGGGAAGATCGGGGGGGCAGCACCTCCCGGGGGCGGTTGCAGGCCGGTCCGTGGGGCCGCTGACGGGGAGCCCGGCGCCGGGGGAGGGGCAGAGGGGGGCCCGGGGGCCCCGCCCGCACTCACCGCTCGCCACCGCCGCCGCCGCCGCCCAGCAGCAGCAGCCCCGGCCCCAGCGCCCGCCCCGCTACCGCCTCCTCGCTGCCAGCGCCCTCGCCCTCACCCGGCGCCGAAGCCCACGGCGGCCACGCCCCCGCGCCACCATTGGCTCCGCTGCGGCGCACCGCCATTGGCTGCCCCGCCCGCCAATAGCGGCTCTTGTCGGCTGAGGCGTCCCCAGGCGCTGGGCTGATCCCGGCGCGGCGGGTTGGGAGAAGCGACAGCGAGGGCGCTTGCGGAGGGCGCTGCGCAGCGCCGAGCCGCGGCTCCCGCTCCGCCTTGTCGCACGGCCATTGGCCCCGCCGGCGGCCGCCCGCCAATGGCGAGGCGCGGCAGCGGTGACGCCCCCGGGCGCCGGGCGGATCTCCGCGGAGCGCGTGGTGGGCGGGAGCGCGGAGGCGATGTGGGAGGCCGAGGCCGATGTGGGGACGGAGACGACGTGGGGATGGGGATGCCATGGGGATGGGGCCACTGGGGGGATGGGACGCTGTGGGGCTGGAGACGATGTGGGGATGGGGACACCGTGGGGCTGGAGATGGAGTTGGCTCTGTCACAGGGACAGGGGGACACTGTGGGGATGGGGATGATGGGGGGATGGGGACGATGTGGGGACGGGGACGCCATGGAGATGGGGACGATGTGGGGACGGGGACACCATTGGGATGGGGATGGAGTTGGCTCTGTCACAGGGGGGGACGCGGAGCCAGCAGTGGGAGCTCAGGGAGTGGCGCCCATCGAAGGCCGAGTGCTGGTAGGTGGTCCCCGGCCCACCCCGGCACCCATAGGTCTACTGGAAGATGTGGAAACCTGCCCAAGGTGGCACCCATGGGTGAGGAGCTGCCCAGGGCCCCAGGCGTCTAGCCCCGTTGCACCCCTGGAGCCAGGCATCCAATCCCATCAGCACCCACACCCATCCATGTGTTGTCCGAAAAGCGGATTCGTTGCCCGGTGTGCAATAAGCCAATAATTACACACTCAGGAGAGACATTTGTTTATTTATTTCAGAGTTGCGCAAGCCTGGGTGCTCGGTGGTTTCCCACAAATCGAGCACACACACCCCAACTTTTCAAGTAGCATTTATACAAACAAATTGCCAGATTTGCGACTTTCCCTTTTACACTGATTGGTTAGTGATTTCTTCATTCCCTGGGTCCCACCCCTGCTTCTCAAGGTCCTGATCAATTAACACTGCCCCAGCTAGGTCAGTAGATGTTATCTCCCAAGGTCCTGAGGAAGAGGACATAATCCAGACCCCTTAATTAACACAGTTTCAACAGTGAGAGGAGGCTTTGCTTCCCAAGGTCCTGGCGCCCAAACAGGCCTTATTTCACAGCCTTGACATCCTCCCTTTCGGAGAGTGGGGCACAGGAATGCAGACTGCTTGTAACTCCCTTATCTTTCCAGCCTGCACCAGCTCTGGGGCCCTTTCTTACCGAACTAGGAGCGTGGCCTAAGGCTTCAGCAAATTTAGCTACTCATGCTAAGCAAGTGTGTGGCTACTCATGCTAAGCAAATTCTGTCTAAGATAGAAGTTATCCAAATCTACCTACTTCAAACATTCTTTCTGAGCTTCTCAGGGTTGTCTTGTAACAATTGCACCCATGTTATCACCCATGGGCCCAGGTGGCCACCCATCAGCACCTGTGACCACCCATGGACCCAGGTGTCCAGCCCCATTGCACCCGTGTTATCACACATGGGCCCAGGTGGCGGCCCCATCAGCACCCACCACCACCCATGGACCCAGGTGTCGACCCCCTTTGCACCCATGGACTCAGGCGTGAGGTCACATCACCACCCCTGAACCCAGGCCCCCCACCCCATTGCACCCATGGTCCCAGCCCCCTGGCCCATTGCACCTGTGTCCCCAGCCCCCCACCCCATTGCACCCACGTCCCCAGGCCCCTGCCCCTGCCCCATTACGCCCATATCCGGAGCTTCCCCGACTCATTGCACCCATATCCCCAGCCCCCTGCCCCTTTGCGCCCATGTCCCCAGGCCCCTGCCAATTGCAACCACCTCCCCAGGCCCCCTGCCCCATTGCACCCACATCCCCAGGCCCCCGCCCTATTGCACCCATATCCCAGGCCCCCACCCCATTGCACCCATATCCCCAGCCCCCTGGCCCACGCAGATGGGGCCACACTGCAGCAAGCCCAGCGCAGGCCCCCAAGCTGCCTGGCAGCTGCAGCACAGCACACAGGAGCAGAGACCAAGGGTGCTGGCTTGGTGCAGCCGGCAGAAGAGAAGGCGTAGGGGGATCTCACTGCTGCCTGCAAGTGCCTAACGGGAGCGTGCAGAGAGCATGGAGCCAGAGACGTCCTGAGGGGCCTGGGGACAGGTTGAGGGCAACGGCACGGCTTGTGGCAGGGAAAAGTCCCCTCAGAGACTGCAAATGGCCTTGGAAGCCGAATGGTGGTGCAACACTGGAGCAGGGTGCCAGGGCCGTGCGGGAATCCATCGCCAGAGACAGTCAGAGCTCGACCCTGACAGGCCCTGCGAAACCTCCTCTGCTTGCCTCCACTTGCAGCAGGAGGTTGCAGCAGACACCTCCGGAAGACCCTTCCCACCCCAGCTGCTCTCTCACTCTGCGACTGCTTGTAGGGCTTTCTCTGCAGCCCTGACTGCCTTCCTTGGCAGCGCCTGCACTAGTCTTTCTCCTGACAGTTCCCTGACACCAAGTAACACAGCGGGAACAGCTGCCGAGGGTTTATTTGGAGCAGCACATGGGCTGTGGGACACGACGCAGTAGCATTGCTGTAGCAGCCAGGAGAGAGCCTCCGTCGCTCTGCCTCTTTGCTCTGCGCCATCTCCCATCTCGGGCCACCTGTCTGGCAGCTGCATCCTCGCGCTGTTCCTCTCACTGCCCTGAGTCACAGCGGCAGCTAAAAGCTCTGCGCAGAGCCCGAAGCGCTGCCCTGAGCCGCGATGGCCATCGCCTGGAAGGCGCAGCATGCGGGAGGGCGGTGATGCCTGTGGAGGAAGGAGAGCCGTGGGCGAGGGGCTGGGCAAGTGCAGGGCAAGCCTGAGGGTCTCTGGCTGCGGGGGAGGCCTCCGCCTTTGTTCCTGTGCTGGCTGATGGGGCCAGAGGCACACTGTCCCCCGCATCCTGGCAGCCTCCCGCCAGAGCAGATGCCGCTGCCTCGGCTCCTCGGGGCACTGCTGGGGCCAGAGGCGTGCTCTGCAGGTCACCAGCTGCCTCCCTGGCAGCATCTCTGCCCTTCACAACGGGTGAGCAGGGCACCTCCTCAGGACACGGCTGTGGGTCTGCCAAGAGGCTCCTGAGGCTCGGTCTGACCCAGCTCATGACCAAGGCCATGTTTTCCTCCAGCTCCTCCCATTCCAAAGGCTCTTCATCAACATCCTCTTCCTCATCGCTCCACTCCACGCCAGCATCCTCTGGCACTTCCCAGACTCTCTTCCCAGCTCCCAGCTCCCGCGCCCTCCCGCAGGGCCGGAGGGAAGACGATGACTTGTGCTCCTCTTTGGGCTCACAGGCAACCTGCATGGGGAGAGCAGGAACACAGCCCTGTGTGATATCAGCTGGCCATGCTCAGCATCCTGGTGCCCTGGGATATAGGAGGGGGCAAAGGGTTTGGGGTGGGGGGATGCTGTGAGTGGCCGCGAGCCCCAAGGGGAGGCACATGCAGCTGGCTGGGCAATGGCACAAGGCTTGTCTTGGGGCCGTAGCAGCAGGGCTGGGCCGGGGGCCACGACGGGCAGCGGGGGATGGAGGTGGCCGGGTACGTGGCACAAGGGGGCTGGCTCGCTGGCTGTGGGAGGCGGCTGCTGCTGGGGCTGCCCCTGCCCTCCTTGCTCAGCATCCATGCCCCAGGGCTGGATGCTGTGCAGGCCGGGGAGGGCACGTCAGCCCTGGGCCTCTGGCACTTGGAAACACAGAGCACCAGGCATCTTCCCCAGGACAGAGAGTGCAGAGCGCAAAGGGCTGGGGGGACAGCTTCTCACCACGGCCGCGGGGGACCCATGCAATGGGGCAGCTCTTCTCACCCACCCTGCACACCCCAGACGCTGCTCACACCGCACCTCCCTTTGGTGGTGGGTGCCGACGCCATGCTCCTTGCTCACCTGGTGAGGAAGGCCTGCGGCCAGGGCAGAGCCTTCTGCTGCGCTTTCTTCGGGCAATGGTGGTTGGAGAGGCAGGCTGTTGCTCTCCCCACAAGGGCCTCCGCACAACTGGGAGGCCTTTGGCGCAGCCTCTGCGGGAAGCGATGGAGGCAGAGGAGCATTTTCCCCTGCATCCTCAGGGCCTCTGGCTGCAGGGGAGGCCTCTGCCTTTGCTCCTGTGCTGGCCAGTGGAGCCAGAGGCACACTGTCCCCCGCGTCCTGGCAGCCTCCTGCCAAAGGAGATGCCGCTGCCACGGCTCCTCGGGGCACTGCTGGGGCCAGAGGCGTGCTCTGCAGGTCACCAGCTGCCTCCCTGGCAGCATCTCTGCCCTTCACAACGGGTGAGCAGGGCACCTCCTCAGGACACGGCTGTGGGTCTGCCAAGAGGCTCCTGAGGCTCGGTCTGACCCAGCTCATGACCAAGGCTGTGTTTTTCTCCAGCTCCTCCCATTCCAAAGGTTCTTCTTCAACGTCCTCTTCCTCATCGCTCCACTCCACGCCAGCATCCTCTGGTGCTCCCCGGACTCTCTTCCCAGCTCCCATCTTGCGCTCCCTCCTGGGCGCATGGGCGTACAGCCGCTCCAGCACCTCCCACTTGGACCTCGCATCCTTCAGGAGCTCCACTCGCGTCACCTCCGGTTGCCACAGGTTATAGAAGGAGTTTCTGGCACAGAGCTGAAGCCAGAGAGGGAGATTTGTGAAGGCAGCTGCTTTTCCCACCAGCAATGCCCCCCGTGGCCCTGCCAGCACTGCCACCATCACACTGTTGCAGCAGGGCGCAGCGGCTGGCCCCAGCACACGGAGGGTCACCATCTGCCCTGGCCCACCCTTTGCACTCACCTCCTTGGGGCGAACATTGAGGCATCCCGATGCTGTCAGGGAGAAACGTTTCCCCTTGCCCTCCTCTTCCTCGACCTCCCTCTCCTTTGGCCTCGGCTCCTTCCTCTCCAGAAAGGCTTCTCGCAGCTGAGCCAAGCTCTGCCCGGTGCGCGCCACGCAGCTCCTGTCGAGCTCCTCCAGCGTCTCTGTTTTGATTGAGAGCACGGCGAGATACTGCGAGGGGTTGTCGGGGTGTATGCGCAGTGGCGTGCCTTGAAGGCGACAGATGATGCCCAGAGGCTGCTGTTTGGGCCTCTGCACTGCAAGTTGCCATCCTAGTGTGACCAGTCCATGGCCCCTGCCCGGGGAAGCTGGTGCACCGGCCCCCATGACCTTCCTTTTGCCCCCACGCCTGTTGCAATCTGGCCCTTGCAGAGCTGTGGCAGCTGTGTTTTTGCCACGCTCCCTGCTCTCCTTCTGCAATGCGCTTGCCAGGCCTGCTAGAGCAATGGTGTATGCCAAGGTCCTTTGTGGCCCGGCTGCCCTGAGCTCCCGGCCATGTCCCGCACTCACATCATCAGGACGGCTCAAGGCTGCAGACGCGAGCGCCAGCAGTGCGTGCATCAGAGGTGCGGCAGGCAGTGCGGGGCTGTGTGCAGCAGGTCTCTGGTCCTCAGCCCTCATTTCCATGCACACATCTGCAAGGATGTTCTCAACAGCTTGCAGCATCCTTGCTTTTCCCAGCGCGGAAGACCCAGGCCTGGCCTCAGGCAAATAGGAGACAGGAGCTTGAATTGCTCGGGGGAGAGCGCCAGCTTCCTGCTTAGCTTTTGGAGAGGCAGGCACTCTCCTTGCCACATCCTCCAGAGCCTCAGCAGTGGCCGTGCATCTCAAAGAAGATCTGCAGGATTTTTCTGGAGGTCGACGTGCGGATGCCGCTCTTTGACCTGTAGAGGCCTCCAGGCCTCCACGTGCCTGCCTAGCTGCCTTGGTTGCGTGAGGCGCTAAGCCGGGCCGATGCGGTGTCTCTGCTCTTGCACAAGGCCTGCTGTGCAGTGTCTCCCGGCGCCCCGGAGGAGCCTTCTTCACAAGGCTGCTGGAGGCATGAAGAGCTTGCACCGAGTCGAGAACCTCCCTCACAGTGTCCTCCGCCATCTGCAATCAAAGCCCATGAGGAAGGCCAAGTTACTGCTGCCCTTTACCCCTCCCCCCCAGCCTTCCCACATGCACACTCCCTGTGGCCCCTGAAACCCTCCACAACAGCAGCACTCTCCCACGCAGCTGGCTCCCAAAGGCTGCGTGGGGAGAAGGCTGGTCACCACTGGGCAAGAGATGGGCAAAGGCAGCTCCCTCGGAAACCTCGAGCCATGTCCTTGCCGACTGCCATGCAGAGCAGGCGCTCCTCCTGCTCCCTCCCACCACTTCCCGCCTGCTGCTTGGCAGCTATGCACAGTCAGGCAGAGGCTTTGCCACCATCGCTGCTCAGCTCGCTACCTTCGCGATGACGTCTTCAGGGTCTTGCCAGCTCTGTGGGCCGGGCAGCAACGGCCGCCTGTCCCTTTGCTGCGATGAAGTCGGGGTCGGGATGCGTTGCGTCACTGCATGCGGCTCCCGCTGGCCCCCCTGCAGGGAGAAGGAAGCACATGATGGAGGCGGTTGCGTTCGTACAAGCGGCCCCTCAGGCACAGGAAAGCCCGGCCCCATGGCAAAGGGAAGCTCATGGCCTAGCACGACCCAGCTGTGCTAAGCCTGGAGATGCTCTCTGACCCTCAGCACAGCTCACAGGCTCCATTTGGGCCTTGCAGCACCCCAGTCGGTGTGCTTTGTGCACCAGAAAATCCCCAGCACCAGCAAGAAATACCCCCTGGCCAGAGAAGATCAGGCCTGGCTCGCTTGCCCCACCTCCTCTTCCCCACCGTCCTCATGCTTTCCGTGCGGCTCCCAGCCCTGCTGCCTGCCTCTCCCTCCAGCCCCACCGCTCACCTTGCTTCTGCGCTTCGGCCTCACAGAAAGCCCATCCACGGGCTGGGAGCCGGCATTCGCCTGCCGCCCCTTGTCCATCAGCAGGAGCTTCTCCTGCGCACCTGCCACTCTGGCACTCAAGAGAGCTGCTCCCTCCTCAGCGAGCTGCTCTCCTCAGAGGGCACAGCCAGGGGCTCTGCTCCCAGCATGGACTCGGTCACCACGGGCACCGCCCCATCACAATGGCCTTGGGGGCATGATGCCACCCCCATCACAAAGCCCTGCACGTTGCCATGGGGACCCCCGTGACCACCTCCTGCTGGCCACCAGGGGCACCCGCATCACAAGGCCTTGCTGGTGACCGTGCTAGCACCGACATCACAAGGCCTTGCTGCTCACCGGGGGCACCTCCAGCACCAGGGCTTTGCCTCCCAGCCTCTGGTGCCAGCTTCTGAGCCCAGCTCCGAGCTGCCATCTGTGCCGCAGCAGGAATTTGCCTCTCCCCACCTCTCTGCCTCCTACACCGTGCAGATGCTGCCCTTCTTCAGGCCCTCTAGAGCACACAGCCAGCCACTGCAAGACCACTCCTCTTGCTCGGGCCACTAAGCCTCACCCATATGCCTCACCGTCCAGCCCTAGGCAGAGCGTCCTGCATTCCCGCTGCTTTCTCACAGAAAGGCCAACTGCCCCTCCGCACCTTCCCAGACGGGCCTTCCCAAAGAGGCTGCAGCCATCCACCGCAGCGCTCCAGGCATGCCACGCTGCAGGCCCGCAGCTGCACACAGACTGCAAAGTGCTCCTGTCTGGTCCCCAGGCTGCAGGCATTAGCGGACGGACCCCTGAGACAGGTGCCCGCCTCTGCAGATTTCCCACAAAAGCTGTCAGAGATTCATTTCTCCAGACTGTTGCTCTCTAAGCACTTCCCTATTGGCGTGCACGCACTGCGCTGGGCCCCTCCAGGCTTTCTTTGCTCCACATCACCCTGCACCTTTGCCTTGCCCTCCCACACCATCGCTTCCTCACTCTTCCATGCATCCTCCTCTCCCCTCAGGGGCACCGACTTTTGGGCTCTCCTCACCACCTTGGCCACCGGCTTGAGCCTCACGGCAGCACACGGGCACACTCTCCTCCTGATGAAGCGTGACACCCCCCAGCCTTGGTGCCTCGCTGCTGGCTCGCCTTCGGGACGTCCAGCTGCTGGACCGCCAGGCCACCTGGGCAAGCAGGCCCTGCCCTCACCTGTGCACCTCTTCCTACTCACGGGGCTTGTGCTTTTCTTGCTTTTGCCCCCAGGGGGCACGTGGGGACCATCTCTCCACGCCAGCCTTCATGCACAAAGAGGGGCCCACGCTCATGAAAACAAAGCCCTGCTGCCAGCACCAGCTGCACACCCAGGGGCTGACCTGCTGGATCCAAGCACTGCTGCTCAAGCCCATTCCCCTCACTGGCAGCATGCAGGAAAAACCCCACCTGCCCTGCCAGGCCTACAGCCATGTCATCACACTTGGTACTTTCCAGGCAGGATCCTTGTGTTAAGGAAGAGCAAACTGAAACTGCCTACAGGCAGCCGCTTAGCACAACTTCTCTAAAACTTGCCTGGCATGAGGAGCTAAATTTGCTGAAGCCTTAGGCCGCACTTATCGAAAATAATGAACTTTTACTTAGTCCAGTAAGAAAAGGGCCTCAGAGCTGGTTCCAGCTGGGAAGATAAGGCAGTTACAAGCAGTCTGCATTCCTTGCAATTACTGTTTTTATAGATCAAGCAGCCCCTGATACACAAAAGTATTTTAAAGAGCATATGCCAGGCTGGCAAGGGAGGGGGCGCGGAAGAACCAGGGGAGACAGATGGAGTCAAAGTGAAGGTGGTGTACAATTAAGAGTTAATGATGTTTGTCATTCTTGGGGGGAACAAGGACACTGGAAGCAGGAATGCCCAGTGAGGCCCTGTGCACTTGGGAATAGAGTGGCCAGCATGAGGCAATCAAATCAGTCCACAATGACAGGAGATAGGAGACTCAGAAAATACTGTGGAAATGGGGGTAAATTTATGGGATGTAGATTTGGATTTGAAGGGCAGGTAATGGCAAATATAGAAGGCTTAGAAGTTCCCTTTCTAGTGGATACTGGAGCCACCCTTTCCCTTTTAAAGTTTGAGCCTAAAGGATGCAAGTCACCAGATAAAATAATGATGCAAGGAGTAGCGGGAAAAGGCAAACGAATGTTATCTAAGCCCTTAGTACTCACTATTGGGGGTAAAACAGTGTGGGGATGTATTATAATTTCCACAGACGCGCCCATGTGCCTTTTAGGGAGAGATCTCCTGCAAGCCTTGGATACTCAGATCTGCTTACAGCCAGAAGAGGTGGAATTAATAATTATGGGCTCATGTGTTCTGGCTAAGACACCAGAACCAGAGTCGACTAATCTGCAAATTCCAACAGGTTTAGAACCAGTTTCTAAAAAGTTATGGAGCTCTTCAGGAATGGATGTGGGACTACTGAAATCAGCTAGTCCAGTCTCGATAAAAACAAAGGGGGGATTGCCTCCTGCAGTTAAGCAATACCCTATCCCAAAGGAAGCAGAGAAGAGCATCCAAAAACAAACCGATCATTACCTGAAACTGGGTATCCTTAGAGTCTGTGAATCCCCGTACAACACCCCAATTCTGCCAGTTAAAAAGAACAGACAAGACTCTGATGGTGATCCAGAGTATCAGTTTGTACAAGACTTAAGGGCTATAAACCAACAGGTAGTTGCTCCACATCCAGTAGTCCCCGACCTATCAACCATTTTACTACAGATACCCCTTTGGGCAACTTATTTTACTGTGATCGACCTAACGGCAGCCTTTTTTAGTATACCGATAGCTGAAGATAGCCAAGATCTCTTGGCTTTCACTTGGAAGGGACAACAATTAACTTGGACGAGGCTGCCACAGGGATTTACTGGGTCTCCGACTATTTTTTCGCGTATACTCAAAAATGACCTCTCAGATATCGAACTTCCAGGACATTCTGTAGTAATACAATATGTAGATGATTTGTTATTAGCAAGTAAAGATTAACACTCTTGCAGAAAAAGGGCATCGAGCATCTCTGTCTAAACTCCAGCTGTGTCAAAGAGAGGTAAAATATTTGGGTTTTATCTTAAAAGAAGGACACAGGTTAGTTGATCCAGAACGAGTAAAGACAACTCTTGATATGCCTCGTCCTGTAACAAAAAAACAACACGGGATTTTTAGGAGCTGTAGGATTTTGCCAACCGTGGATTCCTGGGTTAGCAGAACTTACTAAGCCTTTAGTGCAGGCAACAAAAAAGGAGGAGATGGAGCCTGTGGCCTGGGGCCCAGAAAGGGAGAAAGCTTTTACATCTGTGAAAAAAGCGTTGGTTTCAGCCCCTGCTCTAGGGTGACCAGATTATAGCAAACCATTCGAATTGTTTGTCCATGAGTGACAGGGAGTAGCAAGTGGGGTACTCACCCAAAAACTAGGCCCTCACCACAGACCAGTGGCCTATTACTCCACGTAGCTAGATGAGGTAGCTAAAGGCACTCCAGGATGCATCAGAGCAATAGCAGCTACGGCAGCTCTTACTGAAAAAAACATGACCTGTAGTTTTGGGTCACTCATTGACTGTGTATGTGCCACATGAAGTAGAACTGTTAATGAAACAATACGCGACTCAAGCACTATCCCCACAGAGAGCTCACCGCTATGAACTGATAATATTAAGGTCACATTATCTGCATGTAAAGAGATGCAACATCTTAAATCCAGCAACACTATTGCCTCTACCTGAGGATGGAGAACCACATCATTCCTGTGAGCAGGTGATTGTCAGCTCGAGCAAGCCCCGGGAGGACCTTAAAGACAAACCTTTGGAAAACCCAGACTTAGTTCCGTTTACAGATGGATCATCCTATTATTTGGACGGAAGGCACCACTCCGGCTATGCTGTCACTAACCTCTTTGAGGTACTTGAGGCCAATCCTTTGTCTCTGTCTGTAAGTGCTCAAGGAGCAGAATTAATAGCATTGACCCAAGCAGCAAAAATCGGTAAGAACCTGCAGGTAAATATCTATACCGAGTCTAAATATGCATTTGGAGTATGTCATGTAACAGGGATGTTATGGAAAGAGCGAGGATTCTTTTCGTCATCAGGAAAGAAATTAGCTAATGGAGAAGAAATACGTAATTTGCTGGAAGCAGTCCAACTGCCCAAAGAAATTGCTGTAATACACTGCCCAGCCCATACTAAAGACACTACAGAAATTAGCAGAGGAAATGCTTTAGCCGACGCTGCTGCAAAAGCTGCAGCTCGACAACCTCTGAAAGAATGTATGGGGGCGGTTCCAAGGATGGACCAGAGTGAGTGGCCAAATTTAATAGACCCCAAAACTCTGTATGAAAAAGACTGCTCAGTGGAAGAGAAAAAACAATGGGAGCAGTGGGAAGCAAAACAAAGTGATGATGGAATATGGACAATTGGAGGAAAACCAATTCTACCAAAAAAAATAGTTAATTACTATAGCTAGGTGGTTTCATGATAAAGCTCATGGGGGAGCGGAGGCAATAGCTAAGCAGGTACAGAAAGTATGGGCTGCTCCAGGAATTTATGCAGCTGCTAAAAGAATAACAAACAGCTGCCTGACCTGCCAGAAGTTTTCAAATAACAAGCCAAGCTCAGAGTTCGGGTTGGGGGGCGCAACCATGGGCCTACTTCCCTTTCCAAAAGCTACAAATAGATTATGCGGATATGCCATCTGCCAATGGCTACAAACACTTGTTAGTGATAGTAGATCAGTTATCAGGCTGGGTAGAAGCTTTCCCAACAAGAAAGGCCGACACAGGGGGAGTGGTAAAAGCCTTACTGAAGGAAATCATACCCAGGTATGGGGTCCCAGAAGCCACTGATTCAGATAGGGGTGCCCATTTTACGGCAAGCATAATCACTCAGTTATATAAATCATGAGGAATAAAAAGAAACCTATTACCCCTTATCACCCACAATCTTCAGGACAAGTAGAAAGAATGAATAGAACACTAAAAGAAAAAACAGCAAGAATATGCACATGTCCTGGCCTAAAACGGCCAGAAACATTTAACTTAGCTCTATGGGATGTTTGAAATGTCCCATGGCAACCCATAGGACTAACACCAGCAGAAATTCTCTTTGGGAAACATTTAGCTGTACTAGGGACTTATTATTCCAGCTAAGACCAGCCTGTTAGACAGAGATGGACGACTAACCCAGTATGTTCTAAGTATGCAAAAAAGGTTTGAAAATCTTAAAAAATATATATATATGCGCTCAGTGATATCAATCCACACCACCTGAAATACAAGTGCTTGGTATACAGCCTGGGGATGAAGTTTTAGTTAAAGTATTTTCACAAAAATCCAAGTTAAAACCTAACTGCAACAGGCCATATACTGTCATACTATGTTCTTATTTTGCTGTTCAAGTTGAACTGTACTTGTATATGTTGCAAAAGAATGTGTATGTGTAAGAACACTTTGTAATCTTATATTCATAGATAACATTGGTGTAGATACAAGTAATCACTCAACTATTTGTATTTGTAACTTTACCAAAGATTATGGGATGCGACTTTAATTATTCAGCTCCTATTAGATCTTATCAATTGTTACAATCTAATTATACATTAATTCAAAATTTACTACCTAACCCCATTGGGATGAATCTCACCCTGGTATGGAAACTACTACAACATGATGATTTGAGTCGACTGCTAGAACGCATCCGAAACAATGGACAGAAAACTCTTAATCACCATTCATCATGAAGCGGGAGAGATGCACCACGTCTCAGAAAGGATAAAAAGGGATGGAGAACATCATGGCTGGGAAACTCTTCTAGGGTGGTCACCAACTACAACAGCGATTTATAATCACGTGTTGCACCCACTAGTAGTTGTGTTAACTTTAACTGTGTTATGCCTATTGCTTACGATCATATTATGCATAAGATTATGGAACGTGATAGCACGCCTTGAAAGGCTTCGAGAACTCTGTTTCAAGTATTAGCAGGGATGCTTCATAAAAACAAAGCGGGGAACTGTTAAAGAATAGCGAACTGAAACTGTCTAGAGGTAGCCGCTTAGCACAACTTCTCTAAAACTTGCTTAGCATGAGGAGCTAAATTTGCTGAAGCCTTAGGCCGCACTTAGCGAAAACAATGAACTTTTACTTAGTCCAGTAAGAAAAGGGCCTCAGAGCTGGTTCCAGCTGGGAAGATAAGGAAGTTACAAGCAGTCTGCATTCCTGCGTCTCACACTCCCAAAGGGAGGGTGTCAAGGCTTTGAAGTAAGACCAGTGCAGGGCATTAGGACCTTGAGGGGCAAAGCCTTAGCTCACTGCTGGGGCAGTGTTCATTGTTATGATTTAGAATCACCTCCTCCTCAGGACCTTGAGACACAACAGTAAGACCCCACAAAAACAGAGGTACAACCGTCAGCAGAGACTGCAAAAAACAAAAATAAGGAGAAAAACAGCTTACCTCAGAATGACAATGAGACACAATGAGGAGCAGGAGACCCCAGACCAAAAAATTACTATTGGTCTAACTACCACGTGAAGGGTGGGAAATGTACGTTGAAAAAACTATAATTGCCCAGGATTTGTTTATGTTAGGGTCCCTCTTCGGAGGCACCCAGCTCGAGCTGTAATTACTGCACGCACGTCATTAATATTTAATTCTTTAATTTGTTTTGATTTGGCTCTGAATTTTTCTGCGGAAACCTAGGGTCGAGCCCTCTTATGGTGGCCAACAAGCCTAATTTCCATAGAATTTCCATAACAATAACTGGGCATGGGCGCGGGAGCATTTGAGCCAGGAGGGAGGGAGGAAAGAAACCTGCCGAACGTAACACTTGTGCTAGCAGATACTAGTACCCCGGACTGTGCTCCAAAAGTTTCTGCTCCACCTGATATACCTGATGATCTCTCTGTCATTACTTCTCCTTCTCCTCCTCCTTCTCCCTCTACTCCATTGGCTGCCGGACTCTATCCTATGATCCCCAACGTGCTGACTAACCCTGCCGCTTTACAGCCGGGGGGAAAGGGAGGGGCCAGTCCCCCTCCTCCTGTGCTGCGGGTATTTACTAATCAGCCCTGGCACCCCGGCCATCTCGCCTTATGGGGGGGTAAAATGCAGAGATTAAGAAAAGATGCAGGGCGATGTGTCCAGTTATTTTCTAATATCTGCACTGGGCACAACCCAAACTGGAGTGATACCCAAATTCTTTTGAGGGAATTATTTCAACCAAATGAAGGGAATAAGATAATTAAAGATGCAGAAGAAGCGCAGCAAGCCGGGGGAAATAGAAACCTCTGGCTAGCAAATGATCCAAATTGGGATTATAATAATGCAGGAGACAGAGCTGTGTGTCCAACAGGACTTTGAAATTTAGTAGAAGTAATTAGAGCATGCAGAGAGTTAGGAGTAAATTGGACTAGAGTGCAAGAATGCAGACAGTGATTAGATGAACACCCCCATGACTTCTGGGGACTTTTGCGGTAAGCCCCGCTAAAATAGGGAGGAATGACCCCACAAAACTTCAATGATGCTCTCGCAATTAGTGTTTTTATAGATCAAGCAGCCCCTGATACACAAAAGTATTTTAAAGAGCATATGGCAGGCTGGCAAGGGGAGGGGCGCGGAAGAACCAGGGGAGATAGATGGAATCAAAGTGAAGGGGGTGTACAATTAAGAGTTAATGATGTTTGTCATTCTTGGGGGGAACAAGGACACTGGAAGCAGGAATGCCCAGTGAGGCCCTGTGCACTTGGGAATAGAGGGGCCAGCATGAGGCAATCAAATATTGAGAAGGAGACCAGGCAATTCCCAGGCAGTCCACAATGACAGGAGATAGGAGACTCAGAAAATACTGTGGAAATGGGGGTAAATTTATGGGATGTAGATTTGGATTTGAAGGGCAGGTAATGGCAAATATAGAAGGCTTAGAAGTTCCCTTTCTAGTGGATACTGGAGCCACCCTTTCCCTTTTAAAGTTTGAGCCTAAAGGATGCAAGTCACCAGATAAAATAATGATGCAAGGAATAGCGGGAAAAGGCGAACGAATGTTATCTAAGCCCTTATTGCTTACTATTGGAGGTAAAAGAGCGTGGGGATGTATTATAATTTCCACAGACGCGCCCATGTGCCTTTTAGGGAGAGATCTCCTGCAAGCCTTGGATACTCAGATCTGCTTACAGCCAGAAGAGGTGGAATTAATAATTATGGGCTCATGTGTTCTGGCTAAGACACCAGAACCAGAGTCGACTAATCTGCAAATTCCAACAAGGTTAGAATCAGTTCCTAAACGGTTATGGAGCTCTTCAGGAATGGATGTGGGACTACTGAAATCAGCTAGTCCAGTCTCGATAAAAACAAAGGGGGGATTGCCTCCTGCAGTTAAGCAATACCCTATCCCAAAGGAAGCAGAGAAGAGCATCCAAAAACAAATCAATCATTATTTGAAACTGGGTATCCTTAGAGTCTGTGAATCCCCGTACAACACCCCAATTCTGCCAGTTAAAAAGAACAGGCAAGATTCTGATGGTGATCCAGAGTATCAGTTTATACAAGACTTAGGGGCTATAAACCAACATGTAGTTGCTCCACATCCAGTAGTCCCTAACCCATCAACCATTTTACTACAGATACCCCTTTGGGCAACTTATTTTACTGTGATTGACCTAACGGCAGCTTTTTTTAGTATACCGATAGCTGAAGATAGCCAAGATCTCTTGGCTTTCACTTGGAAGGGACAACAATTAACTTGGACAAGGCTGCCACAGGGATTTACTGGGTCTCTGACTATTCTTTCGCGTATACTCAAAAATGACCTCTCAGATATCGAACTTCCAGGACATTCTGTATTAATACAATATGTAGATGATATGTTATTAGCAAGTAAAGATTATGAGACATTTTTAAAAGACACTGTTTCTCCATGTAACGCTCTTGCAGAAAAAGGGCATCAGGCATCTCTGTCTAAACTCCAGCTGTGTCAAAGAGAGGTAAAATATTTGGGTTTTATCTTAAAAGAAGGACACAGGTTAGTTGATCCAGAACGAGTAAAGACAATTCTTGATATGCCTCGTCCTGTAACAAAAAAACAACACGGGATTTTTAGGAGCTGTAGGATTTTGCCAACCGTGGATTCCTGGGTTAGCAGAACTTACTAAGCCTTTAGTGCAGGCAACAAAAAAGGAGGAGATAGAGCCTGTGGCCTGGGGCCCAGAAAGGGAGAAAGCTTTTACATCTGTGAAAAAAGCGTTGGTTTCAGCCCCTGCTCTAGGGTTACCAGATTATAGCAAGCCATTGGAATTATTTGTCCATGAACGACAGGGAGTAGCAAGTGGGGTACTCACCCAAAAACTAGGCCCTCACCACAGACCAGTGGCCTATTATTCCACGCAGCTAGATGAGGGAGCTAAAGGCACTCCAGGATGCATCAGAGCAATAGCAGCTATGGCAGCTCTTACTGAAAAAAACATGACCTGTAGTTTTGGGTCATTCATTGACTGTGTATGTGCCACATGAAGTAGAACTGTCAATGAAACAATACGTGACTCAAGCACTATCCCCACAGAGAGCTCACCGCTATGAACTGATAATACTGCATGCAGATAATGGGACCTTAAAGAGATGCAACATCTTAAATCCAGCAACACTATTGCCTCTACCTGAGGATGGAGAACCACATCATTCCTGTGAGCAGGTGATCGTCAGCTCGAGCAAGCCCCGGGAGGACCTTAAAGACGAACCTTTGGGAAACCCAGACTTAGTTCCGTTTACAGATGGATCATCCTATTATTTGGACGGAAGGCACCACTCCGGCTATGCTGTCACTAACCTCTTTGAGGTACTTGAGGCCAATCCTTTGTCTCCGTCTGTAAGTGCTCAAGGAGCAGAATTAATAGCATTGACCCAAGCAGTAAAAATTGGTAAGAACCTGCAGGTAAATATCTATACCGATTCTAAATATGCATTTGGAGTAGGTCATGTAACAGGGATGTTATGGAAAGAGCGAGGATTCTTTTCGTCATCAGGAAAGAAATTAGCTAATGGAGAAGAAATACGTAATTTGCTGGAAGCAGTCCAACTGCCCAAAGAAATTGCTGTAATACACTGCCCAGCCCATACTAAAGACACTACAGAAATTAGCAGAGGAAATGCTTTAGCCGACGCTGCTGCGAAGGCTGCAGCTCGACAACCTCTGAGAGAATGTATGGGGGCAGTTCCAAGGATGGACCAGAGTGAATGGCCAATTTTAATAGACCCCAAAACCACGTATGAAAAAGACTGCTCAGTGGAAGAGAAAAAACAATGGGAGCAGTGGGAAGCAAAACAAAGTGATGATGGAATATGGACACTTGGAAGAAAACCAATTCTACCAAAAAAAAAAATTTAATTACTATAGCTAGGTGGTTTCACGATAAAGCTCATGGGGGAGCGGAGGCGGTGGCTAACCAGGTACAGAAAGTATGGGCTGCTCCAGGAATCTACGCGGCTGCAAAAAGAATAACAAATAGCTGCCCGACCTGCCAGAAGTTTTCAAATAACAAGCCAAGCTCAGAGTTAGGGGGACGGTCATGGGCCTACTTCCCTTTCCAAAAGCTACAAATAGATTATGCGGATATGCCATCTGCCAATGGCTACAAACACTTGTTAGTGATAGTAGATCAGTTATCAGGCTGGGTAGAAGCTTTCCCAACAAGAAAGGCCGACACACGGGGAGTGGTAAAAGCCTTACTGAAAGAAATCATATCCAGGTATGGGGTCCCAGAAGCCACTGATTCAGACAGGGGTGCCCATTTTACGGCAAGCATAATCACTCAGTTATAGAAATCATTAGGCATAAAAAGAAACCTACAACCCCTTATCACCCACAATCTTCAGGACAAGTAGAAAGAATGAATAGAACACTAAAAGGAAAAATAGCAAGAATATGCGCACATGCTAGCCTAAAATGGCTGGGTAGGACTTTTCCCAACAAGAACAGCTGACACAGGGCGGGTAGTAAAAGCCTTACTGAAAGAAATCATACCCAGGTACAGAGTCCCAGAAGCCACTGATTCAGACAGGGGTGTCCATTTTATGGCAAGCATAATCAGTCAGTTTTATAAATCATGAGGAATAATGAACTTTTACCTAGTTCAGTAAGAAAAGGGACTGAGAGCTGGTTCAAGCTGGAATGATAAGGGAGTTGCAAGCAGTTCGCATTCCTGTGCTTCACGCTCTGGGAGGGAGGATGTCAAGGCTTTGAAATAAGGCCTACTTGGGCACCAGGACCCTGGGAAACAAAGCCTCCTCTCATTGCTGAAACAGTGTTAATTAGGGGGTCTGGACTATCTCGGGGTCTGGATTATATCCCTTCATCAGGACCTTGGCAGATAACACCTATTGTCACTGCTGGGGCAGTGCTAATTGCTGGAACAACACCTCTTTGTCAGGGCCTGGAGAGACAAGGGCGGGACCCGAGGAACCAAGACACATCTGTCAACAAAAACCATAACAGTAAAGATAAACAGCCTGCCTAGGCACAGGGATGAGACCCAATAAGGAGCAGGAGACTCCAGGCCCAAATATTACTATTGGTCCAAACTACTGCCTGAGGGGTGGAGAGCTTACATTGGAAGGTATAATTGCCCAGGCATTTCTTTGTTTGGGGTCCCTCTTCGGAGACACCCAGCTCGAGCTGTAATTACCGCACGCGTGTCATTAAAATTTCATTATTTCATTTGCTTTGATTTGGCGCCAAACTTTTCTGCGGGAACCTAGGGTCGGGCCCTGTTATGGTGGCTGACAAGCCTCATTTCCATAACACCGAGCCCGGGGCCCGTCCCCGTGTCCGGGGGGTCCCGCCTCGCCCTCACCTCTCCTCTCCAGCGCAGCCCTCCTGTACTCCATGTATCTCCACTGCCACTCCATGCAGCTCTTCTCCAGGTAGTGCTTCAGCCTCTCAGGCTCATTCTCTGCCTCCCACTTCCTCTTGGTGATTAGTGCAGCAGCATACGCCATGACGAATGTCAGCGTGTCCTTGTCAAAGGCGATGAAATCCTTCCCGTCGTAGGCATCCCGCAGAAACCCCCAGATCCCACCGTCCTCCAGGAGCTCACAGCCGTACGTGCGCTGCACTGTGTGATACCCTGAGACACAAGCAGGGAGACGGGGGCTCAGGGGCAGCCCCGGCCCCGCACAGGGGCTTGGACACGGCACCCAGCGCAGGGCCGGGGGCACCCCAGACCCGCAGCCCCCAGCGCTGACAGCGAGCAGCTGCCGCTGGGAGCCCCGGCCCGCGCTCACCCCCGCTCTGGTTGTAGCGCTTCTGCAGTGTGTCCAGCTCCACTCAGTAAGACTAATGATTGCCATATGCGTTCTGGGGCTGCCTGTCCCAGTGGTCCTGACCCTCCTGCTCCATCCAGGCCGCACCCGGCACCGCCCTCTGCGTCTCGCTGTCGTAGCCATCGATGAGCTCTCCGTCCACGTAGCCCACGGAGACGAAGGCGGGCAGCCCCGGGCTGGGCTCCGTCACGGCGGTGTGGAAGTAGCGCAGGGAGTGGGGGCCTGCGGGGACACGGGGGGTGGTGAGGGGCCAGGGGGGGCACGTTGGGGGGCATCCGGGGGATCAAGATGTCCCGGGGGGAGAAGTCGGGGGGGTCGGGGGGGGCAGCACGTCCCGGGGGGCAGGTCAGGGGGGCAGCACGACACAGGGGGGGCACGTCGGGGGGGCAGCACATTCCGGGAGGGCAGGTCGGGGGGCTCCGGGGGGGCAGCACGTCCCGGGGGGAAGATCGGGGGGGCAGCACCTCCCGGGGGCGGTTGCAGGCCGGTCCGTGGGGCCGCTGACGGGGAGCCCGGCGCCGGGGGAGGGGCAGAGGGGGGCCCGGGGGCCCCGCCCGCACTCACCGCTCGCCACCGCCGCCGCCGCCGCCCAGCAGCAGCAGCCCCGGCCCCAGCGCCCGCCCCGCTACCGCCTCCTCGCTGCCAGCGCCCTCGCCCTCACCCGGCGCCGAAGCCCACGGCGGCCACGCCCCCGCGCCACCATTGGCTCCGCTGCGGCGCACCGCCATTGGCTGCCCCGCCCGCCAATAGCGGCTCTTGTCGGCTGAGGCGTCCCCAGGCGCTGGGCTGATCCCGGCGCGGCGGGTTGGGAGAAGCGACAGCGAGGGCGCTTGCGGAGGGCGCTGCGCAGCGCCGAGCCGCGGCTCCCGCTCCGCCTTGTCGCACGGCCATTGGCCCCGCCGGCGGCCGCCCGCCAATGGCGAGGCGCGGCAGCGGTGACGCCCCCGGGCGCCGGGCGGATCTCCGCGGAGCGCGTGGTGGGCGGGAGCGCGGAGGCGATGTGGGAGGCCGAGGCCGATGTGGGGACGGAGACGACGTGGGGATGGGGATGCCATGGGGATGGGGCCACTGGGGGGATGGGACGCTGTGGGGCTGGAGACGATGTGGGGATGGGGACACCGTGGGGCTGGAGATGGAGTTGGCTCTGTCACAGGGACAGGGGGACACTGTGGGGATGGGGATGATGGGGGGATGGGGACGATGTGGGGACGGGGACGCCATGGAGATGGGGACGATGTGGGGACGGGGACACCATTGGGATGGGGATGGAGTTGGCTCTGTCACAGGGGGGGACGCGGAGCCAGCAGTGGGAGCTCAGGGAGTGGCGCCCATCGAAGGCCGAGTGCTGGTAGGTGGTCCCCGGCCCACCCCGGCACCCATAGGTCTACTGGAAGATGTGGAAACCTGCCCAAGGTGGCACCCATGGGTGAGGAGCTGCCCAGGGCCCCAGGCGTCTAGCCCCGTTGCACCCCTGGAGCCAGGCATCCAATCCCATCAGCACCCACACCCATCCATGTGTTGTCCGAAAAGCGGATTCGTTGCCCGGTGTGCAATAAGCCAATAATTACACACTCAGGAGAGACATTTGTTTATTTATTTCAGAGTTGCGCAAGCCTGGGTGCTCGGTGGTTTCCCACAAATCGAGCACACACACCCCAACTTTTCAAGTAGCATTTATACAAACAAATTGCCAGATTTGCGACTTTCCCTTTTACACTGATTGGTTAGTGATTTCTTCATTCCCTGGGTCCCACCCCTGCTTCTCAAGGTCCTGATCAATTAACACTGCCCCAGCTAGGTCAGTAGATGTTATCTCCCAAGGTCCTGAGGAAGAGGACATAATCCAGACCCCTTAATTAACACAGTTTCAACAGTGAGAGGAGGCTTTGCTTCCCAAGGTCCTGGCGCCCAAACAGGCCTTATTTCACAGCCTTGACATCCTCCCTTTCGGAGAGTGGGGCACAGGAATGCAGACTGCTTGTAACTCCCTTATCTTTCCAGCCTGCACCAGCTCTGGGGCCCTTTCTTACCGAACTAGGAGCGTGGCCTAAGGCTTCAGCAAATTTAGCTACTCATGCTAAGCAAGTGTGTGGCTACTCATGCTAAGCAAATTCTGTCTAAGATAGAAGTTATCCAAATCTACCTACTTCAAACATTCTTTCTGAGCTTCTCAGGGTTGTCTTGTAACAATTGCACCCATGTTATCACCCATGGGCCCAGGTGGCCACCCATCAGCACCTGTGACCACCCATGGACCCAGGTGTCCAGCCCCATTGCACCCGTGTTATCACACATGGGCCCAGGTGGCGGCCCCATCAGCACCCACCACCACCCATGGACCCAGGTGTCGACCCCCTTTGCACCCATGGACTCAGGCGTGAGGTCACATCACCACCCCTGAACCCAGGCCCCCCACCCCATTGCACCCATGGTCCCAGCCCCCTGGCCCATTGCACCTGTGTCCCCAGCCCCCCACCCCATTGCACCCACGTCCCCAGGCCCCTGCCCCTGCCCCATTACGCCCATATCCGGAGCTTCCCCGACTCATTGCACCCATATCCCCAGCCCCCTGCCCCTTTGCGCCCATGTCCCCAGGCCCCTGCCAATTGCAACCACCTCCCCAGGCCCCCTGCCCCATTGCACCCACATCCCCAGGCCCCCGCCCTATTGCACCCATATCCCAGGCCCCCACCCCATTGCACCCATATCCCCAGCCCCCTGGCCCACGCAGATGGGGCCACACTGCAGCAAGCCCAGCGCAGGCCCCCAAGCTGCCTGGCAGCTGCAGCACAGCACACAGGAGCAGAGACCAAGGGTGCTGGCTTGGTGCAGCCGGCAGAAGAGAAGGCGTAGGGGGATCTCACTGCTGCCTGCAAGTGCCTAACGGGAGCGTGCAGAGAGCATGGAGCCAGAGACGTCCTGAGGGGCCTGGGGACAGGTTGAGGGCAACGGCACGGCTTGTGGCAGGGAAAAGTCCCCTCAGAGACTGCAAATGGCCTTGGAAGCCGAATGGTGGTGCAACACTGGAGCAGGGTGCCAGGGCCGTGCGGGAATCCATCGCCAGAGACAGTCAGAGCTCGACCCTGACAGGCCCTGCGAAACCTCCTCTGCTTGCCTCCACTTGCAGCAGGAGGTTGCAGCAGACACCTCCGGAAGACCCTTCCCACCCCAGCTGCTCTCTCACTCTGCGACTGCTTGTAGGGCTTTCTCTGCAGCCCTGACTGCCTTCCTTGGCAGCGCCTGCACTAGTCTTTCTCCTGACAGTTCCCTGACACCAAGTAACACAGCGGGAACAGCTGCCGAGGGTTTATTTGGAGCAGCACATGGGCTGTGGGACACGACGCAGTAGCATTGCTGTAGCAGCCAGGAGAGAGCCTCCGTCGCTCTGCCTCTTTGCTCTGCGCCATCTCCCATCTCGGGCCACCTGTCTGGCAGCTGCATCCTCGCGCTGTTCCTCTCACTGCCCTGAGTCACAGCGGCAGCTAAAAGCTCTGCGCAGAGCCCGAAGCGCTGCCCTGAGCCGCGATGGCCATCGCCTGGAAGGCGCAGCATGCGGGAGGGCGGTGATGCCTGTGGAGGAAGGAGAGCCGTGGGCGAGGGGCTGGGCAAGTGCAGGGCAAGCCTGAGGGTCTCTGGCTGCGGGGGAGGCCTCCGCCTTTGTTCCTGTGCTGGCTGATGGGGCCAGAGGCACACTGTCCCCCGCATCCTGGCAGCCTCCCGCCAGAGCAGATGCCGCTGCCTCGGCTCCTCGGGGCACTGCTGGGGCCAGAGGCGTGCTCTGCAGGTCACCAGCTGCCTCCCTGGCAGCATCTCTGCCCTTCACAACGGGTGAGCAGGGCACCTCCTCAGGACACGGCTGTGGGTCTGCCAAGAGGCTCCTGAGGCTCGGTCTGACCCAGCTCATGACCAAGGCCATGTTTTCCTCCAGCTCCTCCCATTCCAAAGGCTCTTCATCAACATCCTCTTCCTCATCGCTCCACTCCACGCCAGCATCCTCTGGCACTTCCCAGACTCTCTTCCCAGCTCCCAGCTCCCGCGCCCTCCCGCAGGGCCGGAGGGAAGACGACGACTTGTGCTCCTCTTTGGGCTCACAGGCAACCTGCATGGGGAGAGCAGGAACACAGCCCTGTGTGATATCAGCTGGCCATGCTCAGCATCCTGGTGCCCTGGGATATAGGAGGGGGCAAAGGGTTTGGGGTGGGGGGATGCTGTGAGTGGCCGCGAGCCCCAAGGGGAGGCACATGCAGCTGGCTGGGCAATGGCACAAGGCTTGTCTTGGGGCCGTAGCAGCAGGGCTGGGCCGGGGGCCACGACGGGCAGCGGGGGATGGAGGTGGCCGGGTACGTGGCACAAGGGGGCTGGCTCGCTGGCTGTGGGAGGCGGCTGCTGCTGGGGCTGCCCCTGCCCTCCTTGCTCAGCATCCATGCCCCAGGGCTGGATGCTGTGCAGGCCGGGGAGGGCACGTCAGCCCTGGGCCTCTGGCACTTGGAAACACAGAGCACCAGGCATCTTCCCCAGGACAGAGAGTGCAGAGCGCAAAGGGCTGGGGGGACAGCTTCTCACCACGGCCGCGGGGGACCCATGCAATGGGGCAGCTCTTCTCACCCACCCTGCACACCCCAGACGCTGCTCACACCGCACCTCCCTTTGGTGGTGGGTGCCGACGCCATGCTCCTTGCTCACCTGGTGAGGAAGGCCTGCGGCCAGGGCAGAGCCTTCTGCTGCGCTTTCTTCGGGCAATGGTGGTTGGAGAGGCAGGCTGTTGCTCTCCCCACAAGGGCCTCCGCACAACTGGGAGGCCTTTGGCGCAGCCTCTGCGGGAAGCGATGGAGGCAGAGGAGCATTTTCCCCTGCATCCTCAGGGCCTCTGGCTGCAGGGGAGGCCTCTGCCTTTGCTCCTGTGCTGGCCAGTGGAGCCAGAGGCACACTGTCCCCCGCGTCCTGGCAGCCTCCTGCCAAAGGAGATGCCGCTGCCACGGCTCCTCGGGGCACTGCTGGGGCCAGAGGCGTGCTCTGCAGGTCACCAGCTGCCTCCCTGGCAGCATCTCTGCCCTTCACAACGGGTGAGCAGGGCACCTCCTCAGGACACGGCTGTGGGTCTGCCAAGAGGCTCCTGAGGCTCGGTCTGACCCAGCTCATGACCAAGGCTGTGTTTTTCTCCAGCTCCTCCCATTCCAAAGGTTCTTCTTCAACGTCCTCTTCCTCATCGCTCCACTCCACGCCAGCATCCTCTGGTGCTCCCCGGACTCTCTTCCCAGCTCCCATCTTGCGCTCCCTCCTGGGCGCATGGGCGTACAGCCGCTCCAGCACCTCCCACTTGGACCTCGCATCCTTCAGGAGCTCCACTCGCGTCACCTCCGGTTGCCACAGGTTATAGAAGGAGTTTCTGGCACAGAGCTGAAGCCAGAGAGGGAGATTTGTGAAGGCAGCTGCTTTTCCCACCAGCAATGCCCCCCGTGGCCCTGCCAGCACTGCCACCATCACACTGTTGCAGCAGGGCGCAGCGGCTGGCCCCAGCACACGGAGGGTCACCATCTGCCCTGGCCCACCCTTTGCACTCACCTCCTTGGGGCGAACATTGAGGCATCCCGATGCTGTCAGGGAGAAACGTTTCCCCTTGCCCTCCTCTTCCTCGACCTCCCTCTCCTTTGGCCTCGGCTCCTTCCTCTCCAGAAAGGCTTCTCGCAGCTGAGCCAAGCTCTGCCCGGTGCGCGCCACGCAGCTCCTGTCGAGCTCCTCCAGCGTCTCTGTTTTGATTGAGAGCACGGCGAGATACTGCGAGGGGTTGTCGGGGTGTATGCGCAGTGGCGTGCCTTGAAGGCGACAGATGATGCCCAGAGGCTGCTGTTTGGGCCTCTGCACTGCAAGTTGCCATCCTAGTGTGACCAGTCCATGGCCCCTGCCCGGGGAAGCTGGTGCACCGGCCCCCATGACCTTCCTTTTGCCCCCACGCCTGTTGCAATCTGGCCCTTGCAGAGCTGTGGCAGCTGTGTTTTTGCCACGCTCCCTGCTCTCCTTCTGCAATGCGCTTGCCAGGCCTGCTAGAGCAATGGTGTATGCCAAGGTCCTTTGTGGCCCGGCTGCCCTGAGCTCCCGGCCATGTCCCGCACTCGCATCATCAGGACGGCTCAAGGCTGCAGACGCGAGCGCCAGCAGTGCGTGCATCAGAGGTGCGGCAGGCAGTGCGGGGCTGTGTGCAGCAGGTCTCTGGTCCTCAGCCCTCATTTCCATGCACACATCTGCAAGGATGTTCTCAACAGCTTGCAGCATCCTTGCTTTTCCCAGCGCGGAAGACCCAGGCCTGGCCTCAGGCAAATAGGAGACAGGAGCTTGAATTGCTCGGGGGAGAGCGCCAGCTTCCTGCTTAGCTTTTGGAGAGGCAGGCACTCTCCTTGCCACATCCTCCAGAGCCTCAGCAGTGGCCGTGCATCTCAAAGAAGATCTGCAGGATTTTTCTGGAGGTCGACATGCGGATGCTGCTCTTTGACCTGTAGAGGCCTCCAGGCCTCCACGTGCCTGCCTAGCTGCCTTGGTTGCGTGAGGCGCTAAGCCGGGCCGATGCGGTGTCTCTGCTCTTGCACAAGGCCTGCTGTGCAGTGTCTCCCGGCGCCCCGGAGGAGCCTTCTTCACAAGGCTGCTGGAGGCATGAAGAGCTTGCACCGAGTCGAGAACCTCCCTCACAGTGTCCTCCGCCATCTGCAATCAAAGCCCATGAGGAAGGCCAAGTTACTGCTGCCCTTTACCCCTCCCCCCCAGCCTTCCCACATGCACACTCCCTGTGGCCCCTGAAACCCTCCACAACAGCAGCACTCTCCCACGCAGCTGGCTCCCAAAGGCTGCGTGGGGAGAAGGCTGGTCACCACTGGGCAAGAGATGGGCAAAGGCAGCTCCCTCGGAAACCTCGAGCCATGTCCTTGCCGACTGCCATGCAGAGCAGGCGCTCCTCCTGCTCCCTCCCACCACTTCCCGCCTGCTGCTTGGCAGCTATGCACAGTCAGGCAGAGGCTTTGCCACCATCGCTGCTCAGCTCGCTACCTTCGCGATGACGTCTTCAGGGTCTTGCCAGCTCTGTGGGCCGGGCAGCAACGGCCGCCTGTCCCTTTGCTGCGATGAAGTCGGGGTCGGGATGCGTTGCGTCACTGCATGCGGCTCCCGCTGGCCCCCCTGCAGGGAGAAGGAAGCACATGATGGAGGCGGTTGCGTTCGTACAAGCGGCCCCTCAGGCACAGGAAAGCCCGGCCCCATGGCAAAGGGAAGCTCATGGCCTAGCACGACCCAGCTGTGCTAAGCCTGGAGATGCTCTCTGACCCTCAGCACAGCTCACAGGCTCCATTTGGGCCTTGCAGCACCCCAGTCGGTGTGCTTTGTGCACCAGAAAATCCCCAGCACCAGCAAGAAATACCCCCTGGCCAGAGAAGATCAGGCCTGGCTCGCTTGCCCCACCTCCTCTTCCCCACCGTCCTCATGCTTTCCGTGCGGCTCCCAGCCCTGCTGCCTGCCTCTCCCTCCAGCCCCACCGCTCACCTTGCTTCTGCGCTTCGGCCTCACAGAAAGCCCATCCACGGGCTGGGAGCCGGCATTCGCCTGCCGCCCCTTGTCCATCAGCAGGAGCTTCTCCTGCGCACCTGCCACTCTGGCACTCAAGAGAGCTGCTCCCTCCTCAGCGAGCTGCTCTCCTCAGAGGGCACAGCCAGGGGCTCTGCTCCCAGCATGGACTCGGTCACCACGGGCACTGCCCCATCACAATGGCCTTGGGGGCATGATGCTACCCCCATCACAAAGCCCTGCACGTTGCCATGGGGACCCCCGTGACCACCTCCTGCTGGCCACCAGGGGCACCCGCATCACAAGGCCTTGCTGGTGACCGTGCTAGCACCGACATCACAAGGCCTTGCTGCTCACCGGGGGCACCTCCAGCACCAGGGCTTTGCCTCCCAGCCTCTGGTGCCAGCTTCTGAGCCCAGCTCCGAGCTGCCATCTGTGCCGCAGCAGGAATTTTCCTCTCCCCACCTCTCTGCCTCCTACACCGTGCAGATGCTGCCCTTCTTCAGGCCCTCTAGAGCACACAGCCAGCCACTGCAAGACCACTCCTCTTGCTCGGGCCACTAAGCCTCACCCATATGCCTCACCGTCCAGCCCTAGGCAGAGCGTCCTGCATTCCCGCTGCTTTCTCACAGAAAGGCCAACTGCCCCTCCGCACCTTCCCAGACGGGCCTTCCCAAAGAGGCTGCAGCCATCCACCGCAGCGCTCCAGGCATGCCACGCTGCAGGCCCGCAGCTGCACACAGACTGCAAAGTGCTCCTGTCTGGTCCCCAGGCTGCAGGCATTAGCGGACGGACCCCTGAGACAGGTGCCCGCCTCTGCAGATTTCCCACAAAAGCTGTCAGAGATTCATTTCTCCAGACTGTTGCTCTCTAAGCACTTCCCTATTGGCGTGCACGCACTGCGCTGGGCCCCTCCAGGCTTTCTTTGCTCCACATCACCCTGCAGCTTTGCCTTGCCCTCCCACACCATCGCTTCCTCACTCTTCCATGCATCCTCCTCTCCCCTCAGGGGCACCGACTTTTGGGCTCTCCTCACCACCTTGGCCACCGGCTTGAGCCTCACGGCAGCACACGGGCACACTCTCCTCCTGATGAAGCGTGACACCCCCCAGCCTTGGTGCCTCGCTGCTGGCTCGCCTTCGGGACGTCCAGCTGCTGGACCGCCAGGCCACCTGGGCAAGCAGGCCCTGCCCTCACCTGTGCACCTCTTCCTACTCACGGGGCTTGTGCTTTTCTTGCTTTTGCCCCCAGGGGGCACGTGGGGACCATCTCTCCACGCCAGCCTTCATGCACAAAGAGGGGCCCACGCTCATGAAAACAAAGCCCTGCTGCCAGCACCAGCTGCACACCCAGGGGCTGACCTGCTGGATCCAAGCACTGCTGCTCAAGCCCATTCCCCTCACTGGCAGCATGCAGGAAAAACCCCACCTGCCCTGCCAGGCCTACAGCCATGTCATCACACTTGGTACTTTCCAGGCAGGATCCTTGTGTTAAGGAAGAGCAAACTGAAACTGCCTACAGGCAGCCGCTTAGCACAACTTCTCTAAAACTTGCCTGGCATGAGGAGCTAAATTTGCTGAAGCCTTAGGCCGCACTTATCGAAAATAATGAACTTTTACTTAGTCCAGTAAGAAAAGGGCCTCAGAGCTGGTTCCAGCTGGGAAGATAAGGCAGTTACAAGCAGTCTGCATTCCTTGCAATTACTGTTTTTATAGATCAAGCAGCCCCTGATACACAAAAGTATTTTAAAGAGCATATGCCAGGCTGGCAAGGGGAGGGGGCGCGGAAGAACCAGGGGAGATAGATGGAGTCAAAGTGAAGGTGGTGTACAATTAAGAGTTAATGATGTTTGTCATTCTTGGGGGGAACAAGGACACTGGAAGCAGGAATGCCCAGTGAGGCCCTGTGCACTTGGGAATAGAGGGGCCAGCATGAGGCAATCAAATCAGTCCACAATGACAGGAGATAGGAGACTCAGAAAATACTGTGGAAATGGGGGTAAATTCATGGGATGTAGATTTGGATTTGAAGGGCAGGTAATGGCAAATATAGAAGGCTTAGAAGTTCCCTTTCTAGTGGATACTGGAGCCACCCTTTCCCTTTTAAAGTTTGAGCCTAAAGGATGCAAGTCACCAGATAAAATAATGATGCAAGGAATAGCGGGAAAAGGCGAACGAATGTTATCTAAGCCCTTATTGCTTACTATTGGAGGTAAAAAAGCGTGGGGATGTATTATAATTTCCACAGACGCGCCCATGTGCCTTTTAGGGAGAGATCTCCTGCAAGCCTTGGATACTCAGATCTGCTTACAGCCAGAAGAGGTGGAATTAATAATTATGGGCTCATGTGTTCTGGCTAAGACACCAGAACCAGAGTCGACTAATCTGCAAATTCCAACAAGGTTAGAATCAGTTCCTAAACGGTTATGGAGCTCTTCAGGAATGGATGTGGGACTACTGAAATCAGCTAGTCCAGTCTGGATAAAAACAAAGGGGGGATTGCCTCCTGCAGTTAAGCAATACCCTATCCCAAAGGAAGCAGAGAAGAGCATCCAAAAACAAATCAATCATTATTTGAAACTGGGTATCCTTAGAGTCTGTGAATCCCCGTACAACACCCCAATTCTGCCAGTTAAAAAGAACAGACAAGACTCTGATGGTGATCCAGAGTATCAGTTTGTACAAGACTTAAGGGCTATAAACCAACAGGTAGTTGCTCCACATCCAGTAGTCCCCGACCTATCAACCATTTTACTACAGATACCCCTTTGGGCAACTTATTTTACTGTGATCGACCTAACGGCAGCCTTTTTTAGTATACCGATAGCTGAAGATAGCCAAGATCTCTTGGCTTTCACTTGGAAGGGACAACAATTAACTTGGACGAGGCTGCCACAGGGATTTACTGGGTCTCCGACTATTTTTTCGCGTATACTCAAAAATGACCTCTCAGATATCGAACTTCCAGGACATTCTGTAGTAATACAATATGTAGATGATTTGTTATTAGCAAGTAAAGATTAACACTCTTGCAGAAAAAGGGCATCGAGCATCTCTGTCTAAACTCCAGCTGTGTCAAAGAGAGGTAAAATATTTGGGTTTTATCTTAAAAGAAGGACACAGGTTAGTTGATCCAGAACGAGTAAAGACAACTCTTGATATGCCTCGTCCTGTAACAAAAAAACAACACGGGATTTTTAGGAGCTGTAGGATTTTGCCAACCGTGGATTCCTGGGTTAGCAGAACTTACTAAGCCTTTAGTGCAGGCAACAAAAAAGGAGGAGATGGAGCCTGTGGCCTGGGGCCCAGAAAGGGAGAAAGCTTTTACATCTGTGAAAAAAGCGTTGGTTTCAGCCCCTGCTCTAGGGTGACCAGATTATAGCAAACCATTCGAATTGTTTGTCCATGAGTGACAGGGAGTAGCAAGTGGGGTACTCACCCAAAAACTAGGCCCTCACCACAGACCAGTGGCCTATTACTCCACGCAGCTAGATGAGGGAGCTAAAGGCACTCCAGGATGCATCAGAGCAATAGCAGCTACGGCAGCTCTTACTGAAAAAAACATGACCTGTAGTTTTGGGTCACTCATTGACTGTGTATGTGCCACATGAAGTAGAACTGTTAATGAAACAATACGCGACTCAAGCACTATCCCCACAGAGAGCTCACCGCTATGAACTGATAATATTAAGGTCACATTACCTGCATGTAAAGAGATGCAACATCTTAAATCCAGCAACACTATTGCCTCTACCTGAGGATGGAGAACCACATCATTCCTGTGAGCAGGTGATCATCAGCTCGAGCAAGCCCCGGGAGGACCTTAAAGACAAACCTTTGGAAAACCCAGACTTAGTTCCGTTTACAGATGGATCATCCTAGTATTTGGACGGAAGGCACCACTCCGGCTATGCTGTCACTAACCTCTTTGAGGTACTTGAGGCCAATCCTTTGTCTCTGTCTGTAAGTGCTCAAGGAGCAGAATTAATAGCATTGACCCAAGCAGCAAAAATCGGTAAGAACCTGCAGGTAAATATCTATACCGAGTCTAAATATGCATTTGGAGTAGGTCATGTAACAGGGATGTTATGGAAAGAGCGAGGATTCTTTTCGTCATCAGGAAAGAAATTAACTAATGGAGAAGAAATACGTAATTTGCTGGAAGCAGTCCAACTGCCCAAAGAAATTGCTGTAATACACTGCCCAGCCCATACTAAAGACACTACAGAAATTAGCAGAGGAAATGCTTTAGCCGACGCTGCTGCAAAAGCTGCAGCTCGACAACCTCTGAAAGAATGTATGGGGGCGGTTCCAAGGATGGACCAGAGTGAGTGGCCAAATTTAATAGACCCCAAAACTCTGTATGAAAAAGACTGCTCAGTGGAAGAGAAAAAACAATGGGAGCAGTGGGAAGCAAAACAAAGTGATGATGGAATATGGACACTTGGAAGAAAACCAATTCTACCAAAAAAAATAGTTAATTACTATAGCTAGGTGGTTTCATGATAAAGCTCATGGGGGAGCGGAGGCAATAGCTAAGCAGGTACAGAAAGTATGGGCTGCTCCAGGAATTTATGCAGCTGCTAAAAGAATAACAAACAGCTGCCTGACCTGCCAGAAGTTTTCAAATAACAAGCCAAGCTCAGAGTTCGGGTTGGGGGGCGCAACCATGGGCCTACTTCCCTTTCCAAAAGCTACAAATAGATTATGCGGATATGCCATCTGCCAATGGCTACAAACACTTGTTAGTGATAGTAGATCAGTTATCAGGCTGGGTAGAAGCTTTCCCAACAAGAAAGGCCGACACACGGGGAGTGGTAAAAGCCTTACTGAAGGAAATCATACCCAGGTATGGGGTCCCAGAAGCCACTGATTCAGATAGGGGTGCCCATTTTACGGCAAGCATAATCACTCAGTTATATAAATCATGAGGAATAAAAAGAAACCTATTACCCCTTATCACCCACAATCTTCAGGACAAGTAGAAAGAATGAATAGAACACTAAAAGAAAAAACAGCAAGAATATGCACATGTCCTGGCCTAAAACGGCCAGAAACATTTAACTTAGCTCTATGGGATGTTTGAAATGTCCCATGGCAACCCATAGGACTAACACCAGCAGAAATTCTCTTTGGGAAACATTTAGCTGTACTAGGGACTTATTATTCCAGCTAAGACCAGCCTGTTAGACAGAGATGGACGACTAACCCAGTATGTTCTAAGTATGCAAAAAAGGTTTGAAAATCTTAAAAAATATATATATATGCGCTCAGTGATATCAATCCACACCACCTGAAATACAAGTGCTTGGTATACAGCCTGGGGATGAAGTTTTAGTTAAAGTATTTTCACAAAAATCCAAGTTAAAACCTAACTGCAACAGGCCATATACTGTCATACTATGTTCTTATTTTGCTGTTCAAGTTGAACTGTACTTGTATATGTTGCAAAAGAATGTGTATGTGTAAGAACACTTTGTAATCTTATATTCATAGATAACATTGGTGTAGATACAAGTAATCACTCAAATATTTGTATTTGTAACTTTACCAAAGATTATGGGATGCGACTTTAATTATTCAGCTCCTATTAGATCTTATCAATTGTTACAATCTAATTATACATTAATTCAAAATTTACTACCTAACCCCATTGGGATGAATCTCACCCTGGTATGGAAACTACTACAACATGATGATTTGAGTCGACTGCTAGAACGCATCCGAAACAATGGACAGAAAACTCTTAATCACCATTCATCATGAAGCGGGAGAGATGCACCACGTCTCAGAAAGGATAAAAAGGGATGGAGAACATCATGGCTGGGAAACTCTTCTAGGGTGGTCACCAACTACAACAGCGATTTATAATCACGTGTTGCACCCACTAGTAGTTGTGTTAACTTTAACTGTGTTATGCCTATTGCTTACGATCATATTATGCATAAGATTATGGAACGTGATAGCACGCCTTGAAAGGCTTCGAGAACTCTGTTTCAAGTATTAGCAGGGATGCTTCATAAAAACAAAGCGGGGAACTGTTAAAGAATAGCGAACTGAAACTGTCTAGAGGTAGCCGCTTAGCACAACTTCTCTAAAACTTGCTTAGCATGAGGAGCTAAATTTGCTGAAGCCTTAGGCCGCACTTAGCGATAACAATGAACTTTTACTTAGTCCAGTAAGAAAAGGGCCTCAGAGCTGGTTCCAGCTGGGAAGATAAGGAAGTTACAAGCAGTCTGCATTCCTGCATCTCACACTCCCAAAGGGAGGGTGTCTGCAGGAATGCGTCTCACACTCCCAAAGGGAGGGTGTCAAGGCTTTGAAGTAAGACCAGTGCAGGGCATTAGGACCTTGAGGGGCAAAGCCTTAGCTCACTGCTGGGGCAGTGTTCATTGTTATGATTTAGAATCACCTCCTCCTCAGGACCTTGAGACACAACAGTAAGACCCCACAAAAACAGAGGTACAACCGTCAGCAGAGACTGCAAAAAACAAAAATAAGGAGAAAAACAGCTTACCTCAGAATGACAATGAGACACAATGAGGAGCAGGAGACCCCAGACCAAAAAATTACTATTGGTCTAACTACTACGTGAAGGGTGGGAAATGTACGTTGAAAAAACTATAATTGCCCAGGATTTGTTTATGTTAGGGTCCCTCTTCGGAGGCACCCAGCTCGAGCTGTAATTACTGCACGCACGTCATTAATATTTAATTCTTTAATTTGTTTTGATTTGGCTCTGAATTTTTCTGCGGAAACCTAGCGTCAAGCCCTCTTATGGTGGCCAACAAGCCTAATTTCCATAGAATTTCCATAACAATAACTGGGCATGGGCGCGGGAGCATTTGAGCCAGGAGGGAGGGAGGAAAGAAACCTGCCGAACGTAACACTTGTGCTAGCAGATACTAGTACCCCGGACTGTGCTCCAAAAGTTTCTGCTCCACCTGATATACCTGATGATCTCTCTGTCATTACTTCTCCTTCTCCTCCTCCTTCTCCCTCTACTCCATTGGCTGCCGGACTCTATCCTATGATCCCCAACGTGCTGACTAACCCTGCCGCTTTACAGCCGGGGGGAAAGGGAGGGGCCAGTCCCCCTCCTCCTGTGCTGCGGGTATTTACTAATCAGCCCTGGCACCCCGGCCATCTCGCCTTATGGGGGGGTAAAATGCAGAGATTAAGAAAAGATGCAGGGCGATGTGTCCAATTATTTTCTAATATCTGCACTGGGCACAACCCAAACTGGAGTGATACCCAAATTCTTTTGAGGGAATTATTTCAACCAAATGAAGGGGATAAGATAATTAAAGATGCAGAAGAAGCGCAGCAAGCCGGGGGAAATAGAAACCTCTGGCTAGCAAATGGTCCAAATTGGGATTGTAATAATGCAGGAGATAGAGCTGTGTGTCCAACAGGACTTTGAAATTTAGTAGAAGTAATTAGAGCATGCAGAGAGTTAGGAGTAAATTGGACTAGAGTGCAAGAATGCAGACAGTGATTAGATGAACACCCCCAAGACTTCTGGGGACTTTTGCGGTAAGCCCCACTAAAATAGGGAGGAATGACCCCACAAAACTTCAATGATGCTCTCGCAATTAGTGTTTTTATAGATCAAGCAGCCCCTGATACACAAAAGTATTTTAAAGAGCATATGGCAGGCTGGCAAGGGGAGGGGCGCGGAAGAACCAGGGGAGATAGATGGAATCAAAGTGAAGGGGGTGTACAATTAAGAGTTAATGATGTTTGTCATTCTTGGGGGGAACAAGGACACTGGAAGCAGGAATGCCCAGTGAGGCCCTGTGCACTTGGGAATAGAGGGGCCAGCATGAGGCAATCAAATATTGAGAAGGAGACCAGGCAATTCCCAGGCAGTCCACAATGACAGGAGATAGGAGACTCAGAAAATACTGTGGAAATGGGGGTAAATTTATGGGATGTAGATTTGGATTTGAAGGGCAGGTAATGGCAAATATAGAAGGCTTAGAAGTTCCCTTTCTAGTGGATACTGGAGCCACCCTTTCCCTTTTAAAGTTTGAGCCTAAAGGATGCAAGTCACCAGATAAAATAATGATGCAAGGAGTAGCGGGAAAAGGCGAACGAATGTTATCTAAGCCCTTATTGCTTACTATTGGAGGTAAAAGAGCGTGGGGATGTATTATAATTTCCACAGACGCGCCCATGTGCCTTTTAGGGAGAGATCTCCTGCAAGCCTTGGATACTCAGATCTGCTTACAGCCAGAAGAGGTGGAATTAATAATTATGGGCTCATGTGTTCTGGCTAAGACACCAGAACCAGAGTCGACTAATCTGCAAATTCCAACAAGGTTAGAATCAGTTCCTAAACGGTTATGGAGCTCTTCAGGAATGGATGTGGGACTACTGAAATCAGCTAGTCCAGTCTCGATAAAAACAAAGGGGGGATTGCCTCCTGCAGTTAAGCAATACCCTATCCCAAAGGAAGCAGAGAAGAGCATCCAAAAACAAATCAATCATTATTTGAAACTGGGTATCCTTAGAGTCTGTGAATCCCCGTACAACACCCCAATTCTGCCAGTTAAAAAGAACAGGCAAGATTCTGATGGTGATCCAGAGTATCAGTTTATACAAGACTTAGGGGCTATAAACCAACATGTAGTTGCTCCACATCCAGTAGTCCCTAACCCATCAACCATTTTACTACAGATACCCCTTTGGGCAACTTATTTTACTGTGATTGACCTAACGGCAGCTTTTTTTAGTATACCGATAGCTGAAGATAGCCAAGATCTCTTGGCTTTCACTTGGAAGGGACAACAATTAACTTGGACAAGGCTGCCACAGGGATTTACTGGGTCTCTGACTATTCTTTCGCGTATACTCAAAAATGACCTCTCAGATATCGAACTTCCAGGACATTCTGTATTAATACAATATGTAGATGATATGTTATTAGCAAGTAAAGATTATGAGACATTTTTAAAAGACACTGTTTCTCCATGTAACGCTCTTGCAGAAAAAGGGCATCAGGCATCTCTGTCTAAACTCCAGCTGTGTCAAAGAGAGGTAAAATATTTGGGTTTTATCTTAAAAGAAGGACACAGGTTAGTTGATCCAGAACGAGTAAAGACAATTCTTGATATGCCTCGTCCTGTAACAAAAAAACAACACGGGATTTTTAGGAGCTGTAGGATTTTGCCAACCGTGGATTCCTGGGTTAGCAGAACTTACTAAGCCTTTAGTGCAGGCAACAAAAAAGGAGGAGATAGAGCCTGTGGCCTGGGGCCCAGAAAGGGAGAAAGCTTTTACATCTGTGAAAAAAGCGTTGGTTTCAGCCCCTGCTCTAGGGTTACCAGATTATAGCAAGCCATTGGAATTATTTGTCCATGAACGACAGGGAGTAGCAAGTGGGGTACTCACCCAAAAACTAGGCCCTCACCACAGACCAGTGGCCTATTACTCCACGCAGCTAGATGAGGTAGCTAAAGGCACTCCAGGATGCATCAGAGCAATAGCAGCTATGGCAGCTCTTACTGAAAAAAACATGACCTGTAGTTTTGGGTCACTCATTGACTGTGTATGTGCCACATGAAGTAGAACTGTCAATGAAACAATACGTGACTCAAGCACTATCCCCACAGAGAGCTCACCGCTATGAACTGATAATACTGCATGCAGATAATGTGACCTTAAAGAGATGCAACATCTTAAATCCAGCAACACTATTGCCTCTACCTGAGGATGGAGAACCACATCATTCCTGTGAGCAGGTGATCGTCAGCTCGAGCAAGCCCCGGGAGGACCTTAAAGACGAACCTTTGGGAAACCCAGACTTAGTTCCGTTTACAGATGGATCATCCTAGTATTTGGACGGAAGGCACCACTCCGGCTATGCTGTCACTAACCTCTTTGAGGTACTTGAGGCCAATCCTTTGTCTCCGTCTGTAAGTGCTCAAGCAGCAGAATTAATAGCATTGACCCAAGCAGCAAAAATTGGTAAGAACCTGCAGGTAAATATCTATACCGATTCTAAATATGCATTTGGAGTAGGTCATGTAACAGGGATGTTATGGAAAGAGCGAGGATTCTTTTCGTCATCAGGAAAGAAATTAGCTAATGGAGAAGAAATACGTAATTTGCTGGAAGCAGTCCAACTGCCCAAAGAAATTGCTGTAATACACTGCCCAGCCCATACTAAAGACACTACAGAAATTAGCAGAGGAAATGCTTTAGCCGACGCTGCTGCGAAGGCTGCAGCTCGACAACCTCTGAGAGAATGTATGGGGGCAGTTCCAAGGATGGACCAGAGTGAATGGCCAATTTTAATAGACCCCAAAACCACGTATGAAAAAGACTGCTCAGTGGAAGAGAAAAAACAATGGGAGCAGTGGGAAGCAAAACAAAGTGATGATGGAATATGGACACTTGGAAGAAAACCAATTCTACCAAAAAAAAAAATTTAATTACTATAGCTAGGTGGTTTCACGATAAAGCTCATGGGGGAGCGGAGGCGGTGGCTAACCAGGTACAGAAAGTATGGGCTGCTCCAGGAATCTACGCGGCTGCAAAAAGAATAACAAATAGCTGCCCGACCTGCCAGAAGTTTTCAAATAACAAGCCAAGCTCAGAGTTAGGGGGACGGTCATGGGCCTACTTCCCTTTCCAAAAGCTACAAATAGATTATGCGGATATGCCATCTGCCAATGGCTACAAACACTTGTTAGTGATAGTAGATCAGTTATCAGGCTGGGTAGAAGCTTTCCCAACAAGAAAGGCCGACACACGGGGAGTGGTAAAAGCCTTACTGAAGGAAATCATATCCAGGTATGGGGTCCCAGAAGCCACTGATTCAGACAGGGGTGCCCATTTTACGGCAAGCATAATCACTCAGTTATAGAAATCATTAGGCATAAAAAGAAACCTACAACCCCTTATCACCCACAATCTTCAGGACAAGTAGAAAGAATGAATAGAACACTAAAAGGAAAAATAGCAAGAATATGCGCACATGCTAGCCTAAAATGGCTGGGTAGGACTTTTCCCAACAAGAACGGCTGACACAGGGCGGGTAGTAAAAGCCTTACTGAAAGAAATCATACCCAGGTACAGAGTCCCAGAAGCCACTGATTCAGACAGGGGTGTCCATTTTATGGCAAGCATAATCAGTCAGTTTTATAAATCATGAGGAATAATGAACTTTTACCTAGTTCAGTAAGAAAAGGGACTGAGAGCTGGTTCAAGCTGGAATGATAAGGGAGTTGCAAGCAGTTCGCATTCCTGTGCTTCACGCTCTGGGAGGGAGGATGTCAAGGCTTTGAAATAAGGCCTACTTGGGCACCAGGACCCTGGGAAACAAAGCCTCCTCTCATTGCTGAAACAGTGTTAATTAGGGGGTCTGGACTATCTCGGGGTCTGGATTATATCCCTTCATCAGGACCTTGGCAGATAACACCTATTGTCACTGCTGGGGCAGTGCTAATTGCTGGAACAACACCTCTTTGTCAGGGCCTGGAGAGACAAGGGCGGGACCCGAGGAACCAAGACACATCTGTCAACAAAAACCATAACAGTAAAGATAAACAGCCTGCCTAGGCACAGGGATGAGACCCAATAAGGAGCAGGAGACTCCAGGCCCAAATATTACTATTGGTCCAAACTACTGCCTGAGGGGTGGAGAGCTTACATTGGAAGGTATAATTGCCCAGGCATTTCTTTGTTTGGGGTCCCTCTTCGGAGACACCCAGCTCGAGCTGTAATTACCGCACGCGTGTCATTAAAATTTCATTATTTCATTTGCTTTGATTTGGCGCCAAACTTTTCTGCGGGAACCTAGGGTCGGGCCCTGTTATGGTGGCTGACAAGCCTCATTTCCATAACACCGAGCCCGGGGCCCGTCCCCGTGTCCGGGGGGTCCCGCCTCGCCCTCACCTCTCCTCTCCAGCGCAGCCCTCCTGTACTCCATGTATCTCCACTGCCACTCCATGCAGCTCTTCTCCAGGTAGTGCTTCAGCCTCTCAGGCTCATTCTCTGCCTCCCACTTCCTCTTGGTGATTAGCGCAGCAGCATACGCCATGACGAATGTCAGCGTGTCCTTGTCAAAGGCGATGAAATCCTTCCCGTCGTAGGCATCCCGCAGAAACCCCCAGATCCCACCGTCCTCCAGGAGCTCACAGCCGTACGTGCGCTGCACTGTGTGATACCCTGAGACACAAGCAGGGAGACGGGGGCTCAGGGGCAGCCCCGGCCCCGCACAGGGGCTTGGACACGGCACCCAGCGCAGGGCCGGGGGCACCCCAGACCCGCAGCCCCCAGCGCTGACAGCGAGCAGCTGCCGCTGGGAGCCCCGGCCCGCGCTCACCCCCGCTCTGGTTGTAGCGCTTCTGCAGTGTGTCCAGCTCCACTCAGTAAGACTAATGATTGCCATATGCGTTCTGGGGCTGCCTGTCCCAGTGGTCCTGACCCTCCTGCTCCATCCAGGCCGCACCCGGCACCGCCCTCTGCGTCTCGCTGTCGTAGCCATCGATGAGCTCTCCGTCCACGTAGCCCACGGAGACGAAGGCGGGCAGCCCCGGGCTGGGCTCCGTCACGGCGGTGTGGAAGTAGCGCAGGGAGTGGGGGCCTGCGGGGACACGGGGGGTGGTGAGGGGCCGGGGGGGGCACGTTGGGGGGCATCCGGGGGATCAAGATGTCCCGGGGGGAGAAGTCGGGGGGGTCGGGGGGGGCAGCACGTCCCGGGGGGCAGGTCAGGGGGGCAGCACGACACAGGGGGGGCACGTCGGGGGGGCAGCACATTCCGGGAGGGCAGGTCGGGGGGCTCCGGGGGGGCAGCACGTCCCGGGGGGAAGATCGGGGGGGCAGCACCTCCCGGGGGCGGTTGCAGGCCGGTCCGTGGGGCCGCTGACGGGGAGCCCGGCGCCGGGGGAGGGGCAGAGGGGGGCCCGGGGGCCCCGCCCGCACTCACCGCTCGCCACCGCCGCCGCCGCCGCCCAGCAGCAGCAGCCCCGGCCCCAGCGCCCGCCCCGCTACCGCCTCCTCGCTGCCAGCGCCCTCGCCCTCACCCGGCGCCGAAGCCCACGGCGGCCACGCCCCCGCGCCACCATTGGCTCCGCTGCGGCGCACCGCCATTGGCTGCCCCGCCCGCCAATAGCGGCTCTTGTCGGCTGAGGCGTCCCCAGGCGCTGGGCTGATCCCGGCGCGGCGGGTTGGGAGAAGCGACAGCGAGGGCGCTTGCGGAGGGCGCTGCGCAGCGCCGAGCCGCGGCTCCCGCTCCGCCTTGTCGCACGGCCATTGGCCCCGCCGGCGGCCGCCCGCCAATGGCGAGGCGCGGCAGCGGTGACGCCCCCGGGCGCCGGGCGGATCTCCGCGGAGCGCGTGGTGGGCGGGAGCGCGGAGGCGATGTGGGAGGCCGAGGCCGATGTGGGGACGGAGACGACGTGGGGATGGGGATGCCATGGGGATGGGGCCACTGGGGGGATGGGACGCCGTGGGGCTGGAGACGATGTGGGGATGGGGACACCGTGGGGCTGGAGATGGAGTTGGCTCTGTCACAGGGACAGGGGGACACTGTGGGGATGGGGATGATGGGGGGATGGGGACGATGTGGGGACGGGGACGCCATGGAGATGGGGACGATGTGGGGACGGGGACACCATTGGGATGGGGATGGAGTTGGCTCTGTCACAGGGGGGGACGCGGAGCCAGCAGTGGGAGCTCAGGGAGTGGCGCCCATCGAAGGCCGAGTGCTGGTAGGTGGTCCCCGGCCCACCCCGGCACCCATAGGTCTACTGGAAGATGTGGAAACCTGCCCAAGGTGGCACCCATGGGTGAGGAGCTGCCCAGGGCCCCAGGCGTCTAGCCCCGTTGCACCCCTGGAGCCAGGCATCCAATCCCATCAGCACCCACACCCATCCATGTGTTGTCCGAAAAGCGGATTCGTTGCCCGGTGTGCAATAAGCCAATAATTACACACTCAGGAGAGACATTTGTTTATTTATTTCAGAGTTGCGCAAGCCTGGGTGCTCGGTGGTTTCCCACAAATCGAGCACACACACCCCAACTTTTCAAGTAGCATTTATACAAACAAATTGCCAGATTTGCGACTTTCCCTTTTACACTGATTGGTTAGTGATTGCTTCATTCCCTGGGTCCCACCCCTGCTTCTCAAGGTCCTGATCAATTAACACTGCCCCAGCTAGGTCAGTAGATGTTATCTCCCAAGGTCCTGAGGAAGAGGACATAATCCAGACCCCTTAATTAACACAGTTTCAACAGTGAGAGGAGGCTTTGCTTCCCAAGGTCCTGGCGCCCAAACAGGCCTTATTTCACAGCCTTGACATCCTCCCTTTCGGAGAGTGGGGCACAGGAATGCAGACTGCTTGTAACTCCCTTATCTTTCCAGCCTGCACCAGCTCTGGGGCCCTTTCTTACCGAACTAGGAGCGTGGCCTAAGGCTTCAGCAAATTTAGCTACTCATGCTAAGCAAGTGTGTGGCTACTCATGCTAAGCAAATTCTGTCTAAGATAGAAGTTATCCAAATCTACCTACTTCAAACATTCTTTCTGAGCTTCTCAGGGTTGTCTTGTAACAATTGCACCCATGTTATCACCCATGGGCCCAGGTGGCCACCCATCAGCACCTGTGACCACCCATGGACCCAGGTGTCCAGCCCCATTGCACCCATGTTATCACACATGGGCCCAGGTGGCGGCCCCATCAGCACCCACCACCACCCATGGACCCAGGTGTCGACCCCCTTTGCACCCATGGACTCAGGCGTGAGGTCACATCACCACCCCTGAACCCAGGCCCCCCACCCCATTGCACCCATGGTCCCAGCCCCCTGGCCCATTGCACCTGTGTCCCCAGCCCCCCACCCCATTGCACCCACGTCCCCAGGCCCCTGCCCCTGCCCCATTACGCCCATATCCGGAGCTTCCCCGACTCATTGCACCCATATCCCCAGCCCCCTGCCCCTTTGCGCCCATGTCCCCAGGCCCCTGCCAATTGCAACCACCTCCCCAGGCCCCCTGCCCCATTGCACCCACATCCCCAGGCCCCCGCCCTATTGCACCCATATCCCAGGCCCCCACCCCATTGCACCCATATCCCCAGCCCCCTGGCCCACGCAGATGGGGCCACACTGCAGCAAGCCCAGCGCAGGCCCCCAAGCTGCCTGGCAGCTGCAGCACAGCACACAGGAGCAGAGACCAAGGGTGCTGGCTTGGTGCAGCCGGCAGAAGAGAAGGCGTAGGGGGATCTCACTGCTGCCTGCAAGTGCCTAACGGGAGCGTGCAGAGAGCATGGAGCCAGAGACGTCCTGAGGGGCCTGGGGACAGGTTGAGGGCAACGGCACGGCTTGTGGCAGGGAAAAGTCCCCTCAGAGACTGCAAATGGCCTTGGAAGCCGAATGGTGGTGCAACACTGGAGCAGGGTGCCAGGGCCGTGCGGGAATCCATCGCCAGAGACAGTCAGAGCTCGACCCTGACAGGCCCTGCGAAACCTCCTCTGCTTGCCTCCACTTGCAGCAGGAGGTTGCAGCAGACACCTCCGGAAGACCCTTCCCACCCCAGCTGCTCTCTCACTCTGCGACTGCTTGTAGGGCTTTCTCTGCAGCCCTGACTGCCTTCCTTGGCAGCGCCTGCACTAGTCTTTCTCCTGACAGTTCCCTGACACCAAGTAACACAGCGGGAACAGCTGCCGAGGGTTTATTTGGAGCAGCACATGGGCTGTGGGACACGACGCAGTAGCATTGCTGTAGCAGCCAGGAGAGAGCCTCCGTCGCTCTGCCTCTTTGCTCTGCGCCATCTCCCATCTCGGGCCACCTGTCTGGCAGCTGCATCCTCGCGCTGTTCCTCTCACTGCCCTGAGTCACAGCGGCAGCTAAAAGCTCTGCGCAGAGCCCGAAGCGCTGCCCTGAGCCGCAATGGCCATCGCCTGGAAGGCGCAGCATGCGGGAGGGCGGTGATGCCTGTGGAGGAAGGAGAGCCGTGGGCGAGGGGCTGGGCAAGTGCAGGGCAAGCCTGAGGGTCTCTGGCTGCGGGGGAGGCCTCCGCCTTTGTTCCTGTGCTGGCTGCTGGGGCCAGAGGCACACTGTCCCCCGCATCCTGGCAGCCTCCCGCCAGAGCAGATGCCGCTGCCTCGGCTCCTCGGGGCACTGCTGGGGCCAGAGGCGTGCTCTGCAGGTCACCAGCTGCCTCCCTGGCAGCATCTCTGCCCTTCACAACGGGTGAGCAGGGCACCTCCTCAGGACACGGCTGTGGGTCTGCCAAGAGGCTCCTGAGGCTCGGTCTGACCCAGCTCATGACCAAGGCCATGTTTTCCTCCAGCTCCTCCCATTCCAAAGGCTCTTCATCAACATCCTCTTCCTCATCGCTCCACTCCACGCCAGCATCCTCTGGCACTTCCCAGACTCTCTTCCCAGCTCCCAGCTCCCGCGCCCTCCCGCAGGGCCGGAGGGAAGACGATGACTTGTGCTCCTCTTTGGGCTCACAGGCAACCTGCATGGGGAGAGCAGGAACACAGCCCTGTGTGATATCAGCTGGCCATGCTCAGCATCCTGGTGCCCTGGGATATAGGAGGGGGCAAAGGGTTTGGGGTGGGGGGATGCTGTGAGTGGCCGCGAGCCCCAAGGGGAGGCACATGCAGCTGGCTGGGCAATGGCACAAGGCTTGTCTTGGGGCCGTAGCAGCAGGGCTGGGCCGGGGGCCACGACGGGCAGCGGGGGATGGAGGTGGCCGGGTACGTGGCACAAGGGGGCTGGCTCGCTGGCTGTGGGAGGCGGCTGCTGCTGGGGCTGCCCCTGCCCTCCTTGCTCAGCATCCATGCCCCAGGGCTGGATGCTGTGCAGGCCGGGGAGGGCACGTCAGCCCTGGGCCTCTGGCACTTGGAAACACAGAGCACCAGGCATCTTCCCCAGGACAGAGAGTGCAGAGCGCAAAGGGCTGGGGGGACAGCTTCTCACCACGGCCGCGGGGGACCCATGCAATGGGGCAGCTCTTCTCACCCACCCTGCACACCCCAGACGCTGCTCACACCGCACCTCCCTTTGGTGGTGGGTGCCGACGCCATGCTCCTTGCTCACCTGGTGAGGAAGGCCTGCGGCCAGGGCAGAGCCTTCTGCTGCGCTTTCTTCGGGCAATGGTGGTTGGAGAGGCAGGCTGTTGCTCTCCCCACAAGGGCCTCCGCACAACTGGGAGGCCTTTGGCGCAGCCTCTGCGGGAAGCGATGGAGGCAGAGGAGCATTTTCCCCTGCATCCTCAGGGCCTCTGGCTGCAGGGGAGGCCTCTGCCTTTGCTCCTGTGCTGGCCAGTGGAGCCAGAGGCACACTGTCCCCCGCGTCCTGGCAGCCTCCTGCCAAAGGAGATGCCGCTGCCACGGCTCCTCGGGGCACTGCTGGGGCCAGAGGCGTGCTCTGCAGGTCACCAGCTGCCTCCCTGGCAGCATCTCTGCCCTTCACAACGGGTGAGCAGGGCACCTCCTCAGGACACGGCTGTGGGTCTGCCAAGAGGCTCCTGAGGCTCGGTCTGACCCAGCTCATGACCAAGGCTGTGTTTTTCTCCAGCTCCTCCCATTCCAAAGGTTCTTCTTCAACGTCCTCTTCCTCATCGCTCCACTCCACGCCAGCATCCTCTGGTGCTCCCCGGACTCTCTTCCCAGCTCCCATCTTGCGCTCCCTCCTGGGCGCATGGGCGTACAGCCGCTCCAGCACCTCCCACTTGGACCTCGCATCCTTCAGGAGCTCCACTCGCGTCACCTCCGGTTGCCACAGGTTATAGAAGGAGTTTCTGGCACAGAGCTGAAGCCAGAGAGGGAGATTTGTGAAGGCAGCTGCTTTTCCCACCAGCAATGCCCCCCGTGGCCCTGCCAGCACTGCCACCATCACACTGTTGCAGCAGGGCGCAGCGGCTGGCCCCAGCACACGGAGGGTCACCATCTGCCCTGGCCCACCCTTTGCACTCACCTCCTTGGGGCGAACATTGAGGCATCCCGATGCTGTCAGGGAGAAACGTTTCCCCTTGCCCTCCTCTTCCTCGACCTCCCTCTCCTTTGGCCTCGGCTCCTTCCTCTCCAGAAAGGCTTCTCGCAGCTGAGCCAAGCTCTGCCCGGTGCGTGCCACGCAGCTCCTGTCGAGCTCCTCCAGCGTCTCTGTTTTGATTGAGAGCACGGCGAGATACTGCGAGGGGTTGTCGGGGTGTATGCGCAGTGGCGTGCCTTGAAGGCGACAGATGATGCCCAGAGGCTGCTGTTTGGGCCTCTGCACTGCAAGTTGCCATCCTAGTGTGACCAGTCCATGGCCCCTGCCCGGGGAAGCTGGTGCACCGGCCCCCATGACCTTCCTTTTGCCCCCACGCCTGTTGCAATCTGGCCCTTGCAGAGCTGTGGCAGCTGTGTTTTTGCCACGCTCCCTGCTCTCCTTCTGCAATGCGCTTGCCAGGCCTGCTAGAGCAATGGTGTATGCCAAGGTCCTTTGTGGCCCGGCTGCCCTGAGCTCCCGGCCATGTCCCGCACTCACATCATCAGGACGGCTCAAGGCTGCAGACGCGAGCGCCAGCAGTGCGTGCATCAGAGGTGCGGCAGGCAGTGCGGGGCTGTGTGCAGCAGGTCTCTGGTCCTCAGCCCTCATTTCCATGCACACATCTGCAAGGATGTTCTCAACAGCTTGCAGCATCCTTGCTTTTCCCAGCGCGGAAGACCCAGGCCTGGCCTCAGGCAAATAGGAGACAGGAGCTTGAATTGCTCGGGGGAGAGCGCCAGCTTCCTGCTTAGCTTTTGGAGAGGCAGGCACTCTCCTTGCCACATCCTCCAGAGCCTCAGCAGTGGCCGTGCATCTCAAAGAAGATCTGCAGGATTTTTCTGGAGGTCGACATGCGGATGCCGCTCTTTGACCTGTAGAGGCCTCCAGGCCTCCACGTGCCTGCCTAGCTGCCTTGGTTGCGTGAGGCGCTAAGCCGGGCCGATGCGGTGTCTCTGCTCTTGCACAAGGCCTGCTGTGCAGTGTCTCCCGGCGCCCCGGAGGAGCCTTCTTCACAAGGCTGCTGGAGGCATGAAGAGCTTGCACCGAGTCGAGAACCTCCCTCACAGTGTCCTCCGCCATCTGCAATCAAAGCCCATGAGGAAGGCCAAGTTACTGCTGCCCTTTACCCCTCCCCCCCAGCCTTCCCACATGCACACTCCCTGTGGCCCCTGAAACCCTCCACAACAGCAGCACTCTCCCACGCAGCTGGCTCCCAAAGGCTGCGTGGGGAGAAGGCTGGTCACCACTGGGCAAGAGATGGGCAAAGGCAGCTCCCTCGGAAACCTCGAGCCATGTCCTTGCCGACTGCCATGCAGAGCAGGCGCTCCTCCTGCTCCCTCCCACCACTTCCCGCCTGCTGCTTGGCAGCTATGCACAGTCAGGCAGAGGCTTTGCCACCATCGCTGCTCAGCTCGCTACCTTCGCGATGACGTCTTCAGGGTCTTGCCAGCTCTGTGGGCCGGGCAGCAACGGCCGCCTGTCCCTTTGCTGCGATGAAGTCGGGGTCGGGATGCGTTGCGTCACTGCATGCGGCTCCCGCTGGCCCCCCTGCAGGGAGAAGGAAGCACATGATGGAGGCGGTTGCGTTCGTACAAGCGGCCCCTCAGGCACAGGAAAGCCCGGCCCCATGGCAAAGGGAAGCTCATGGCCTAGCACGACCCAGCTGTGCTAAGCCTGGAGATGCTCTCTGACCCTCAGCACAGCTCACAGGCTCCATTTGGGCCTTGCAGCACCCCAGTCGGTGTGCTTTGTGCACCAGAAAATCCCCAGCACCAGCAAGAAATACCCCCTGGCCAGAGAAGATCAGGCCTGGCTCGCTTGCCCCACCTCCTCTTCCCCACCGTCCTCATGCTTTCCGTGCGGCTCCCAGCCCTGCTGCCTGCCTCTCCCTCCAGCCCCACCGCTCACCTTGCTTCTGCGCTTCGGCCTCACAGAAAGCCCATCCACGGGCTGGGAGCCGGCATTCGCCTGCCGCCCCTTGTCCATCAGCAGGAGCTTCTCCTGCGCACCTGCCACTCTGGCACTCAAGAGAGCTGCTCCCTCCTCAGCGAGCTGCTCTCCTCAGAGGGCACAGCCAGGGGCTCTGCTCCCAGCATGGACTCGGTCACCACGGGCACCGCCCCATCACAATGGCCTTGGGGGCATGATGCCACCCCCATCACAAAGCCCTGCACGTTGCCATGGGGACCCCCGTGACCACCTCCTGCTGGCCACCAGGGGCACCCGCATCACAAGGCCTTGCTGGTGACCGTGCTAGCACCGACATCACAAGGCCTTGCTGCTCACCGGGGGCACCTCCAGCACCAGGGCTTTGCCTCCCAGCCTCTGGTGCCAGCTTCTGAGCCCAGCTCCGAGCTGCCATCTGTGCCGCAGCAGGAATTTTCCTCTCCCCACCTCTCTGCCTCCTACACCGTGCAGATGCTGCCCTTCTTCAGGCCCTCTAGAGCACACAGCCAGCCACTGCAAGACCACTCCTCTTGCTCGGGCCACTAAGCCTCACCCATATGCCTCACCGTCCAGCCCTAGGCAGAGCGTCCTGCATTCCCGCTGCTTTCTCACAGAAAGGCCAACTGCCCCTCCGCACCTTCCCAGACGGGCCTTCCCAAAGAGGCTGCAGCCATCCACCGCAGCGCTCCAGGCATGCCACGCTGCAGGCCCGCAGCTGCACACAGACTGCAAAGTGCTCCTGTCTGGTCCCCAGGCTGCAGGCATTAGCGGACGGACCCCTGAGACAGGTGCCCGCCTCTGCAGATTTCCCACAAAAGCTGTCAGAGATTCATTTCTCCAGACTGTTGCTCTCTAAGCACTTCCCTATTGGCGTGCACGCACTGCGCTGGGCCCCTCCAGGCTTTCTTTGCTCCACATCACCCTGCACCTTTGCCTTGCCCTCCCACACCATCGCTTCCTCACTCTTCCATGCATCCTCCTCTCCCCTCAGGGGCACCGACTTTTGGGCTCTCCTCACCACCTTGGCCACCGGCTTGAGCCTCACGGCAGCACACGGGCACACTCTCCTCCTGATGAAGCCTGACACCCCCCAGCCTTGGTGCCTCGCTGCTGGCTCGCCTTCGGGACGTCCAGCTGCTGGACCGCCAGGCCACCTGGGCAAGCAGGCCCTGCCCTCACCTGTGCACCTCTTCCTACTCACGGGGCTTGTGCTTTTCTTGCTTTTGCCCCCAGGGGGCACGTGGGGACCATCTCTCCACGCCAGCCTTCATGCACAAAGAGGGGCCCACGCTCATGAAAACAAAGCCCTGCTGCCAGCACCAGCTGCACACCCAGGGGCTGACCTGCTGGATCCAAGCACTGCTGCTCAAGCCCATTCCCCTCACTGGCAGCATGCAGGAAAAACCCCACCTGCCCTGCCAGGCCTACAGCCATGTCATCACACTTGGTACTTTCCAGGCAGGATCCTTGTGTTAAGGAAGAGCAAACTGAAACTGCCTACAGGCAGCCGCTTAGCACAACTTCTCTAAAACTTGCCTGGCATGAGGAGCTAAATTTGCTGAAGCCTTAGGCCGCACTTATCGAAAATAATGAACTTTTACTTAGTCCAGTAAGAAAAGGGCCTCAGAGCTGGTTCCAGCTGGGAAGATAAGGCAGTTACAAGCAGTCTGCATTCCTTGCAATTACTGTTTTTATAGATCAAGCAGCCCCTGATACACAAAAGTATTTTAAAGAGCATATGCCAGGCTGGCAAGGGGAGGGGGCGCGGAAGAACCAGGGGAGATAGATGGAGTCAAAGTGAAGGTGGTGTACAATTAAGAGTTAATGATGTTTGTCATTCTTGGGGGGAACAAGGACACTGGAAGCAGGAATGCCCAGTGAGGCCCTGTGCACTTGGGAATAGAGGGGCCAGCATGAGGCAATCAAATCAGTCCACAATGACAGGAGATAGGAGACTCAGAAAATACTGTGGAAATGGGGGTAAATTCATGGGATGTAGATTTGGATTTGAAGGGCAGGTAATGGCAAATATAGAAGGCTTAGAAGTTCCCTTTCTAGTGGATACTGGAGCCACCCTTTCCCTTTTAAAGTTTGAGCCTAAAGGATGCAAGTCACCAGATAAAATAATGATGCAAGGAATAGCGGGAAAAGGCGAACGAATGTTATCTAAGCCCTTATTGCTTACTATTGGAGGTAAAAAAGCGTGGGGATGTATTATAATTTCCACAGACGCGCCCATGTGCCTTTTAGGGAGAGATCTCCTGCAAGCCTTGGATACTCAGATCTGCTTACAGCCAGAAGAGGTGGAATTAATAATTATGGGCTCATGTGTTCTGGCTAAGACACCAGAACCAGAGTCAACTAATCTGCAAATTCCAACAAGGTTAGAATCAGTTCCTAAACGGTTATGGAGCTCTTCAGGAATGGATGTGGGACTACTGAAATCAGCTAGTCCAGTCTGGATAAAAACAAAGGGGGGATTGCCTCCTGCAGTTAAGCAATACCCTATCCCAAAGGAAGCAGAGAAGAGCATCCAAAAACAAATCAATCATTATTTGAAACTGGGTATCCTTAGAGTCTGTGAATCCCCGTACAACACCCCAATTCTGCCAGTTAAAAAGAACAGACAAGACTCTGATGGTGATCCAGAGTATCAGTTTGTACAAGACTTAAGGGCTATAAACCAACAGGTAGTTGCTCCACATCCAGTAGTCCCCGACCTATCAACCATTTTACTACAGATACCCCTTTGGGCAACTTATTTTACTGTGATCGACCTAACGGCAGCCTTTTTTAGTATACCGATAGCTGAAGATAGCCAAGATCTCTTGGCTTTCACTTGGAAGGGACAACAATTAACTTGGACGAGGCTGCCACAGGGATTTACTGGGTCTCCGACTATTTTTTCGCGTATACTCAAAAATGACCTCTCAGATATCGAACTTCCAGGACATTCTGTAGTAATACAATATGTAGATGATTTGTTATTAGCAAGTAAAGATTAACACTCTTGCAGAAAAAGGGCATCGAGCATCTCTGTCTAAACTCCAGCTGTGTCAAAGAGAGGTAAAATATTTGGGTTTTATCTTAAAAGAAGGACACAGGTTAGTTGATCCAGAACGAGTAAAGACAACTCTTGATATGCCTCGTCCTGTAACAAAAAAACAACACGGGATTTTTAGGAGCTGTAGGATTTTGCCAACCGTGGATTCCTGGGTTAGCAGAACTTACTAAGCCTTTAGTGCAGGCAACAAAAAAGGAGGAGATGGAGCCTGTGGCCTGGGGCCCAGAAAGGGAGAAAGCTTTTACATCTGTGAAAAAAGCGTTGGTTTCAGCCCCTGCTCTAGGGTGACCAGATTATAGCAAACCATTCGAATTGTTTGTCCATGAGTGACAGGGAGTAGCAAGTGGGGTACTCACCCAAAAACTAGGCCCTCACCACAGACCAGTGGCCTATTACTCCACGCAGCTAGATGAGGGAGCTAAAGGCACTCCAGGATGCATCAGAGCAATAGCAGCTACGGCAGCTCTTACTGAAAAAAACATGACCTGTAGTTTTGGGTCACTCATTGACTGTGTATGTGCCACATGAAGTAGAACTGTTAATGAAACAATACGCGACTCAAGCACTATCCCCACAGAGAGCTCACCGCTATGAACTGATAATATTAAGGTCACATTACCTGCATGTAAAGAGATGCAACATCTTAAATCCAGCAACACTATTGCCTCTACCTGAGGATGGAGAACCACATCATTCCTGTGAGCAGGTGATCATCAGCTCGAGCAAGCCCCGGGAGGACCTTAAAGACAAACCTTTGGAAAACCCAGACTTAGTTCCGTTTACAGATGGATCATCCTAGTATTTGGACGGAAGGCACCACTCCGGCTATGCTGTCACTAACCTCTTTGAGGTACTTGAGGCCAATCCTTTGTCTCTGTCTGTAAGTGCTCAAGGAGCAGAATTAATAGCATTGACCCAAGCAGCAAAAATCGGTAAGAACCTGCAGGTAAATATCTATACCGAGTCTAAATATGCATTTGGAGTATGTCATGTAACAGGGATGTTATGGAAAGAGCGAGGATTCTTTTCGTCATCAGGAAAGAAATTAGCTAATGGAGAAGAAATACGTAATTTGCTGGAAGCAGTCCAACTGCCCAAAGAAATTGCTGTAATACACTGCCCAGCCCATACTAAAGACACTACAGAAATTAGCAGAGGAAATGCTTTAGCCGACGCTGCTGCAAAAGCTGCAGCTCGACAACCTCTGAAAGAATGTATGGGGGCGGTTCCAAGGATGGACCAGAGTGAGTGGCCAAATTTAATAGACCCCAAAACTCTGTATGAAAAAGACTGCTCAGTGGAAGAGAAAAAACAATGGGAGCAGTGGGAAGCAAAACAAAGTGATGATGGAATATGGACAATTGGAGGAAAACCAATTCTACCAAAAAAAATAGTTAATTACTATAGCTAGGTGGTTTCATGATAAAGCTCATGGGGGAGCGGAGGCAATAGCTAAGCAGGTACAGAAAGTATGGGCTGCTCCAGGAATTTATGCAGCTGCTAAAAGAATAACAAACAGCTGCCTGACCTGCCAGAAGTTTTCAAATAACAAGCCAAGCTCAGAGTTCGGGTTGGGGGGCGCAACCATGGGCCTACTTCCCTTTCCAAAAGCTACAAATAGATTATGCGGATATGCCATCTGCCAATGGCTACAAACACTTGTTAGTGATAGTAGATCAGTTATCAGGCTGGGTAGAAGCTTTCCCAACAAGAAAGGCCGACACAGGGGGAGTGGTAAAAGCCTTACTGAAGGAAATCATACCCAGGTATGGGGTCCCAGAAGCCACTGATTCAGATAGGGGTGCCCATTTTACGGCAAGCATAATCACTCAGTTATATAAATCATGAGGAATAAAAAGAAACCTATTACCCCTTATCACCCACAATCTTCAGGACAAGTAGAAAGAATGAATAGAACACTAAAAGAAAAAACAGCAAGAATATGCACATGTCCTGGCCTAAAACGGCCAGAAACATTTAACTTAGCTCTATGGGATGTTTGAAATGTCCCATGGCAACCCATAGGACTAACACCAGCAGAAATTCTCTTTGGGAAACATTTAGCTGTACTAGGGACTTATTATTCCAGCTAAGACCAGCCTGTTAGACAGAGATGGACGACTAACCCAGTATGTTCTAAGTATGCAAAAAAGGTTTGAAAATCTTAAAAAATATATATATATGCGCTCAGTGATATCAATCCACACCACCTGAAATACAAGTGCTTGGTATACAGCCTGGGGATGAAGTTTTAGTTAAAGTATTTTCACAAAAATCCAAGTTAAAACCTAACTGCAACAGGCCATATACTGTCATACTATGTTCTTATTTTGCTGTTCAAGTTGAACTGTACTTGTATATGTTGCAAAAGAATGTGTATGTGTAAGAACACTTTGTAATCTTATATTCATAGATAACATTGGTGTAGATACAAGTAATCACTCAAATATTTGTATTTGTAACTTTACCAAAGATTATGGGATGCGACTTTAATTATTCAGCTCCTATTAGATCTTATCAATTGTTACAATCTAATTATACATTAATTCAAAATTTACTACCTAACCCCATTGGGATGAATCTCACCCTGGTATGGAAACTACTACAACATGATGATTTGAGTCGACTGCTAGAACGCATCCGAAACAATGGACAGAAAACTCTTAATCACCATTCATCATGAAGCGGGAGAGATGCACCACGTCTCAGAAAGGATAAAAAGGGATGGAGAACATCATGGCTGGGAAACTCTTCTAGGGTGGTCACCAACTACAACAGCGATTTATAATCACGTGTTGCACCCACTAGTAGTTGTGTTAACTTTAACTGTGTTATGCCTATTGCTTACGATCATATTATGCATAAGATTATGGAACGTGATAGCACGCCTTGAAAGGCTTCGAGAACTCTGTTTCAAGTATTAGCAGGGATGCTTCATAAAAACAAAGCGGGGAACTGTTAAAGAATAGCGAACTGAAACTGTCTAGAGGTAGCCGCTTAGCACAACTTCTCTAAAACTTGCTTAGCATGAGGAGCTAAATTTGCTGAAGCCTTAGGCCGCACTTAGCGAAAACAATGAACTTTTACTTAGTCCAGTAAGAAAAGGGCCTCAGAGCTGGTTCCAGCTGGGAAGATAAGGAAGTTACAAGCAGTCTGCATTCCTGCGTCTCACACTCCCAAAGGGAGGGTGTCAAGGCTTTGAAGTAAGACCAGTGCAGGGCATTAGGACCTTGAGGGGCAAAGCCTTAGCTCACTGCTGGGGCAGTGTTCATTGTTATGATTTAGAATCACCTCCTCCTCAGGACCTTGAGACACAACAGTAAGACCCCACAAAAACAGAGGTACAACCGTCAGCAGAGACTGCAAAAAACAAAAATAAGGAGAAAAACAGCTTACCTCAGAATGACAATGAGACACAATGAGGACCAAAAAATTACTATTGGTCTAACTACCGCGTGAAGGGTGGGAAATGTACGTTGAAAAAACTATAATTGCCCAGGATTTGTTTATGTTAGGGTCCCTCTTCGGAGGCACCCAGCTCGAGCTGTAATTACTGCACGCGCGTCATTAATATTTAATTCTTTAATTTGATTTGGCTCTGAATTTTTCTGCGGAAACCTAGCGTCAAGCCCTCTTATGGTGGCCAACAAGCCTAATTTCCATAGAATTTCCATAACAATAACTGGGCATGGGCGCGGGAGCATTTGAGCCAGGAGGGAGGGAGGAAAGAAACCTGCCGAACGTAACACTTGTGCTAGCAGATACTAGTACCCCGGACTGTGCTCCAAAAGTTTCTGCTCCACCTGATATACCTGATGATCTCTCTGTCATTGCTTCTCCTTCTCCTCCTCCTTCTCCCTCTACTCCATTGGCTGCCGGACTCTATCCTATGATCCCCAACGTGCTGACTAACCCTGCCGCTTTACAGCCGGGGGGAAAGGGAGGGGCCAGTCCCCCTCCTCCTGTGCTGCGGGTATTTACTAATCAGCCCTGGCACCCTGGCCATCTCGCCTTATGGGGGGGGGAAATGCAGAGATTAAGAAAAGATGCAGGGCGATGTGTCCAGTTATTTTCTAATATCTGCACTGGGCACAACCCAAACTGGAGTGATACCCAAATTCTTTTGAGGGAATTATTTCAACCAAATGAAGGGGATAAGATAATTAAAGATGCGGAAGAAGCGCAGCAAGCCGGGGGAAATAGAAACCTCTGGCTAGCAAATGATCCAAATTGGGATTATAATAATGCAGGAGATAGAGCTGTGTGTCCAACAGGACTTTGAAATTTAGTAGAAGTAATTAGAGCATGCAGAGAGTTAGGAGTAAATTGGACTAGAGTGCAAGAATGCAGACAGTGATTAGATGAACACCCCCATGACTTCTGGGGACTTTTGCGGTAAGCCCCGCTAAAATAGGGAGGAATGACCCCACAAAACTTCAATGATGCTCTCGCAATTAGTGTTTTTATAGATCAAGCAGCCCCTGATACACAAAAGTATTTTAAAGAGCATATGGCAGGCTGGCAAGGGGAGGGGCGCGGAAGAACCAGGGGAGATAGATGGAATCAAAGTGAAGGGGGTGTACAATTAAGAGTTAATGATGTTTGTCATTATTGCGGGGAACAAGGACACTGGAAGCAGGAATGCCCAGTGAGGCCCTGTGCACTTGGGAATAGAGGGGCCAGCATGAGGCAATCAAATATTGAGAAGGAGACCAGGCAATTCCCAGGCAGTCCACAATGACAGGAGATAGGAGACTCAGAAAATACTGTGGAAATGGGGGTAAATTTATGGGATGTAGATTTGGATTTGAAGGGCAGGTAATGGCAAATATAGAAGGCTTAGAAGTTCCCTTTCTAGTGGATACTGGAGCCACCCTTTCCCTTTTAAAGTTTGAGCCTAAAGGATGCAAGTCACCAGATAAAATAATGATGCAAGGAATAGCGGGAAAAGGCGAACGAATGTTATCTAAGCCCTTATTGCTTACTATTGGAGGTAAAAGAGCGTGGGGATGTATTATAATTTCCACAGACGCGCCCATGTGCCTTTTAGGGAGAGATCTCCTGCAAGCCTTGGATACTCAGATCTGCTTACAGCCAGAAGAGGTGGAATTAATAATTATGGGCTCATGTGTTCTGGCTAAGACACCAGAACCAGAGTCGACTAATCTGCAAATTCCAACAAGGTTAGAATCAGTTCCTAAACGGTTATGGAGCTCTTCAGGAATGGATGTGGGACTACTGAAATCAGCTAGTCCAGTCTCGATAAAAACAAAGGGGGGATTGCCTCCTGCAGTTAAGCAATACCCTATCCCAAAGGAAGCAGAGAAGAGCATCCAAAAACAAATCAATCATTATTTGAAACTGGGTATCCTTAGAGTCTGTGAATCCCCATATAACACCCCAATTCTGCCAGTTAAAAAGAACAGGCAAGATTCTGATGGTGATCCAGAGTATCAGTTTATACAAAACTTAGGGGCTATAAACCAACATGTAGTTGCTCCACATCCAGTAGTCCCTAACCCATCAACCATTTTACTACAGATACCCCTTTGGGCAACTTATTTTACTGTGATTGACCTAACGGCAGCTTTTTTTAGTATACCGATAGCTGAAGATAGCCAAGATCTCTTGGCTTTCACTTGGAAGGGACAACAACTAACTTGGACAAGGCTGCCACAGGGATTTACTGGGTCTCTGACTATTCTTTCGCGTATACTCAAAAATGACCTCTCAGATATCGAACTTCCAGGACATTCTGTAGTAATACAATATGTAGATGATATGTTATTAGCAAGTAAAGATTATGAGACATTTTTAAAAGACACTGTTTCTCCATGTAACGCTCTTGCAGAAAAAGGGCATCAGGCATCTCTGTCTAAACTCCAGCTGTGTCAAAGAGAGGTAAAATATTTGGGTTTTATCTTAAAAGAAGGACACAGGTTAGTTGATCCAGAACGAGTAAAGACAACTCTTGATATGCCTCGTCCTGTAACAAAAAAACAACACGGGATTTTTAGGAGCTGTAGGATTTTGCCAACCGTGGATTCCTGGGTTAGCAGAACTTACTAAGCCTTTAGTGCAGGCAACAAAAAAGGAGGAGATAGAGCCTGTGGCCTGGGGCCCAGAAAGGGAGAAAGCTTTTACATCTGTGAAAAAAGCGTTGGTTTCAGCCCCTGCTCTAGGGTGACCAGATTATAGCAAACCATTCGAATTGTTTGTCCATGAACGACAGGGAGTAGCAAGTGGGGTACTCACCCAAAAACTAGGCCCTCACCATAGACCAGTGGCCTATTATTCCACGCAACTAGATGAGGTAGCTAAAGGCACTCCAGGATGCATCAGAGCAATAGCAGCTACGGCAGCTCTTACTGAAAAAAACATGACCTGTAGTTTTGGGTCACTCATTAACTGTGTATGTGCCACAGGGGTAAAAGCCTTACTGAAGGAAATCATACCCAGGTATAGAGTCCCAGAAGCCATGGATTCAGATAGGGGTGCCCATTTTATGGCAAGCATAATCACTCAATTATATAAATCATTAGGAATAAAAAGAAACCTATGTACCCCTTATCACCCACAATCTTCAGGACAAGTAGAAAGAACGAATAGCACATTAAAAGAAAAAATAGCAAGAATATGCAAACGTGCTAGCCTAAAATGGCCAGAAGCATTTAACTTGGCTCTATGGGATGTTTGAAATGTCCCATGGCAACCCATAGGACTAACACCAGCAGAAATTCTCTTTGGGAAACATTTAGCTGTACTAGGGACTTGTTATGCCAGCTAAGACTAGCCTGTTAGAGATGGACAACTAACCCAGTATGTTCTAACTATGCAAAAAGGTTTGAAAATCTTTGAAATAAATAAATATATGCTCAATGATATCAATCCACACCACCTGAAATAGAAGTGCTTGGTATACAGCCTGGGGATGAAGTTTTAGTTAAGGTATTTTCACAAAAATCCAAGTTAAAACCTAAATGGAACGGGCCATATACTGTCATACTGTGTTCTTATTTTGCTGTTCAAGTTGAACTGTACTTGTACATGTTAAAAAAAGAATGTGTATGTGTAAGAACACTTTGTAATCTTACATTCATAGATGGCATTGTTGTAGATACAAGTAATTAATTACTCAAATATTTGTATTTGTAACATTACCCAAAATTATGGGATGCGACTGTAATCATTCAGCTCCTATTAGATCTTATCAATTGCTACAATCTAATTATACATTAATTCAAAATTTACTACCTAACCCCATTGGAAAGAATCTCACACTAGTGAAGAAACTACTACAACATGACAGCCTGCGTCGACTGCTAGAACATACCCGAAACAATGGACAAAAAACCCTCTAATCACCATTCATCATGAAGCGGAAGAGATGCACCACGTCTCGGAAAGGATAAAAAGGGATGGAGAACATCATGGCTGGGAAATTCTTCTAGGGTGGTCACCAACTACAACAGCGATTTATAATCACGTGTTGCACCCACTAGTAGTTGTGTTAACTTTAACTGTGTTATGCCTATTGCTTACGATCATATTATGCATAAGATTATGGAACGTGATAGCACGCCTTGAAAGGCTTCGAGAACTCTGTTTCAAGTATTAGCAGGGATGCTTCATAAAAACAAAGCGGGGAACTGTTAAAGAATAGCGAACTGAAACTGTCTAGAGGTAGCCGCTTAGCACAACTTCTCTAAAACTTGCTTAGCATGAGGAGCTAAATTTGCTGAAGCCTTAGGCCGCACTTAGCGAAAACAATGAACTTTTACTTAGTCCAGTAAGAAAAGGGCCTCAGAGCTGGTTCCAGCTGGGAAGATAAGGAAGTTACAAGCAGTCTGCATTCCTGCGTCTCACACTCCCAAAGGGAGGGTGTCAAGGCTTTGAAGTAAGACCAGTGCAGGGCATTAGGACCTTGAGGGGCAAAGCCTTAGCTCACTGCTGGGGCAGTGTTCATTGTTATGATTTAGAATCACCTCCTCCTCAGGACCTTGAGACACAACAGTAAGACCCCACAAAAACAGAGGTACAACCGTCAGCAGAGACTGCAAAAAACAAAAATAAGGAGAAAAACAGCTTACCTCAGAATGACGATGAGACCCAATGAGGACCAAAAAATTACTATTGGTCTAACTACCACGTGAAGGGTGGGAAATGTACGTTGAAAAAACTATAATTGCCCAGGATTTGTTTATGTTAGGGTCCCTCTTCGGAGGCACCCAGCTCGAGCTGTAATTACTGCACGCACGTCATTAATATTTAATTCTTTAATTTGTTTTGATTTGGCTCTGAATTTTTCTGCGGAAACCTAGCGTCAAGCCCTCTTATGGTGGCCAACAAGCCTAATTTCCATATAATTTCCATAACAATAACTGGGCATGGGCGCGGGAGCATTTGAGCCAGGAGGGAGGGAGGAAAGAAACCTGCCGAATGTAACACTTGTGCTAGCAGATACTAGTACCCCGGACTGTGCTCCAAAAGTTTCTGCTCCACCTGATATACCTGATGATCTCTGTCATTACTTCTCCTTCTCCTCCTCCTTCTCCCTCTACTCCATTGGCTGCCGGACTCTATCCTATGATCCCCAACGTGCTGACTAACCCTGCCGCTTTACAGCCGGGGGGAAAGGGAGGGGCCAGTCCCCCTCCTCCTGTGCTGCGGGTATTTACTAATCAGCCCTGGCACCCTGGCCATCTCGCCTTATGGGGGGGGAAAATGCAGAGATTAAGAAAAGATGCAGGGCGATGTGTCCAGTTATTTTCTAATATCTGCACTGGGCACAACCCAAACTGGAGTGATACCCAAATTCTTTTGAGGGAATTATTTCAACCAAATGAAGGGGATAAGATAATTAAAGATGCGGAAGAAGCGCAGCAAGCCGGGGGAAATAGAAACCTCTGGCTAGCAAATGATCCAAATTGGGATTATAATAATGCAGGAGATAGAGCTGTGTGTCCAACAGGACTTTGAAATTTAGTAGAAGTAATTAGAGCATGCAGAGAGTTAGGAGTAAATTGGACTAGAGTGCAAGAATGCAGACAGTGATTAGATGAACACCCCCATGACTTCTGGGGACTTTTGCGGTAAGCCCCGCTAAAATAGGGAGGAATGACCCCACAAAACTTCAATGATGCTCTCGCAATTAGTGTTTTTATAGATCAAGCAGCCCCTGATACACAAAAGTATTTTAAAGAGCATATGGCAGGCTGGCAAGGGGAGGGGCGCGGAAGAACCAGGGGAGATAGATGGAATCAAAGTGAAGGGGGTGTACAATTAAGAGTTAATGATGTTTGTCATTCTTGGGGGGAACAAGGACACTGGAAGCAGGAATGCCCAGTGAGGCCCTGTGCACTTGGGAATAGAGGGGCCAGCATGAGGCAATCAAATATTGAGAAGGAGACCAGGCAATTCCCAGGCAGTCCACAATGACAGGAGATAGGAGACTCAGAAAATACTGTGGAAATGGGGGTAAATTTATGGGATGTAGATTTGGATTTGAAGGGCAGGTAATGGCAAATATAGAAGGCTTAGAAGTTCCCTTTCTAGTGGATACTGGAGCCACCCTTTCCCTTTTAAAGTTTGAGCCTAAAGGATGCAAGTCACCAGATAAAATAATGATGCAAGGAGTAGCGGGAAAAGGCGAACGAATGTTATCTAAGCCCTTATTGCTTACTATTGGAGGTAAAAGAGCGTGGGGATGTATTACAATTTCCACAGACGCGCCCATGTGCCTTTTAGGGAGAGATCTCCTGCAAGCCTTGGATACTCAGATCTGCTTACAGCCAGAAGAGGTGGAATTAATAATTATGGGCTCATGTGTTCTGGCTAAGACACCAGAACCAGAGTCGACTAATATGCAAATTCCAACAAGGTTAGAATCAGTTCCTAAACGGTTATGGAGCTCTTCAGGAATGGATGTGGGACTACTGAAATCAGCTAGTCCAGTCTCGATAAAAACAAAGGGGGGATTGCCTCCTGCAGTTAAGCAATACCCTATCCCAAAGGAAGCAGAGAAGAGCATCCAAAAACAAACCGATCATTACCTGAAACTGGGTATCCTTAGAGTCTGTGAATCCCCATATAACACCCCAATTCTGCCAGTTAAAAAGAACAGACAAGACTCTGATGGTGATCCAGAGTATCGCTTTGTACAAGACTTGAGGGCTATAAACCAACAGGTAGTTGCTCCACATCCAGTAGTCCCCGACCCATCAACCATTTTACTACAGATACCCCTTTGGGCAACTTATTTTACTGTGATCGACCTAACAGCAGCCTTTTTTAGTATACCGATAGCTGAAGATAGCCAAGATCTCCTGGCTTTCACTTGGAAGGGACAACAATTAACTTGGACGAGGCTGCCACAGGGATTTACTGGGTCTCTGACTATTCTTTCGCACAAACTCAAAAATGACCTCTCAGATATCGAACTTCCAGGACATTCTGTAGTAATACAATATGTAGATGATTTGTTATTAGCAAGTAAAGATTAACACTCTTGCAGAAAAAGGGCATCGAGCATCTCTGTCTAAACTCCAGCTGTGTCAAAGAGAGGTAAAATATTTGGGTTTTATCTTAAAAGAAGGACACAGGTTAGTTGATCCAGAACGAGTAAAGACAACTCTTGATATGCCTCGTCCTGTAACAAAAAAACAACACGGGATTTTTAGGAGCTGTAGGATTTTGCCAACCGTGGATTCCTGGGTTAGCAGAACTTACTAAGCCTCTAGTGCAGGCAACAAAAAAGGAGGAGATAGAGCCTGTGGCCCAGAAAGGGAGAAAGCTTTTACATCTGTGAAAAAAGCGTTGGTTTTAGCCCCTGCTCTAGGGTTACCAGATTATAGCAAACCATTGGAATTATTTGTCCATGAACGACAGGGAGTAGCAAGTGGGGTACTCACCCAAAAACTAGGCCCTCACCACAGACCAGTGGCCTATTACTCCACGCAGCTAGATGAGGTAGCTAAAGGCACTCCAGGATGCATCAGAGCAATAGCAGCTACGGCAGCTCTTACTGAAAAAAACATGACCTGTAGTTTTGGGTCACTCATTGACTGTGTATGTGCCACATGAAGTAGAACTGTCAATGAAACAATACGTGACTCAAGCACTATCCCCACAGAGAGCTCACCGCTATGAACTGATAATACTGCATGCAGATAATGGGACCTTAAAGAGATGCAACATCTTAAATCCAGCAACACTACTGCCTCTACCTGAGGATGGAGAGCCACATCATTCCTGTGAGCAGGTGATCATCAGCTCGAGCAAGCCCCGGGAGGACCTTAAAGACAAACCTTTGGAAAACCCAGACTTAGTTCCGTTTACAGATGGATCATCCTATTATTTGGACGGAAGGCACCACTCCGGCTATGCTGTCACTAACCTCTTTGAGGTACTTGAGGCCAATCCTTTGTCTCCGTCTGTAAGTGCTCAAGCAGCAGAATTAATAGCATTGACCCAAGCAGCAAAAATTGGTAAGAACCTGCAGGTAAATATCTATACCGATTCTAAATATGCATTTGGAGTAGGTCATGTAACAGGGATGTTATGGAAAGAGCGAGGATTCTTTTCGTCATCAGGAAAGAAATTAGCTAATGGAGAAGAAATACGTAATTTGCTGGAAGCAGTCCAACTGCCCAAAGAAATTGCTGTAATACACTGCCCAGCCCATACTAAAGACACTACAGAAATTAGCAGAGGAAATGCTTTAGCCGACGCTGCTGCGGAGGCTGCAGCTCGACAACCTCTGAGAGAATGTATGGGTGTAGTTCCAAGGATGGACCAGAGTGAACGGCCAATTTTAATAGACCCCAAAACCATGTATGAAAAAGACTGCTCAGTGGAAGAGAAAAAACAATGGGAGCAGTGGGAAGCAAAACAAAGTGATGATGGAATATGGACACTTGGAAGAAAACCAATTCTACAAAAAAAAAAAATATTTAATTACTATAGCTAGGTGGTTTCACGATAAAGCTCTTGGGGGAGCGGAGGCAATAGCTAAGCAGGTACAGAAAGTATGGGCCGCTCCAGGAATCTACGCGGCTGCAAAAAGAATAACAAATAGCTGCCCGACCTGCCAGAAGTTTTCAAATAACAAGCCAAGCTCAGAGTTAGGGGGACGGTCATGGGCCTACTTCCCTTTCCAGAAGCTACAAATAGATTATGCGGATATGCCATCTGCCAATGGCTACAAACACTTGTTAGTGATAGTAGATCAGTTATCAGGCTGGGTAGAAGCTTTCCCAACAAGAAAGGCCGACACACGGGGAGTGGTAAAAGCCTTACTGAAGGAAATCATATCCAGGTATGGGGTCCCAGAAGCCACTGATTCAGACAGGGGTGCCCATTTTACGGCAAGCATAATCACTCAGTTATAGAAATCATTAGGCATAAAAAGAAACCTACAACCCCTTATCACCCACAATCTTCAGGACAAGTAGAAAGAATGAATAGAACACTAAAAGGAAAAATAGCAAGAATATGCGCACATGCTAGCCTAAAATGGCTGGGTAGGACCTTTCCCAACAAGAACGGCTGACGCAGGGCGGGTAGTAAAAGCCTTACTGAAAGAAATCATACCCAGGTATAGAGTCCCAGAAGCCATGGATTCAGACAGGGGTGCCCATTTTATGGCAAGCATAATCAGTCAGTTATATAAATCATGAGGAATAAAAGGAAATCTATGTACCCCTTATCACCCACAATCTTCAGGACAAGTAGAAAGAATGAACAGCACATTAAAAGAAAAAATAGCAAGAAATGCACACATGCTAGCCTCAAATGGCCAGAAGCATTAAACTTAGCTCTATGGGATGTTTGAAATGTCCCATGGCAACCCATAGGACTAACACCAGCAGAAATTCTCTTTGGGAAACATTTAGCTGTACTAGGGACTTGTTATGCCAGCTAAGACTAGCCTGTTAGACGGGGATGAATGACTAACCCAGTATGTTCTAAGTATGCAAAAAAGGTTTGAAAATCTTTGAAATAAATAAATATATGCTCAATGATATCAATCCACACCACCTGAAATACAAGTGCCTGGTATACAGCCTGGGGATGAAGTTTTAGTTAAAGTATTTTCACAAAAAATCCAGGTTAAAACCTAAATGGAACGGGCCATATACTATCATACTGTGTTCTTATTTTGCTGTTCAAGTTGAACTGTACTTGTACATGTTAAAAAAAGAATGTGTATGTGTAAGAACTCTTTGTAATCTTACATTCATAGATGGCATTGGTGTAGATACAAGTAATTAATTACTCAAATATTTGTATTTGTAACATTACCCAAAATTATGGGATGCGACTTTAATCATTCAGCTCCTATTAGATCTTATCAATTGTTACAATCTAATTATACATTAATTCAAAATTTACTACCTAACCCCATTGGAAAGAATCTCACACTAGTGAAGAAACTACTACAACATGACAGCCTGCGTCGACTGCTAGAACGTACCCGAAACAATGGACAAAAAACCCTCTAATCACCATTCATCATGAAGCGGAAGAGATGCACCACGTCTCGGAAAGGATAAAAAGGGATGGAGAACATCATGGCTGGGAAATTCTTCTAGGGTGGTCACCAACTACAACAGCGATTTATAATCACGTGTTGCACCCACTAGTAGTTGTGTTAACTTTAACTGTGTTATGCCTATTGCTTACGATCATATTATGCATAAGATTATGGAACGTGATAGCACACCTTGAAAGGCTTCGAGAACTCTGTTTCAAGTATTAGCAGGGATGCTTCATAAAAACAAAGCGGGGAACTGTTAAAGAATAGCGAACTGAAACTGTCTAGAGGTAGCCACTTAGCACAACTTCTCTAAAACTTGCTTAGCATGAGGAGCTAAATTTGCTGAAGCCTTAGGCCGCACTTAGCGAAAACAATGAACTTTTACTTAGTCCAGTAAGAAAAGGGCCTCAGAGCTGGTTCCAGCTGGGAAGATAAGGAAGTTACAAGCAGTCTGCATTCCTGCGTCTCACACTCCCAAAGGGAGGGTGTCTGCAGGAATGCGTCTCACACTCCCAAAGGGAGGGTGTCAAGGCTTTGAAGTAAGACCAGTGCAGGGCATTAGGACCTTGAGGGGCAAAGCCTTAGCTCACTGCTGGGGCAGTGTTCATTGTTATGATTTAGAATCACCTCCTCCTCAGGACCTTGAGACACAACAGTAAGACCCCACAAAAACAGAGGTACAACCGTCAGCAGAGACTGCAAAAAACAAAAATAAGGAGAAAAACAGCTTACCTCAGAATGACGATGAGACCCAATGAGGACCAAAAAATTACTATTGGTCTAACTACCACGTGAAGGGTGGGAAATGTACGTTGAAAAAACTATAATTGCCCAGGATTTGTTTATGTTAGGGTCCCTCTTCGGAGGCACCCAGCTCGAGCTGTAATTACTGCACGCGCGTCATTAATATTTAATTCTTTAATTTGTTTTGATTTGGCTCTGAATTTTTCTGCGGAAACCTAGCGTCAAGCCCTCTTATGGTGGCCAACAAGCCTAATTTCCATAGAATTTCCATAACAATAACTGGGCATGGGCGCGGGAGCATTTGAGCCAGGAGGGAGGGAGGAAAGAAACCTGCCGAACGTAACACTTGTGCTAGCAGATACTAGTACCCCGGACTGTGCTCCAAAAGTTTCTGCTCCACCTGATATACCTGATGATCTCTCTGTCATTGCTTCTCCTTCTCCTCCTCCTTCTCCCTCTACTCCATTGGCTGCCGGACTCTATCCTATGATCCCCAACGTGCTGACTAACCCTGCCGCTTTACAGCCGGGGGGAAAGGGAGGGGCCAGTCCTCCACCTCCTGTGCTGCGGGTATTTACTAATCAGCCCTGGCACCCTGGCCATCTCGCCTTATGGGGGGGGAAAATGCAGAGATTAAGAAAAGATGCAGGGCGATGTGTCCAGTTATTTTCTAGTATCTGCACTGGGCACAACCCAAACTGGAGTGATACCCAAATTCTTTTGAGGGAATTATTTCAACCAAATGAAGGGGATAAGATAATTAAAGATGCGGAAGAAGCGCAGCAAGCCGGGGGAAATAGAAACCTCTGGCTAGCAAATGATCCAAATTGGGATTATAATAATGCAGGAGATAGAGCTGTGTGTCCAACAGGACTTTGAAATTTAGTAGAAGTAATTAGAGCATGCAGAGAGTTAGGAGTAAATTGGACTAGAGTGCAAGAATGCAGACAGTGATTAGATGAACACCCCCAAGACTTCTGGGGACTTTTGCGGTAAGCCCCGCTAAAATAGGGAGGAATGACCCCACAAAACTTCAATGATGCTCTCGCAATTAGTGTTTTTATAGATCAAGCAGCCCCTGATACACAAAAGTATTTTAAAGAGCATATGGCAGGCTGGCAAGGGGAGGGGCGCGGAAGAACCAGGGGAGATAGATGGAATCAAAGTGAAGGGGGTGTACAATTAAGAGTTAATGATGTTTGTCATTCTTGGGGGGAACAAGGACACTGGAAGCAGGAATGCCCAGTGAGGCCCTGTGCACTTGGGAATAGAGGGGCCAGCATGAGGCAATCAAATCAGTCCACAATGACAGGAGATAGGAGACTCAGAAAATACTGTGGAAATGGGGGTAAATTCATGGGATGTAGATTTGGATTTGAAGGGCAGGTAATGGCAAATATAGAAGGCTTAGAAGTTCCCTTTCTAGTGGATACTGGAGCCACCCTTTCCCTTTTAAAGTTTGAGCCTAAAGGATGCAAGTCACCAGATAAAATAATGATGCAAGGAGTAGCGGGAAAAGGCGAACGAATGTTATCTAAGCCCTTAGTACTCACTATTGGGGGTAAAACAGTGTGGGGATGTATTATAATTTCCACAGACGCGCCCATGTGCCTTTTAGGGAGAGATCTCCTGCAAGCCTTGGATACTCAGATCTGCTTACAGCCAGAAGAGGTGGAATTAATAATTATGGGCTCATGTGTTCTGGCTAAGACACCAGAACCAGAGTCGACTAATCTGCAAATTCCAACAAGGTTAGAATCAGTTCCTAAACGGTTATGGAGCTCTTCAGGAATGGATGTGGGACTACTGAAATCAGCTAGTCCAGTCTCGATAAAAACAAAGGGGGGATTGCCTCCTGCAGTTAAGCAATACCCTATCCCAAAGGAAGCAGAGAAGAGCATCCAAAAACAAACCGATCATTACCTGAAACTGGGTATCCTTAGAGTCTGTGAATCCCCATATAACACCCCAATTCTGCCAGTTAAAAAGAACAGACAAGACTCTGATGGTGATCCAGAGTATCGCTTTGTACAAGACTTGAGGGCTATAAACCAACAGGTAGTTGCTCCACATCCAGTAGTCCCCGACCCATCAACCATTTTACTACAGATACCCCTTTGGGCAACTTATTTTACTGTGATCGACCTAACAGCAGCCTTTTTTAGTATACCGATAGCTGAAGATAGCCAAGATCTCCTGGCTTTCACTTGGAAGGGACAACAATTAACTTGGACGAGGCTGCCACAGGGATTTACTGGGTCTCTGACTATTCTTTCGCACAAACTCAAAAATGACCTCTCAGATATCGAACTTCCAGGACATTCTGTAGTAATACAATATGTAGATGATTTGTTATTAGCAAGTAAAGATTAACACTCTTGCAGAAAAAGGGCATCGAGCATCTCTGTCTAAACTCCAGCTGTGTCAAAGAGAGGTAAAATATTTGGGTTTTATCTTAAAAGAAGGACACAGGTTAGTTGATCCAGAACGAGTAAAGACAACTCTTGATATGCCTCGTCCTGTAACAAAAAAACAACACGGGATTTTTAGGAGCTGTAGGATTTTGCCAACCGTGGATTCCTGGGTTAGCAGAACTTACTAAGCCTCTAGTGCAGGCAACAAAAAAGGAGGAGATAGAGCCTGTGGCCCAGAAAGGGAGAAAGCTTTTACATCTGTGAAAAAAGCGTTGGTTTTAGCCCCTGCTCTAGGGTTACCAGATTATAGCAAACCATTGGAATTATTTGTCCATGAACGACAGGGAGTAGCAAGTGGGGTACTCACCCAAAAACTAGGCCCTCACCACAGACCAGTGGCCTATTACTCCACGCAGCTAGATGAGGTAGCTAAAGGCACTCCAGGATGCATCAGAGCAATAGCAGCTACGGCAGCTCTTACTGAAAAAAACATGACCTGTAGTTTTGGGTCACTCATTGACTGTGTATGTGCCACATGAAGTAGAACTGTCAATGAAACAATACGTGACTCAAGCACTATCCCCACAGAGAGCTCACCGCTATGAACTGATAATACTGCATGCAGATAATGGGACCTTAAAGAGATGCAACATCTTAAATCCAGCAACACTACTGCCTCTACCTGAGGATGGAGAGCCACATCATTCCTGTGAGCAGGTGATCATCAGCTCGAGCAAGCCCCGGGAGGACCTTAAAGACAAACCTTTGGAAAACCCAGACTTAGTTCCGTTTACAGATGGATCATCCTATTATTTGGACGGAAGGCACCACTCCGGCTATGCTGTCACTAACCTCTTTGAGGTACTTGAGGCCAATCCTTTGTCTCCGTCTGTAAGTGCTCAAGCAGCAGAATTAATAGCATTGACCCAAGCAGCAAAAATTGGTAAGAACCTGCAGGTAAATATCTATACCGATTCTAAATATGCATTTGGAGTAGGTCATGTAACAGGGATGTTATGGAAAGAGCGAGGATTCTTTTCGTCATCAGGAAAGAAATTAGCTAATGGAGAAGAAATACGTAATTTGCTGGAAGCAGTCCAACTGCCCAAAGAAATTGCTGTAATACACTGCCCAGCCCATACTAAAGACACTACAGAAATTAGCAGAGGAAATGCTTTAGCCGACGCTGCTGCGGAGGCTGCAGCTCGACAACCTCTGAGAGAATGTATGGGTGTAGTTCCAAGGATGGACCAGAGTGAACGGCCAATTTTAATAGACCCCAAAACCATGTATGAAAAAGACTGCTCAGTGGAAGAGAAAAAACAATGGGAGCAGTGGGAAGCAAAACAAAGTGATGATGGAATATGGACACTTGGAAGAAAACCAATTCTACAAAAAAAAAAAATATTTAATTACTATAGCTAGGTGGTTTCACGATAAAGCTCTTGGGGGAGCGGAGGCAATAGCTAAGCAGGTACAGAAAGTATGGGCCGCTCCAGGAATCTACGCGGCTGCAAAAAGAATAACAAATAGCTGCCCGACCTGCCAGAAGTTTTCAAATAACAAGCCAAGCTCAGAGTTAGGGGGACGGTCATGGGCCTACTTCCCTTTCCAGAAGCTACAAATAGATTATGCGGATATGCCATCTGCCAATGGCTACAAACACTTGTTAGTGATAGTAGATCAGTTATCAGGCTGGGTAGAAGCTTTCCCAACAAGAAAGGCCGACACACGGGGAGTGGTAAAAGCCTTACTGAAGGAAATCATATCCAGGTATGGGGTCCCAGAAGCCACTGATTCAGACAGGGGTGCCCATTTTACGGCAAGCATAATCACTCAGTTATAGAAATCATTAGGCATAAAAAGAAACCTACAACCCCTTATCACCCACAATCTTCAGGACAAGTAGAAAGAATGAATAGAACACTAAAAGGAAAAATAGCAAGAATATGCGCACATGCTAGCCTAAAATGGCTGGGTAGGACCTTTCCCAACAAGAACGGCTGACGCAGGGCGGGTAGTAAAAGCCTTACTGAAAGAAATCATACCCAGGTATAGAGTCCCAGAAGCCATGGATTCAGACAGGGGTGCCCATTTTATGGCAAGCATAATCAGTCAGTTATATAAATCATGAGGAATAAAAGGAAATCTATGTACCCCTTATCACCCACAATCTTCAGGACAAGTAGAAAGAATGAACAGCACATTAAAAGAAAAAATAGCAAGAAATGCACACATGCTAGCCTCAAATGGCCAGAAGCATTAAACTTAGCTCTATGGGATGTTTGAAATGTCCCATGGCAACCCATAGGACTAACACCAGCAGAAATTCTCTTTGGGAAACATTTAGCTGTACTAGGGACTTGTTATGCCAGCTAAGACTAGCCTGTTAGACGGGGATGAATGACTAACCCAGTATGTTCTAAGTATGCAAAAAAGGTTTGAAAATCTTTGAAATAAATAAATATATGCTCAATGATATCAATCCACACCACCTGAAATACAAGTGCCTGGTATACAGCCTGGGGATGAAGTTTTAGTTAAAGTATTTTCACAAAAAATCCAGGTTAAAACCTAAATGGAACGGGCCATATACTATCATACTGTGTTCTTATTTTGCTGTTCAAGTTGAACTGTACTTGTACATGTTAAAAAAAGAATGTGTATGTGTAAGAACACTTTGTAATCTTACATTCATAGATGGCATTGTTGTAGATACAAGTAATTAATTACTCAAATATTTGTATTTGTAACATTACCCAAAATTATGGGATGCGACTTTAATCATTCAGCTCCTATTAGATCTTATCAATTGTTACAATCTAATTATACACTAATTCAAAATTTACTACCTAACCCCATTGGAAAGAATCTCACACTAGTGAAGAAACTACTACAACATGACAACCTGCGTCGACTGCTAGAACGTACCCGAAACAATGGACAAAAAACCCTCTAATCACCATTCATCATGAAGCGGAAGAGATGCACCACGTCTTGGAAAGGATAAAAAGGGATGGAGAACATCATGGCTGGGAAACTCTTCTAGGGTGGTCACCAACTACAACAGCGATTTATAATCACGTGTTGCACCCACTAGTAGTTGTGTTAACTTTAACTGTGTTATGCCTATTGCTTACGATCATATTATGCATAAGATTATGGAACGTGATAGCACACCTTGAAAGGCTTCGAGAACTCTGTTTCAAGTATTAGCAGGGATGCTTCATAAAAACAAAGCGGGGAACTGTTAAAGAATAGCGAACTGAAACTGTCTAGAGGTAGCCACTTAGCACAACTTCTCTAAAACTTGCTTAGCATGAGGAGCTAAATTTGCTGAAGCCTTAGGCCGCACTTAGCGAAAACAATGAACTTTTACTTAGTCCAGTAAGAAAAGGGCCTCAGAGCTGGTTCCAGCTGGGAAGATAAGGAAGTTACAAGCAGTCTGCATTCCTGCATCTCACACTCCCAAAGGGAGGGTGTCTGCAGCAATGCGTCTCACACTCCCAAAGGGAGGGTGTCAAGGCTTTGAAGTAAGACCAGTGCAGGGCATTAGGACCTTGAGGGGCAAAGCCTTAGCTCACTGCTGGGGCAGTGTTCATTGTTATGATTTAGAATCACCTCCTCCTCAGGACCTTGAGACACAACAGTAAGACCCCACAAAAACAGAGGTACAACCGTCAGCAGAGACTGCAAAAAACAAAAATAAGGAGAAAAACAGCTTACCTCAGAATGACAATGAGACACAATGAGGAGCAGGAGACCCCAGACCAAAAAATTACTATTGGTCTAACTACCACGTGAAGGGTGGGAAATGTACGTTGAAAAAACTATAATTGCCCAGGATTTGTTTATGTTAGGGTCCCTCTTCGGAGGCACCCAGCTCGAGCTGTAATTACTGCACGCACGTCATTAATATTTAATTCTTTAATTTGTTTTGATTTGGCTCTGAATTTTTCTGCGGAAACCTAGCGTCAAGCCCTCTTATGGTGGCCAACAAGCCTAATTTCCATATAATTTCCATAACAATAACTGGGCATGGGCGCGGGAGCATTTGAGCCAGGAGGGAGGGAGGAAAGAAACCTGCCGAACGTAACACTTGTGCTAGCAGATACTAGTACCCCGGACTGTGCTCCAAAAGTTTCTGCTCCACCTGATATACCTGATGATCTCTCTGTCATTACTTCTCCTTCTCCTCCTCCTTCTCCCTCTACTCCATTGGCTGCCGGACTCTATCCTATGATCCCCAACGTGCTGACTAACCCTGCCGCTTTACAGCCGGGGGGAAAGGGAGGGGCCAGTCCCCCTCCTCCTGTGCTGCGGGTATTTACTAATCAGCCCTGGCACCCCGGCCATCTCGCCTTATGGGGGGGGAAAATGCAGAGATTAAGAAAAGATGCAGGGCGATGTGTCCAATTATTTTCTAATATCTGCACTGGGCACAACCCAAACTGGAGTGATACCCAAATTCTTTTGAGGGAATTATTTCAACCAAATGAAGGGGATAAGATAATTAAAGATGCAGAAGAAGCGCAGCAAGCCGGGGGAAATAGAAACCTCTGGCTAGCAAATGATCCAAATTGGGATTGTAATAATGCAGGAGATAGAGCTGTGTGTCCAACAGGACTTTGAAATTTAGTAGAAGTAATTAGAGCATGCAGAGAGTTAGGAGTAAATTGGACTAGAGTGCAAGAATGCAGACAGTGATTAGATGAACACCCCCAAGACTTCTGGGGACTTTTGCGGTAAGCCCCGCTAAAATAGGGAGGAATGACCCCACAAAACTTCAATGATGCTCTCGCAATTAGTGTTTTTATAGATCAAGCAGCCCCTGATACACAAAAGTATTTTAAAGAGCATATGGCAGGCTGGCAAGGGGAGGGGCGCGGAAGAACCAGGGGAGATAGATGGAATCAAAGTGAAGGGGGTGTACAATTAAGAGTTAATGATGTTTGTCATTCTTGGGGGGAACAAGGACACTGGAAGCAGGAATGCCCAGTGAGGCCCTGTGCACTTGGGAATAGAGGGGCCAGCATGAGGCAATCAAATATTGAGAAGGAGACCAGGCAATTCCCAGGCAGTCCACAATGACAGGAGATAGGAGACTCAGAAAATACTGTGGAAATGGGGGTAAATTTATGGGATGTAGATTTGGATTTGAAGGGCAGGTAATGGCAAATATAGAAGGCTTAGAAGTTCCCTTTCTAGTGGATACTGGAGCCACCCTTTCCCTTTTAAAGTTTGAGCCTAAAGGATGCAAGTCACCAGATAAAATAATGATGCAAGGAGTAATGGGAAAAGGCGAACGAATGTTATCTAAGCCCTTATTGCTTACTATTGGAGGTAAAAGAGCGTGGGGATGTATTACAATTTCCACAGACGCGCCCATGTGCCTTTTAGGGAGAGATCTCCTGCAAGCCTTGGATACTCAGATCTGCTTACAGCCAGAAGAGGTGGAATTAATAATTATGGGCTCATGTGTTCTGGCTAAGACACCAGAACCAGAGTCGACTAATCTGCAAATTCCAACAAGGTTAGAATCAGTTCCTAAACGGTTATGGAGCTCTTCAGGAATGGATGTGGGACTACTGAAATCAGCTAGTCCAGTCTCGATAAAAACAAAGGGGGGATTGCCTCCTGCAGTTAAGCAATACCCTATCCCAAAGGAAGCAGAGAAGAGCATCCAAAAACAAACCGATCATTACCTGAAACTGGGTATCCTTAGAGTCTGTGAATCCCCATATAACACCCCAATTCTGCCAGTTAAAAAGAACAGACAAGACTCTGATGGTGATCCAGAGTATCGCTTTGTACAAGACTTGAGGGCTATAAACCAACAGGTAGTTGCTCCACATCCAGTAGTCCCCGACCCATCAACCATTTTACTACAGATACCCCTTTGGGCAACTTATTTTACTGTGATCGACCTAACAGCAGCCTTTTTTAGTATACCGATAGCTGAAGATAGCCAAGATCTCCTGGCTTTCACTTGGAAGGGACAACAATTAACTTGGACGAGGCTGCCACAGGGATTTACTGGGTCTCTGACTATTCTTTCGCACAAACTCAAAAATGACCTCTCAGATATCGAACTTCCAGGACATTCTGTAGTAATACAATATGTAGATGATTTGTTATTAGCAAGTAAAGATTAACACTCTTGCAGAAAAAGGGCATCGAGCATCTCTGTCTAAACTCCAGCTGTGTCAAAGAGAGGTAAAATATTTGGGTTTTATCTTAAAAGAAGGACACAGGTTAGTTGATCCAGAACGAGTAAAGACAACTCTTGATATGCCTCGTCCTGTAACAAAAAAACAACACGGGATTTTTAGGAGCTGTAGGATTTTGCCAACCGTGGATTCCTGGGTTAGCAGAACTTACTAAGCCTCTAGTGCAGGCAACAAAAAAGGAGGAGATAGAGCCTGTGGCCCAGAAAGGGAGAAAGCTTTTACATCTGTGAAAAAAGCGTTGGTTTTAGCCCCTGCTCTAGGGTGACCAGATTATAGCAAACCATTGGAATTATTTGTCCATGAACGACAGGGAGTAACAAGTGGGGTACTCACCCAAAAACTAGGTCCTCACCATAGACCAGTGGCCTATTACTCCACGCAGCTAGATGAGGTAGCTAAAGGCACTCCAGGATGCATCAGAGCAATAGCAGCTACGGCAGCTCTTACTGAAAAAAACATGACCTGTAGTTTTGGGTCACTCATTGACTGTGTATGTGCCACATGAAGTAGAACTGTCAATGAAACAATACGTGACTCAAGCACTATCCCCACAGAGAGCTCACCGCTATGAACTGATAATACTGCATGCAGATAATGGGACCTTAAAGAGATGCAACATCTTAAATCCAGCAACACTACTGCCTCTACCTGAGGATGGAGAGCCACATCATTCCTGTGAGCAGGTGATCATCAGCTCGAGCAAGCCCCGGGAGGACCTTAAAGACAAACCTTTGGAAAACCCAGACTTAGTTCCGTTTACAGATGGATCATCCTAGTATTTGGACGGAAGGCACCACTCCGGCTATGCTGTCACTAACCTCTTTGAGGTACTTGAGGCCAATCCTTTGTCTCCGTCTGTAAGTGCTCAAGCAGCAGAATTAATAGCATTGACCCAAGCAGCAAAAATTGGTAAGAACCTGCAGGTAAATATCTATACCGATTCTAAATATGCATTTGGAGTAGGTCATGT